>NW_022989942.1:1665309-1970936 GCF_902827175.1 Gymnodraco acuticeps | reverse complement strand
GTTCTTTTCACGAATCACAACCAGCCAAACCTACTGCCTCTAATATTTGTATAAAAACTCTATTCGGACAAGTTGAAGTAGGGTACGTATATAGCAGAGACTCTC
Source organism: Gymnodraco acuticeps (assembly GCF_902827175.1). NCBI lineage: Eukaryota > Metazoa > Chordata > Actinopteri > Perciformes > Bathydraconidae > Gymnodraco > Gymnodraco acuticeps. Next base: position 1,970,831 of record NW_022989942.1, on the reverse strand, counting down.
CCTTCATGTTTTGTGAATGTTTGTGTTGTTGTATACGGAAACACTTTTAATGCTTTCAGAGTATTAAAAGATTTCCCAAAACAACCTGATTGTGTCCAACATGATGAGGTTAAAAGTGCATTTATTTAAGAAAGCGTTTGTTCTGTCTTAACCGGCTTGACATACTCAAATAGTCTCTAAGGTGCGGGTAAAACCTAGCTTGGAATAACTGTCAGCTTAATGGCCTCTGCCTTTTGCTGATAAGGTGTCTACTGCCTTTAGAAGTAGGTGGATAAAGGTGCTAAGCTTTTGTGCAAAGGCACCGTGAAACATAGCCGGTGTCTTTTCTATTTCTCTCTTTGACGTGCATTGACATTCAGCTCAGGACTGTTTGAAAGTGCACCGTGCCTCCCAGCACATCTGTTTTCCTTCTCTAAACTTCAGCACACTGCATTAAGTTGGAACAGCACTCTTGTCCTTGAGTGGGATTTGCAGGTTGTCTGCCTATTGTGTTTAGTTTGAGGTCCTTCACAGGGCGATTGAAAGAGGGGCAAATAGAGGAGAACACGCTGGCAAGTCGAATGGTGGGAGCCAGGGTGTCTGTCAAACTCCATCTCTGCTACGAAAATGGAAGTAGATGGACACAACTCTCAGTACAACCGCAGGAAGGGAAAAAAAGGGAAGAGGAGAGCATGTGACGGGAATACCACAGCACCATGTCACTGCTGATGACAGTCAATTTGTGAGTGAGTCAAAAGGCTTCGAGAGGCTGATGGTCATAATAAGGCGTGTACTTACCTGCTTTCCATGGACATACTGCACAACATCATGCATGTGCCACTCCATTATGTACTCGAGCTAGCCACTTGTCACGGGTGTACAAGGAGTGGACCCAAAAGCATGAATGCAGACACAGGATTCAAGTATCAAAAAGAGTCTTTACTTGAAAAGCAGTTATATTACAAAAATATATATACAATAAAGAATCTACACTAATGCTTACCTAACAATAAACTAGAAAAATACTTTTGCCTGATCTTACCTTACTATAACTAAATATGCGGACAATGACTGTAACGATACTAAGATGCAAATAGGATAACGCTGGAGAGTTTGGCAAAAGACACAAGACAATCTGGCAACAAACAAAGGGAGACGGGACACTAGGTAAGTGGACACAGGTGGAAACAATCAGGGGCGGGGCAGACACTGACGATGGCAGGAAAACAACCAAGACAGGAAGAAAAGGGACCAGAAACGAGGTGAATATATTCTATATATATATATAGAAGTGGAACATAAATATCTAAACTAACAAAAAACATTTAACACAGTTGACACACACAACACCACTCACACATTCATACATCTATTGACGGTTCTCCACAGAAAATTGAGAGCATTTGTGGTTTTCTGTAATGCCCTAAATACCAGGGTTTATGTTATTCTGACAAATTGCATCTTTTACTTATCCAATTAATGTATGTTTCCTAACAGAAGTAATGGTTGCAGTAGCATTATGTTATACCTTTGTTAAAAAGGAGCATTTGTTTAATTTAACAAAAATACAATACTTTGATTGTAGTGGGTAATGTTCTCAAAAAGAGTGCATTGCTCTTTAATGCAGTTCAAGGCCTGAATCCTCACCCAATCACTCCTCTCATTAGGGCTGCTTAAAAAAGGCACCTGTTGGCCTTTGTTCTTTCCTTTGGCTGTGTCTGTTATGGTCTCCTAAATCTCTGCTGTGTTATGCGGTTATGCTCACTTGCTGCTTCCTTACCCCCTAATCCCACCAGGAGCGTCTGCGCTGCGTTGCGCTGCGGGGATTTTAGCGATCGCGGCCACTCTAGTCAATGGGTGCTATTCCACTATGGCGTTATATTTGTGCCTCTATCCTGAGCACGCAATGAAACATGTTGAGCATAGAAAATGCTATTGAGCGCGCACTTGAAAAAAATTTAGTACAGAGAAATATATTTTCTCTCATAAAACTCCTGCTCCGTGCGCAAGCAGACCGCTGCACGCGCTCTCTCTCCCCCGCTCGCTCGACCTCTCCAGCCTGTGCGCGCTCAGCTTTGCCTGCGCTCGCTCAAGTTGTCACAGCGTTACAAATGTGCCACAAAACCAACCAATCGGAGAACTCGAGAAGGTCAATTCTGATTGGCTGGTCGTCTCCAATCATATCTTCTATCTGAGATGAGAGGGATTTTCAGTTGCCATCAGGCTGTTGACGTTCTTATTACACATCCATCGTTATGGAGGACGGAACATGACTTAAGTATAAATAAATAAATGTATGAAGAAATACAGGAATAAATAAATAAATACGTAAATAAATAAATAAATACAGGAATAAATAAATACAGGAATACATAAATGACGAAATAAATACAGAAATAAATAAATGTTGAAATGAATACACAAATAAATAAATAAAAGAATAAATGCATAAATAAATGCATAAATAAATATGGAAATAAATACATCAATGTATAAATAAATAAATAAAAGTCGAAAATAAAACAGAACACACGTTATTATATATCTTTCATTTATTTCTACATTTACGCAACATACATTTATTTATTTATGTATTTATGTGTCCGTATGCTAATGAGGTGGGCGGTCCTAACCTCAGTCTGAAGCAGGATTGGTTACAGGAGTGTGTGATCATTTCTGGCAGAGGGCTCTACTACTAACGCCTGGATAACCGCGCTGATTCGAATGCAGGAGCTTTACTGTTTAGCCCTTATCTTTATACATCCATGGTTTATTCCACAGTTGTAAGGTTTATTTATGGATATTGATTTAAGAGCCATTGGAGATCATTTACGATCATTAGCGGACCATTTAGAGAACGGAGAACCAAAAGACTATGTCCAGTTTCGTGTGGAACGATGTATAGAGGACTTGGCTCAGCTCGACATGATGTGACTTGCCACAAATCTATTGCTTCTGCCTGGCTTCCAACAATTGGCGAATCCTGCTTCAGACTGAGGTTAGGACCGCCCACCTCATTAGCATACGGACACATAAATACATAAATAAATAAATGTATGTCGCGTAAATGTAGAAATAAATGAAAGATATATAATAATAACGTGTGTTCTGTTTTATTTTCGACATTTATTTATTTATACATTGATGTATTTATTTCCATATTTATTTATGCATTTATTCTTTTATTTATTTATTTGTGTATTCATTTCAACATTTATTTATTTCTGTATTTATTTCGTCATTTATTTATTCCTGTATTTATTTATTTATTTACGTATTTATTTATTTATTCCTGTATTTATGTACGTAATTTATTTATTCCTGTATTTCTTCATACATTTATTTATTTATACTTAAGTCATGTTCCGTCCTCCATACATCGTTGACATTTACAGGAGTATTGACGAGATCGATAAGATCGACAAGATCAACTAGATCGACTAGATACTGCTAATCCTATCACCACTACAAGCAACAGTTACAAGCTACAACACAGCCACAAGCTACGCTACAAGTCACAAGCTACGCTAGCCGCAAGCTAGTCTGCACAAGCTACGCTGAAAGCTGTAAGTAAGCCACAGAACACCTGGGCTGCAGTCCAATAGTCCCTTTAGCTTAGGAACCTTCCTAACGGAGTGAAATGACCCGGAAGTACGTCACTGGCAGTCATGATAAGTGCCGTTCCAATTCTCCAAATGAAAGGAAAGGAGGTTTCAAACTTCCTTTATAACCTCCTTTAGCGTAGGAACCACTGGACCTCCCTAACCGAAAGGAGAGGAGAAAATGCTGCCCCACTATGCATTGCAGCTGCAGCATTTGCCGTCACTCAACGGTCGGCCGTTCACGGACACAAACGATAATGGGAGGAATTATATCATGAAAGTTACGGTGCTTATTACGCATTTTAAAACGTATGTGGTAAGTTGCCAAAGTGCTTTGTTTTGAACGTTCATCAGTATTATAATCAAAAAGAGAAATATGAACGTTAGTTTTTACTGAAATTATCAAATAAAGTCAACATTTCACTGAGCTGTGTGGGGTTGTTCAACTTTTAAAAGATGTTTGAATGGTGATATACACAGTGATAGATGTTAAGGACTAACGTTTATAATAAATACATTTGTATTTATTTTTAAGATCTTTTAACAGTTTTAGGATCATTTGTATTAATGTGGACCGGAGGGAGAGGGTGACGAGCATAAGTTTCACTTTCCTTTTTTATTTCAATTCCAACTTTGGTCATGAAGAATATGTTTCTCTGTTGTCCACGTTCATAAAGCAAAGCAACAGCATCAGAGCACGGTGCAGAGTCTCTAGATGAGTTTACAGTAGTCCCTCGTTCTTATTATACATTCATGTTGTAGTCCGCTGTATAGAAAACTGTAGTTTCCATAGTTTCGCCACAGCAGCAGACGCACATTCATGACGTCCGCTGGCGCATCATAAACACGTCGGATAGTGAAAGTGCATTCGGATTCTCTAAGCACCACAGTCTCTTCTCCTAAATCCTTTTGAATTATCCTATCCACTATCCCTTAACCTCGTGACGTTTCACTCAGAGGTCAAGGAATAGGAGATAGGGTTAGAATTTAGGAGCTGATTTTTGGATTATCGGAACGCAACCCAAGAGAAAACACCATGCCTGGAGATCAGCTGTGGCTGAACCACATCCAGTGGCGGCGGGTCATTAGGGGCAGGTGGGGCACAGCCCCACCTAGTGTCAGAAGAAAGTATTACAAATAATGATTACAAAAAAATACAAAAAAAATAAATAAAAAAACATATAAAATATATTTTAAGGTCATGTTTAATAATCTGATTCGTCTGTACATTTCTGTTTTAGTCTGTGTTCTTCTAATTAGTGTCTAGAGTGCCGTTTTGAGCTGTTTAGAGCCATGTGGGACAAAACCCGATCCTGCCCCTCCCTCTCACAGTCTAAGTGAACGATGATTGTAAAAACTACACTGCGCATGCTCAGAGTATTTTTCTATTTAATGTGTGTGGCAAAAAAATAATGACCGTAGGGGCATAGTGCTCCCATCCCCACCATACGTCATCTCACATAATTCAGAATTGATTGGCTGTAAGTACTCACGTGTGCAGTGCTGCGAAACGTCACGTGTAGTTTGAAGAGGAGACGAGAGAGCAGCATATAGCTAACATCACCAGCGATTAAAAGAAGTAAAAAACTGAAAGAAAATGAATGAAGTTGACCATTTACTGGAGCACACATTTGAGACACTTAGTCTCGGAGAGAAACTGGAGGTAAAGCGCCTCGGTGCCCACCATCCACCGGATTTCCAAATGGTCCAGACTGCGGGCAAAGTTAAACGTGGGTTTAACGCTGAGTGGTTTGCTAAAAAGAAATGGCTAACGGCGAGCATCCAGAAGAATTCCCTCTTTTGCTTTCCTTGCCTGCTTTTTGGTGAAGATCAAGGGTACTTGGTCGAGGACAGGTTACAAGGACTTAAAGCATCTTTCGGAGAGGACAATGAAGCATGAGAGCAGCAACAGTCATTTGGAAAATGCCGTAAAATTGGGATTACTTGGAAGGGTGAATGTTGCAGCTCAGATTGACAGCGCCTACAGACGCGGCATTGATTCTCATAATAGGAAGGTGGAAGAAAACAGGTACGTGCTTGGTCGGATCATCACCTGTATTAAACTGTGTGGGAAATGTGAGACAGCACTGCGGGGCCACAACGAGTCGGCGGACTCTCTGAATCCAGGGATATTCAGGTCAATTTTCGAGACAATGTGTGAGGGCAATTCCAGGCTTCAACGGCACTACGAAGCTCAGCTTGTTTTCAAAGGGACATCAAGCACCATACAGAATGAACTCTTGGACTGCATGTATGATGTGTACAGGGAGGAAATAGCCAAGCAAGTGGACAACACATCATTTGTTGCCGTTCAGGCCGACGAGACAACCGATGTCTCCTGTAAATCGCAAATGGTGATTGTGCTGCGATACATTATGCCTGACCTCACAGTTACAGAGCGTTTTTTGGAGTTTGTGGAAGTAAAGGACAAAACTGGTGTAGGTCTCTCTAACAGCATCAAGGCTGTTCTGGAACCCCTGAAGCTGAAAGAAAAGCTAATCGCTCAGACCTATGACGGGGCGGCCGTCATGAGCGGTAACGTGCCCGGGGTACAGACGGTGATGAAGGAGACGTACCCAAACGCTCAGTTTGTTCACTGCTACGCCCACCAACTGAACCTGACCCTGCAGCGACTGTGTTCAGCAAGGATGAGCATCCTGAAGGTGTTTTTTGCAGATCTAACTGCTTTTTCCACTTTTTTCTCCGGTGCTCCAAAACGTGTTGCAGCTCTTGCAGAGGCAACACAGAGACGCATCCCACGGCCACCGGCTGTGAGATGGAACTTTAAAAGCAGAACTGTGAACGCGGTTTGGGAGACCCGAGATGCACTACTTCAGTGTATGAAGCATATACGCACACAACCAGGATGGGATGCGGTCACCATAAGTGAGGCATACGGCCTGTCAAAGAAACTGCGGGACCGAGCATTTATGCAGCTCCTGGAGTTTTTTTCGTTGCTTATGCCAGAAGTGGATGTTCTATACAACACTCTGCAAAAACGAAGCATCGATGCACCTGGGATCAACAGCGCGCTCTGCCGTTTCAAGGAAAATGTTCAGAAAATGAGGCAGAAAACTGATGCATTGGCCGCCACTGCTCATGATGGAACAGACGAGCCAGGCCGACGAGTCAGCAGCACAGCGCCGGTGATGAAGGAGGCTTGTGACACAGTCATCTCACAGGTGGAACAGAGGTTCTCACAGAGTGACCATTTGATCGCTGCAAAGCTTGTTGACAGCTCATTCTTCCCACAGCATGTCCTGTCATTTCCTACACCTGAGCTTGACTGCGCCGTGAAACTGTGGCCTGCGTTGGGAAACAAGGAGAAGTTGAAGTCTGAGCTGACCACGCTCTACCGCCACAGTGAGCTTCACACTGGAAACACTGCCCTGTCTCTGTTGAAATCCATTCACGAGAACAACTTGGAGGAAACGTTTGCTGAGACTGTTATTTTGGTCAAAATAATAGTGACAACTCCGATGACGACATCCGAGTCAGAGAGGAACTTTTCCACCCTCAAAAGGATAAAGACTTTCACTCGCAACACCATGGGACAGCCGCGACTTAACGCATTGGCCATGCTTTCAATTGAAAGCCAGTTGATCCAGCAACTACAGGACTTCATCCCCAAAGTGATAGACACATTCTGTCAGAGGAAGGACCGCCGTGCCGCTTTTCTTTTCAAGTGAGCCTTCAGCTTTGGTAAGTTCATTTATGTCATATATTTTGTTGATCTTCTGTGTTTTGCCTCTGCTGGATCGATTGATATTGTGACCTCGATGATGAGTGTCTGTGTTTTCCTTATATTTACAGTCTATGGTGTTTTAATGCTAAAGCATTACGGTTGTTGTTATTGTTAAGAATTACTTTGTGATGGTGACCTTTACTCCATGTATGAAGGTGCATTACTATGACATCCCCACGCTGTGTATGTAAATGTATGCGCTCACAGTGTTGCTCCTGTGGTCTTCAGTATGTAATTTGACACTCCCCCTCTCTCTCTCCTCCCCCCCCCCTCTCTGTCCCCCCCTCTCTCTCTCCTCCCTCTCTCTGTCCCCCCCCCCCTCTCTCTCTCTCTCCCCCGACCTCTTTCTGCCCCCCCAGTTTTGTACACCTAGAAACGCCACTGACCACATCTAACCAAGCCCTGTAACTGACTTCCTTGTGGACACGATAAGAAGAAGATTTACAGGACATGACAGACTCGAATGAAGAGAGGACCGCCTACTTCCATCTACGTAACATTGCAAAAATCAGGCATATCTTGCCTCAAAATGATGCAGAGAAACTAGTCCATGCATTTGTTACTTCAAGGCTGGATTATTGTAACTCTTTATTATCAGGGTGTACCAAGAAGTCAGTCAAGTCGCTTCAGCTGATTCAAAATGCTGCAGCTCGTGTACTAACCAGAGTTAGGAAAAGGGACCACATTACTCCTGTTCTGGCTGCCTTACACTGGCTCCCTATAGAACACAGGATAGAATTTAAAATTCTTCTTCTCGCCTACAAAGCCCTTAATGGGCATCTTACCTTAAAGAACTCATTATACCCTACTGTCCTACTAGGGCATTGCGTTCCAAGAATGCAGGGTTGTTGGTTGTTCCTAGAGTCTCTAAAAGTACAATGGGAGCCAGAGCCTTTTCTTATCAAGCTCCACATTTGTGGAATCAGCTTCCAGTTTGTGTTCGGGCGGCAGACACCCTATCCGTTTTTAAGAGTGTGCTTAAGACCTTCCTTTTTGATAAAGCTTATAGTTAGGGCTGACTAGATTCAGCCCCTAGTTTTGCTAATATAGGCTTAGTTTGTCGGGGGACATCTTACTTCTTCCTTCTCTCTGTCTATACCTGTGTACTCTCATGTTCCGATTAACCCAGCTTCCCCAAATGTCTTTCTTTTTGGTGGCTATATACGCCGGGATCCGGAGTCATGGATGATCCTGCGCTCCTCTGTCCTGGATCGCGAGCCCTGGATCTTGAGTCGTGGCTGTGGTCCTGGATCATAGGTCCTGGATGGATATCCTCGTGGATTCATCTTCCTATTATACACACATGCATTTCCAAACATTTGGACTACCTATGTTGCAAATGTATTATCTTTTCAATTTACACACGGCATCTATTGCACGTCTGTCCGTCCTGGGAGAGGGATCCCTCCTCTGTTGCTCTCCCTGAGGTTTCTCCCATTTTTCCCTTTAAACTGTGGGTTTTCTTCGGAAGTTTTTCCTTGTACGATGTGAGGGTCTAAGGACAGAGGGTGTCGTATTGTCATACTGATATTTTGTACAAACTGTAAAGTCCACTGAGACAAATGTAACATTTGTGATATTGGGCTATATAAATAAACATTGATTGATTGATTGATTTATTGATTGATTGATTGAATAGTACGCCACAGTGTCAGGTGAGTTATACATTTCTAGTTTTCTGATATCACGTTATTGTTTGCAATGCCTGAGTTTGCTAGCCGGCAACATGGCTATAGGGGTAGTTTAAACAAACAGCTAACAAACCGTAGCCTACATGTACATGAACCCTTCTGAGGTATTGATTACTTGCTGTAAGCATTAGAGGTGGCAGAATGACAAAACATGTTTTTCTCTCTATCACAATTTTGGGTTGACCAGAACCTGGACCAACTTCTGTTTCCTGTTCTACAATGGGCATAGAGCTTGCGTTAATTTTCAACCGGACAACTAAACAGATTAGGCTAGAATACCGGAAAAGTTAGCAACACGTTATCCATGAACAGCCTATTAATCCAATGTTGTGGAATTAGAGAAAAGGGGCTTCTTAACGTGCTTTTATCCGGGGTGGAGGGAGTTACATATTAGTTAAATATAACATTGGGGCGTGTGATTGATATGGATTTAGAGTGGATATTTGAGACTTCTAAACAGTAAACAACAATGTAACTTATGGGTGAGTGTTTTTATCACAGCCATATTGTCCTTGTGATTCTGTTGATTATTACCTGTCTGTATTATGTTGCAGCTCAGCTGATTTTGGATTGATGGCAAAGGGAGAGGGACTTAAGTGAGAGTGAAAACACAAGGTAAGTTTAAAATAGGTCAGCAATTTCCCATCCTATAGGTTGCTAGATGTATATAACCCTTTCTCCTGTCTTTGTCTCCCTCTTTCAGCACAAGAACCCCAGGGGGATTCAATGGAGCCTGAATACCCACTGAGACCCTCACCCTGCACCTGAGTCTCAGCTCTCAGAGCTTTGCAAGCCTCTCCCTGTTCCTTATTTTTGATTAAACAGACATTAAGCTTCCCAATGGTGTGGTCTTTGTTTAGTGACAAATATGATTACCTCACATGTTGTTGCTGTTGTTGTCTTTTGTGATAGTTAAATTGCTCCTGTTGACTTGAGCCAGACATTATTTCCTCCTCTCTGTCAGTGGGGAAACCTTACATTCATACTCCTTTCTCTGAGCGCTTGGAGCATCCCCAGGCAGCACAGCAAACCATGGGGGAGACTATATGCCAGGACAACAGAGGAAAAGGCACAGACAAACGGCATGATATGCTATTCAATGTGTATTGAATTCCATTTATTTACAATGGATGTTCCTAAAACAACACATGTAACATCATCATCATGCTGCTGCTGCTAGTCCTTTGACTCATTGTGCTGTCAGTTGACAATCATTGATAGGCACTGTGGGTCTCCTGTCCTTTCTGAAAGTCATAAAGATTACATTACTCATTTAGATTACTTATGTCCTCAATTACCAGGGGATTACTGAAACCACCATGAATTAAAGAAATGGTAGAAATTATTCTAATCTGAATTTTGAAACCTTCCTTCCCATCCCTCTAAATATATCAATAAACATTAGGATGTGATGCTCCTGACTACCATACAAGTTTAAGAAGATAATATTTGTTTTAAAGAATTCAAAGCAATAAACAACAGCAACAGGCTCTGTAACAAAGGCAACGTTAGCCTAACATGTATGTTAACAGGTAAGATAGCTGTTCACACTATGTATATTTTCTACTTTTTGTAATGCTATGTTATTTCTATTTAAGATGTTTACATTTTCGATTGTTTAATTCTAGTCTTTTAACTGTCTAATGTACAATGCCTTGTCTTTTGCTGCTGCAGCGTAAACATTTCCCCAATTGGTATCAATAAAGTACTTCTTATTTTATCTTAATCCTCAAATATTAGCACATTTTACTTTAAAAAAAACAAAACACATTGATGTAACTACATACACATATCGATATGTTGTATAAATATTGCAAATCAAAACCTTTATTGACCACTAATTAGCAAAAATTGCATTTCTATCCTATTATTAATGCATTCAAATCGTGATTCAAATGGCCCGCCACGAACTTCCGGGAACTTTCTGAGTCTCTCTGAACCACGTGACGATCAAGCATTTTGGACTTCCGCTGTCGCAACTCTTCTCTCTCCATGGCGCTGGACCAGCCAATCAGAATTGACCTTCTCGAGTTCACCGATTGGTTGGTTTTGTGGACATTTGTAACGCTGTGACAACTTGAGCGAGCGCAGGCAAAGCTGAGCGCGCACAGGCTGGAGAGCTCGAGCGAGCGGGGGAGAGAGAGCGCGTGCAGCGGTCTGCTTGCGCACGGAGCAGGAGTTTTATGAGAGAAAATATATTTCTCTGTGCTCAAAAATGTTCAAGTGCGCGCTCAATAGCATTTTCTATGCTCAACATGTTTAATTGCGTGCTCAGGATAGAGGCACAAATATAACGCCATATTCCACCAGACCCGCTGCGCCGCGGCTCGAAGCGTCCCTGAAGCTCCTCGCCGCAAGGAATTTCTAAAATATAGGATGAATCCTATTTTTGACGCGGCGCAGCGCAGGCAGGAAGTGGAACGTTCATCCAACAACTGCGAGGCTGCACACACGACGCTCCGCTTCCGCAACGTTTTGAAACGCGCCTGGTGGGTTATGACGCAGGAGGAGGTCGCAGCGTGGCGCAGCCGCAGCGCAACGCAGCGCAGACGCTTCCGGTGGGATCAGGGGGTTACAGTTTGTCCTGTGGTGTTGTTGGTTCTTTATCTCCTTTTAACATCTCATTTAATATAAATAATATTATTTAAACACACCACCCCACCACATCCTGTTTTGCAATCAAGTAGTCTTATCCATAATGTAGGCAATGCACTGACATTTTACATTAAGTCTGCCATTTAGCATTTAAAAAGGTAAACAAACAAATGAGTTAATGTTTCCCAAACACTAGTGCAGCTTTAAGGACATTGTTAACAGAAAAATATTTGCCGTAGGAAAAGGAGTGCAATCTTCTACTTAGTGATTTGTGCAAGACATGTGTTTTTTTTTTTTCATTTGTGAGTAATTCTAGACGTGGGTGTGAAATAGCCTTTGGTTATTACCATTCCCCTTGGGAACTGAAGTCCCTGGGAAAAGCTTGCTTTGATATTGCCTTCCTTGCTTCCTTTGAGTGCATCCTTTGATACATATGGGGTCAGCCCAGCTTCTGCTTTTCACCTGAAAGGTGGAGTTTCACCCAGAGTAAAATGCTCTCAGTAATTTAAAGTGTTAAAGAGAACCTGATGGTGGACGAGTCGGCTCCTTTAACACTACCACTCCTCAGTCTATATACTAAAGGTTTCTGTTTGACAATAGTAAGACACAGTGTTTAACTGATTGTACATCTCTTGAAAGTAACTTACTTAAATACCAGTCAATATGACATTTGCTGTCAAATTGTTAAATGATCAAAATATAGCTACACTATATCCATTGACTGACTTGTTTATATATTCTGAAGCACAGTATATATACAGTATACATGTCTAACGTTTTATCTTTTTAACTTTTTATGAGCTGAAAACATCTTGAAATCTGCCAGCAGGGCACTTCTGGCCAGTGTTTATCCTCGGATCATGACCAAAATGGACTGGTCCTTTATATGCCATCTCAGACCATGAGCCTGAGATACTTAGGGTACAAACTGGTAAACAGTGTTGTAAATGTACCAGACAGACTGTATATATATATATATATATATATATATATATATATATATATATATATATATATATATATATATATATATAAAGAAATGTACACATATTATTTACAGCTCAAGGACTAGACTTGTACACCTTTGGTTGGCTTTTATGTTGGTTTAGGCATCATGACATTTTATTTTTTTTAAACACAGTAAATATGTCTCTCAGTAATAGCACATAATATATGGGCTCAGAACAGTCTCATAATACACACATGCACACAGAAGGATTCAAACTTGTATTTCCGGATCCACACCATGGCCGTATCTACCATTGAGGTCACCGAGGTCCGGACCTCGGTAATATTTTCCGAGCTGTGTATAACAAAACTTGTGAAATAATTACACTAAAAGGGGTTCTTTGTAGTACTTCCATTTACTGACCATGGGGGCGCTGCATAACTACGTAGCCTCGATTAAAGCAAACAGAAGAAGACGACATGTATCAACAAATCACCGCAGCCCGGACTTGAACCGGAGCAGCGGAGGAGTGATGAGGTATCTAGAGATCTGAGTCCAGTGGGCTGCTTCTGTTTCTGTTCATCAGAACATCATATGACCAGCAGATCCTGTGTGAACGCTCTACGTTAGTCAGTGGACGTCCGACAACATGCACACTAACTTATATTGCAGCTATAGGCTATACTTTGGTTTAAATTGCGTGAATAAACTAGCTAGAGAGCTAAAGTTAATTACATTCATCCAATGTCAGAAGGATTACCTTTTAACAAACGTTGTAATGCTTTTCTTTTATTTCAATTTGAGTAAAACATCGAAGATATAACATTGTATTGTTTTCTTTTTACACTGACTCAGATATAATGAGAAGACTACGTCAGTCAGTCGAAGCTCAGCTTTGGTGAGAGAGAGAGAGAGAGAGAGAGAGAGAGAGAGAGGAGAGAGAGAGAGAGAGAGGAGAGAGAGAGGATCAGAGAGGAGAGGGAGATAGAGACTGATAGATAGGAGAGATCGTCGAGATAGAGAGAGAGAGAGAAGAACTATGTAATGTGTCTATAACAATAGTCTTGTGATGATGTCATAATAACATACAATTGTAATAAAACACAATTTGCTTACATCTTTGTTCTCTTTTGAGAATCAAACAAAACAGATTTAAATAAAAAAAGAATGCAAACAAACAAGTGAAATTAACTAAATTGCTGAATTGCTTTTAATTCACTGGCAGGAGCGACAAGTGAAGAGGAGCAAAAAGTGAACAAATAGGGAGAGATTGAACAAAGAGAAAGCGTAGAGGACAGAGAGAGTAATGAACAGGAAGAAGACAGAGAGACTCAAGAAGATGGAAGAGAGGCTGTAGGTTAGCCGTCAGGGCCCTCTGTGAGGGCCTAAGATATTCTACAAAATAATATTTAAAAACATTAAAACAAATTATATATTTTTTAATATATTTTTTTAGTTATATTTTTCATTAGTTTTACCAAAATAACTTGATTTAATTGTATTTAAAATAACATTTCCAAAGAAATAAATCCTTCGAATCTGCCTATTCAGTTTATGTTGGAATGTGAAGAGTTAAATGAAAGAAGCTCGTCTCTGCAAGTTACTGTGAAGAGAGGAGCTGTTGGACGTCCAGGCGGTCCAGCTATGAATTCACAGAGGGCCCCGCTATAGTAACTGAACGAGAGAGTAATGTCAAATGACAGTACAATTGACCAATCATATCTTCCCTCTAAATGGGTGGGTGTTATTATCGCGGACTTTATGACAAGTTCTGCCCGCTGTGAAACGTTTCTTGTTTCCATAGCAACAACAACTTCCTGTCAACAGCGTTAACTCGCCTTCAAAATAAAAGCATGCCAAATTACACTTAAGATATACAACTGCAACGAAAGTAACAAACACAATGCAATATCCTTTTCAATTTCAAAGAACACAAATAGGGTTATTTACAGGTGTTGTTTTGTGTGGTAGAGGGTCGCTTTCATTGATGCGTTTTGCACCCCGGGCCGTTGTTTTTGATATTCCGCTGAAGTATACGTATACGCTGTGACGTAATAACTCGAGGGAAGGGGTGGGGGTCAGAGGGCCTAGGTATAAAAGTCACGGCTCGCCACTGATGTTGACAATGTTTTGTGATCATTTTAGCCTCTTCTGCATGTCCAGATCATTAATAGTAACAATCAACTGATTCTTATTATGTATTACACTTTCAAAATAATTGATGCTGACATTGTCAGCCCACTGACATGGTTTGAAATCGATATATTATCCAATTTGTGACTCCCCATAGGACTTAAAAAGCACCATAACTAGATCATGAAAATCCCAAAAATCTCGGGGGGTATCCCCCGAATTCCCCTAGCATGTTTGGACCTCGGTATTTAGGAAATCCTGGATACGGCCCTGATCCACACTTGTGTTTTTCAATGCACACACAAATGTATTCCGTTTCATATACATATAAATAAAATCCAAATACAGAAAAAAGTTTTACATATGTATTTTTGATCCTCACTTATTAGTTTCCCGTTTAAATCCCCTGAACCTGCAAACACAAACCGCTTTCTGTGCAAGGATCGCTTTGCATTCGTGTGTGGGTTTTTTGAGACTCCCCTGAAGGTCAGCCGATTCGTACTTGTAATTTTTTCTATCTATAGCCAATCAGATGTCTCCTTCATTCTAAGCCAATCACATGAGCGAGGGTAAGAGTTTCATATACGCATTTTGCGCAGTCCGGTCAGCTCGCTAAACAGAGGGCGGAGCATCAGGTGATCATGCAGAGCAGCGTGTCTCCATCAGACTCAGCAGCTGATCTGATCTCTCTCTTGCGTCCGGTTATACTTCACTCGCGTTTATGTCCATATCGATCAGATCCAGCTCTCCTGATCGGCCTTTATAGAGAGCACCGATCAAACTATTAAGAGTGAATATCGGCCGATAATGACCGGCGGGGCTCCCCCCCGTTAACAGGTCACTGTCGAGCACTGGCTTCGTAGTGCACTGATCGATTAGCTAACCTGTAGCTGCTCCCTCCACACTCACAACAACTTCATACAGACATAAATAAAGCAGCTGTATTCGCCATACAGGAAACACACATTTAAAACGGTTTTGCCTGCCGTTTTTGTTTACACAAGCATTCATCAATGGTTTGGAAAGTGGCACTGTACCTTAATAATATAAAGGTAATTGTATTTGCCTGCATTTCCTGTTCGGAAAGTGGCGCTGTACTGAGAGTGGAGGGTGTCCTGAGATTAGCGCCTGCAGGCAGGCTCCATGGAGCTGTCAGCTCCAGACTGCGCAAAATGCGTACATGAAGCGCTACGTCATGAACGCAAGAAATCTACCCTCGTGGGGGCGCGCTCATGTGATTGGCTTAGAATTGAGGAGACATCTGATTGGCGATACATAGAAATAATTACAAGTACGAATCGGCTGACCATCAGGGGAGTCTCCAAAAACCCACACACGAATGCAAAGCGATCCGTGCACAGAAAGCGGTTTGTGTTTGCAGGTGCAGCGGTTTTAAACGGAACAAAAATATGTGTGGATCAAAAATACATATGTAAAACTTTTTTCTGTATTTGGATTTTATTTACATGTATATGAAACGGAACACATTTGTGTGTGCATTGAAAAACACAAGTATGGATCCGGAAATACAAGTGTGAATCCTTCTGTGTGCATGTGTGTATTATGAGACTGTTCTGAGCCCATACATAATATAACACATGGATATAATCTAAGTATGTATATATATTTACAGATGGATACACTATATGTGTGAGTGTGTATGTATATAAATATGAATGTAAATTACATTTATTGTGAATATATATTTAAAGGCCCTGTGGAGGAGAGCAAATGTATGTGTATTTTTCTAACTTGGCGACATTGTGGAAATCTGACAAACAAATTACTTGAATGCCTGTGGCCTTGGAAGGTTATACAAATGGAAATCACTTACCCTGGAAGAAATACCCTGGGTGTAACTACAGGATTGAACCAGTAGGGAGCACACTTTTCATACCATCCCAGTGGATTCTAGGCACTGTATTTTGGGTAATGGAAACATCAGTCATTTTCAAACAGAATACTAAACTGTGCTGTATTGACATTAAGTGGACACTGAAGAGGAAGTGAGTGCAGCATATCACTGTTTGCATTATTGACCCTACAGTCTAAGGACGAGAAAAGAAGCCTGTCTTAATAATACATTAAGAAAAGTATTAATAACAGCGTGTTTTGCATCACATAAGAGTTACCTGAGGTCAGTATTGCATTAATTTTCAGAAAGGTGAGAATTATAGCAATTCACTCCAAGTGAACCGGTGTTAAAAACACATGCCTACAAAAGCTTTCAGGGGGATGTTTTATGTATTTCAGTGGTTTTAATTATTCTGTAGGCACAGAAATTATGACACTAGAAACATCAAGAGACCCATTAAATCATTGGATTATTTAAAAGTAACATTAATAAATGAGTGTGAAGACTCCCAGGTATTATGAAAATGTAATTCTCTCTCCGTTGCTAGTCTGCCTGACTGCCTCTCATTTCCCAACCAGGCTATTCTCCCAAGGCACGTGCATAATTACTCCATATTGTATCAGTCTGGTAAAACACACAATTAACACATATGCAGCCTAACGGGCACAACATGTCATTGTATGTTTTAGAGTGAGCCTTCTCTTTAACCTTCCATGCCAATCTCTGAATTATTCCACTAATAACGATTATAACAAATAACGATTATAATCATGAATTGTAGTGCATAATGTATACTCTTGTTAACATGTGTAAATTGTTGAATTATGTTAAAGAATGTTGCCAATTAAATAAATGCTTTTGGCATAGGCCTACTGCTATGTGCTTTACATAATACATGGGGATCTCTCGCCTATAATAATAATAAGGAGATTTGGGACTGGCAAGATATTTGGAAATCTGATTACAACTTTGAAGGTGGGCCGTGCAGGGCAGGTAGGGTTTAAACGGGAGAGGGAGTTGCATTTACAACAAACGGGCTTCCTCTAAATCTTTGGTCACGGGTCCTTCCCCATGAGGTCTGCATTGTGGCCCGGTCTACTATGAGTTTATTCTTGGAAAGAGCGTCACCGAGCAGCTGAGAGAGGTGAGACACTTCAAACTTCTGGCGGTAGGCTGCAAGAAAACAACGTGATGTTGCAGCAGCAGGCAGGACAGCACACCTCACGGCTTGGTGATCATCGGGAATCAATATGATGTCAAGTTGAGGGGCACAGACTCTAAACGCGGAACCATACTCTTATGCGTCGTGTTAATCCGATGTAAACTGATTTACTTCAACCTGTTGAAACTACGTTTCAGTGCAGCGCAGTTTGAATTGTATGCGTAAAACAAGACCAGTTGTGATTTATCCTCTTTCTTCGAGGGATTGTTTTTAGAGTGAATTAGTTTTATTAAGTAGGCTAACAATCAAAATTTGTTTAGCATTACTTCAATTTTGAAACCCTTCTCATCTTGTTGCCCTGCGTCAGAAGAAACGTCGTGCTCCACGGATTAAAAGTGAGATTCCGGTGTTCATAATACTCATAGATGTCCTCTCAGTTGGAAGGAGGCCTGCAGCTGGAGAATACTGCAACATTTGAAGAACTTAAATCCAAAGAAGAAATTGACGTGACAAGCTCTGACGGATGCGCGGAGCGGCGCAGCTGCCGCGGGGACAGAGAGGAGACTAAAGTGGCGCTGTCTCCGGAGGGCCATCAGCAGAAACCACGGAAGATGACCCGGAGCCCCAAATGTGCCCGCTGTCGGAACCACGGCGTCGTTTCGTGTTTGAAAGGCCACAAACGCTTCTGCCGCTGGAGGGATTGTCGCTGTCCCTGCTGCCTGCTGGTGGTGGAGCGGCAGAGAGTCATGGCGGCACAGGTCGCTCTGAGGAGGCAGCAAGCCGCGGAGGTGAGGGGCGCCCAAGGGCAGGTGGGTGATGGAGACATGCTGGAGAACTAACAGATGGTTAAAGCTTAAATCGATGATCATCAAGAGGCAAATTAGTAAAGATAATTGAGGGTTAAAATCAGAGTAGGGGGGGATTATTGATGAATTCATAATTAACTAAAGTAGCCTACGTTGAATGGCTCATGCATGATGGTAGAATACAGGTCAGAATATAGCTATTGTTATTAAATAACACATAGATAGTAATAACGAAACATTTGTACACGTTTGGAAAAATGGTTAAAATAAATATGCAAGGTTGATTTTACACAATTATTACTATTATATATATTTCCAAAAACAATGTCTGACAGAAGTCAAAACAAACAATTGTCGATAAGAGCTATATAGTAAAGCACGTGTTGTTGTTTTTTTAGCTTTTATATTAAACAAAACAATTTTTTAGTCCAAAATGTATCAGATTGTTTACATTTAACACACACACACACACACACACACACACACACACACACGCACACACACACACACACACACACAAGCCACAAAGGAGCCATCAAAATGAACAAATACAAAAAAAACATTAATAAGTAATCTTTAAACATCCCCCAAAGAAAGGATTGTCTTGAGTGTATATATTTTTTAATAATTTCCTTGCAGTTATAAGGTTTACTGCAACAGCAATTTGCATTCTGTCTGCATTTACACCTGAAGGCAAAATGTGACATTTTAATAATAATGTATAACTATACAATATTAAAATAATATACAAAGATGGATAGTTTAAATCAAAAGGGCCAATTCATGCTTCTCTTAAAAAAAAGACTTAACATATATGCCTAATAATTATATTCCTTTAATATCAACTGAATCTCACTTATTATTAAATCTTACACTTTCAAAGAGCTATACACATCGCTTACATAAAGTATGAATTATCTTCACTAACCTTTGGAGCACAGCCTCAGTGTAATATCATTATCCAATGTCTAATTCTTGTTCCCATGTTTCTCGCAGGGTAAGAGGGGGGTCAGGTGTGCAGGTCCGTTGAGGAGGACTGCGTATCAGCGCTACACGAGAGCAGCCGAACCGAGCATACTGGCTAAGAGCATCCTGCAGGGTATATTTTAATTAACATCTCCTCTCCTTTTAACTGTGATACAAAAAAAAATAATATATATATATACATATATATAAAATATATCTTGAATTCATGCAAGATCCTAAATTGATTAACAATATTTCAGTGAAGGAAATTGTTCACTGCTTGCTGACCATGCCTTAACTTTTGTCCAGGGTGCGTTGTGATTGGTACAACAACATTTACATCGTCATCCTAATGTCAACTGCAATGTTGTAGGCCTACTCATTGGTATAAGTGCCAGTTCATTTCAATGTTTAATTTGGTCTGAAAATAATATTTGTAAAAATGAAAGGCAAGACTGAGTACACAACTCTTTATTTATTGTAAGACATGTTGCAATATAACATAATTGTGTAATATTAAAAATGACACTATTATACTTTTATTGCATATTTTTCTCAAATGCAACACTAAAAGTAGCCTTTGTTAGAGGTATGGCACAATTACAGAGAAAAACGATATAAATCAGATAAATATGTGTGAGGATGTGTTAGGACACTGATTATCTGGCTGGGGATAACTTAACATTAACTGTAACCCGTCCACATACAGCCCCAATCTTTGTCCTATAACTTAAGCCTGATATAACCTCATCCAGAAACCATGTCTTAACCCAAAAAAAAAGATGTGGACTTTGTTGGGAAAAGCTGTGTCCCCACAATGTCCATAAACAAACAGATGTGTTCACACATACCTTGACACAAGCGTATATGTGTAACTGCAGCTGCATTTTAAAGCCCTGCTATGGCCCACACTGCCACTGCTTCTTCTTGGATGTCATTACCCAGCATTACACACACACTTCATTGATGTAAGCTAGACAGATCACTGTGGCTTCACTAGTTCACAACAACAGGCCCATTACTGTAATACATAGTGTGTATTATTACCTGCTGGCATGCAGTCAAATCCTGCAACAGGCTTTGTCTTCTTTATAGCCCTCACAGCCTGTCATTAAAACAAAAATGACAACGCTGACTAATTTAAATTATAAAGGACAAAGTACTCAAGCGAAAACATAATAATTCATTTGTTGGAGCAACTATTAATTCAAATATGAAATATGACAACAACAAAAAATGACAACAGCATGAGGCTTTGCTTTCTGTGCAGGGTTCAAACCGGCAGTGCCAGTGGAGGACTACACCTCCTGCTGGTCGAAGCAGACACCGGGGGGCCAAACCCTCCCTACGTGTCCCCCGATGAGCGCCCGGATGAGGAAGAGGAGAGCCTTCGCAGACAAAGAGCTGGAGAATGTGATGCTGGAGCGGGAGCTGAGGCAGAGAGAGCTGCAGAGCGAACTTTCCCTCTCCTCCTCCGCTGCCCTCACCCCCATGCTTCGCCCACCGCCCCTGCCTGCCTCCCCCAGCCTCCACTGTTGTCTTCTCAACAAAGACCCCACCTCTGCAGGGTCATCCAGTTACGTGCCTGTGTACAAATACAAGCCTCTGTATGAGTGTGACTTCCAGTTCTATCAGTTCCTTCACCTAAAAAGCATGTCTGCTGCAGAAGACTATAACAACTTCTTATACTCAGAGCAAACCAGGGAGGATGAGGAGGTGCAGAACAGCTGTAGAGGTTGTGAGAAGAAAGACAGTCTAGAGCTGACGCCTCTAACATCTCGAAGACTCAAACATCATGGCAGCACCGTGTCAGGTCTAGATCCTGTCAAATCCTCCTCAAAACCAATAGAAATAATGGACTCAAATGGCTGTTCACACCTCACACGCTCCATTTTTGGATCTGATCACGGTGTCGTGGTCAGGCCAGACGTCAGTGCACCCAGCAGGACTTTTGATCCCAGACCTCTGACAGCTAAGGGGTGGTGTGCAGACCCCCCAGCAAACCAGGCAGCTCCTCATGGCGACCCTGTCAAGAGCTCTAATGGCAGCTCAGTCAGGACCCCCGCTGTGAGGCCATTACCTTTCTCAGTGGAGGCTCTGCTGAGGGCCTGACGGGCAAACAGAAAGCAGGGCAATGCACTCTGGTAATGTGCAAACTAAGAATTGATGTTGAGTGAAATATAATAATTGCCTGTTGTATAAAATGTTTTGATAAGGGGTGGTTGTGAAGTATATATTAACACATGCAAGAATATAAATCACAGCCTTTGTATAACTTTTTTAACTTTGTCATAAAGAACTATTTAGCTACATTTGAAATATCATTAAAATATATACAAATTATACTTGTCGTATATATCTAATTGATTAATAGATTTCTATGCCTGTTGATTATTTGAAAATTAACCCTTTTTTATTCTCCTCTCGTCAGCGTTAAAACACACTGAACCATTCTGCCTTGAAGCTTTCACATCAATCATATTATATTCTCTTTTCCTGCAAGAAAAGTCTATAAAAAAAGTCAAGTAGTATTTGAACTTCTGCTCTTTTTTTACTTTGTGCATTGATTTTTTTTAAATCAAAGTGTAGATCTGGCTGGCTGATCTTTGCAATACTCTCGGGCATTAGGGTGTAAAAACAAACCAGATGCTGCTTAAAAATCTCTTTTTCTCACAAAAAAACTATCACTGGAAGAAGGATCATAAGGTAAAGAAGACATTTGAAAGTAAAGATATTCACACAATAAAACTGTAATTGCTCAGAAATAGCTGAAACAATATAAAGCTCTGATTTATCTGCATTTATTGTTTCTAGCTATTTTTTTTATTTTCCAACATACAAATATTCATTATTTATTGTTAAGCTCTATTGTTGACATTTTGTCAGAGTGTAGTCTATCACTATGATTGTACAACCTCAAATGTACTCATCATATGACACACTGTTTAATATTTCATAGAGTTTCGTTTCATCACCCCAACACAATGAGGGAAGATGGGAAAGATTCACCAAAGGGGGAATGGGTGGGTGCCAGCGTTGCCTAGGCAACATTGTTCTTATACTGATGCTGGCTGAGTTTGTTTGAACACGCATTTGATCTTTATCCACTTTCCACTTTTTCTCTCCTCCTGCTTTTTTTTGTTCTGTGTAGTTATCTTGCTGATATGGGGGTCAGATACTTTTGACAACGCTGGACCTTGTGGCGTCAACACAGAGGTGATAGCGCGCCGCTATGTGTGTATCTACCAGCATATCAGAATGCCTTTCTCCCCGTCTTTCCACAGACAGACAGAGAGGGGAGATCGGAACAAAAGGAAGATGAGGTTGTGAGCCTGCCCTGAACGCACTGACATTGTGCCATTGTTTTTTTGTATGTAAAAAAAAAAAGAGAGCAAATTACCATTTTCCCTATGATGATAAAAACATGAGCATCAGTCACAAAGGGGGGATAATGACTTCTGTGAAGAATAACACAGAGGATGTAAATCAATTTACCCCCCGGCAAAACTGGTGGAGAAGCTCATTTATCCAGTTCCCCATGCTTTATTCTGGAGTGTCCTTAGACGTGATGTGTGGCGGCTTAATAGATAGCGACCCGCTCTAAAAATGTAATGCCCGTCCCTGTCCTTGTTAAGACAGGGACAGCGACAGGCAGATTAGCTTTATTGTTCTGTGCTCTTTGGTTTGATTCAATCTACAATCACCAGTTTATTATTTATTAACATTTTTCCTTTGTGGGCTAAGGGAGAGTAGGGGAGAAAGAGGACATGTGGGGGGTTATTGGATCAAGGCCAGTTTGCCGACTAGGCATTTTCAACACGTTGAAACATGTTTTTGAATTAGTAACAGCCCAAACCCTTCTCCTCCCCACCCCTCAGCTTTTTGTCGCCCACCTCTGGCGCTCATGCTCTTGATTCTCTCGTTGTGCCTCATTTCCATTTCAGCAGGATTGATTTCACCGTGTTCAGGGTAGAAAACCTTTGCTTTGGCGTTCCCTTGTAGCTCTGATCTTCATATTTTCATCGGACTCATATCAGCAGGGATTTAAAAGATGGGGGGAAATGAAGAGAATAGTTGGTGGGTGGGGGAGATATTAACAAAGAACTAGCCAACAGGATACATGAGTACCAGCTTCTTTAAAACTATTTTCCTTGACCTCCATCCTGTTAATTTATGTTCTATCCTCTCCCTTCTCTATTGGATAACCAAGCATTGGCATCTATAGCCTGTTCCTGGCCTAGTGTGTCGCCATCACACTCCTGCTGCATACAACACAAGTATCAAAATGATCTCTGTTTTCCCATTCACTTCATGTCCTTTACCGCCTTGCAGTGTTTAAACAAGCTGTGTACAAACTCAGACGTGCATGGAAAGGTAAATTCTCCCTGAACTAAGTTTTACAGAGGACTCCTGCCTCCCTTGGATTGAATGCTAAAGCAGTCAGACCTCTCTAGTTGTTTGGTATGATCTATGTATCAGTCTCCCCTTGGACAGCTCATCAGCAACATTTAGTATCAGGGTTCAGTGGAAAGCCTTTGATCACCCTGCCAGCTGTCCTCATTACAGAATATAGTGTAATAAGAACATATGTCTCAGTGTGGCAAGGTCGTTTCCTACTGAGAGAGCAGCTTTGTGAATTACAAAGTGTTTTTATGGGATATTTGGTATCAAATAACTCCCTTGTTCGATGAGTACCCTTTTTATGAGAGACTGAATTTAAAGAGAAATACCTGCTCACATTATTTTTCAAATCATTGTCTGCTTCTGAAGCTCTAAAGTGTATCATTTACATTGGAATGTTACAAAGTCTTCATTCCAAGACTGTTTTGGTATTATACTGGTGACGCTATGGTATTTGGTCACTAATAGCAGGGCGTTTTGGCAGTGCTGACTATTGAGGGGCCTCAAACTCAGGAAGCCAACGTAACTTATTATTTTTAGCACTATTTACACCAATCAATTGTATTCGCAGTCAGTGGTCGATAAAACCTGCTTTTGAATTAACTTGCAGGTGTTTTGCTGAATTGAATTCATTTAGCAGCCTTTTTAAATCACTTTTAGGGTTACTCCAACCATAAACCAATTACATTATATAATATATACTAAAGAAGATTTGTTTTAAAATCCATCAACATAATTATACAATTGCTACAATATTAAAACGTTTTTGGCTGAACTAATTGGCAGTGATGATACATTATTCAGGTAAAGTACTGGAGGAAATTACCCACTTAATAACACAAATTACTTACAATTTTGTATACAACACATAACACATATATGTGTTGCTTGCTCAAAACAGTAATATAAATTGTTCAGTGTTAGCTGTGTCAGTGCTCTAATAAACTTTCTTCCTGGGCAGTATTCAATCACAGTCAAGACAACGCTAAATTCCCTTTCCCCGAGGACATATATCTGAATTTCCTGGTTTAATTTGTTAGGATGTTTATTTGCAAAGCTGCTATCTTTGGTGTGCTGATGTACGTTATCATTACACTCCAGGCAGTATTCTGTCTATTTATTCCAACAAAGTCTCTGCAACACTGAGTATGAGGGCAGAGCGTTTGATCTGTCTGCCAACTTGCCACACACTTGGATTCCCCCCGGTCCCAGTGCCCTGTGCTCTTTGGTGTTTGGTAGCTACTGGTGTAACATTACTCTACAGCTGTATGTGTCTGAGACGGGGATACTGCAATCTAGCTTTGATTTGTGGATACATGCCAGTAATGAAATCATTTCATTAAATGGCATCACCTCAGTTAGCACACAATCATTATGGTGCCATACAATGACCACGCAAAAAAATATTCCGTATCTAGAAGTCAACATTGTCTGTGAGGCACAACGAACACACATTCCAACAAAAAATGGGGCCTTTACCTTCAACTATAATCGAAAATGAGCCTGGAGCCTTTCAGGATTTAAAATACCTACCATTAATAAAACTTTTATCCACCCAATGATGAAATGCATTTAGACACTTGACAACAGAACCAAGAATAATTAATCAGTTTTTGACAGTGTTATAAAAATGTGTTTTTGGCTATACTTTTTTAACTTATTGTACGTTTTTAAAGTCTGAAATCAAGTACGAAGATTTTTGATATGAATGATTGATGGATGGACAAACAACACGCAATCCACATATCTCGAGTAGTCAACCGAAGTAAATCTGGTCAGGCTGTGCTTCTAGGTCAAGAATGAAGAAAAAACAAGAGCAAACTTGGTCAAAAACATGATGAGGAGGGTGGCATTTCTTATCATGTTTTATTTGTACAAAAAAAGTAGGCAAAGCCGATTTTGTAAGAAAGTTGAGGTTAAAAAGTTCACCAGCCTATTAAAAAATATAAGGCTTGATGCCCCTCCATACCTTATTATGGTGCAGTGTTTAAGACTACTCATACACTTACACCTGTTTGTTATGTACCAAGAGAATAACAGTTTTACTCTACGCAATCAGTCCAAAGGTTTATTAGTTTTCTTCACTTTCTTTACTTCTCTATAAGTAGTGAATCTGTCCCAGTTGTTCCATGAATGCACAGCAACAGTCATCCAAGCAAGTAGAAACAACAAGGTTTTAATAGAGAACAAGTGTCTGGTCTGCCCTCTGAGAGAGACATTCCTAATTGACTTTAGTTTGGTTCCCGTCTGCCCACCGCCACCCTTCATTTAACAGAAGAACAAACACACCAGCCCTCGCTTTAAAAGACAGCCCTGTGTGTAACGGAGCCTGCCTCGGTTGGGCTAGAAATTTCACAGCTTTAAAAACATCTTTGAAACAGGCAGGGTAGAGTTCTCTCCCGCACCACCCCACTTAGCCCCATCCTGTACCATTTGGGTTTTTCCATACACTGGTGTGTGCATGGTGTTTGTATGCGGATCTGCCTTGTCGCTATTCCAGCAGCCTTGGGGACGACAGACGGTGCCCGCGGCTGCAGCTGTGTAGCGATCCAGTTACCGTCACATGGTGCTGCTTGGCCGCAGAAGAACTACCTCTGCAATATTAGAAACCATAGCAGACCACAAGGCCGCACTTTCTCTCACCTCTCTGGCTAGATGTCGCTCCCTCCAAAAACATTATATCATTGAAGAGAGACTCACAGAAAACCTTCAAATCCATTAGCATGACTGTTAAAATATGTATTTTCATGTGTTTAGGAGTGCTGGTGTTGATCTTGCCACCTCCTGCAGGTTGCCATCTGTTAAACACTAGTTGTACTTTTGTTTAACATGCTTCACCAATATGTCTGTCATCACCCATCCCCTACCCCTCACAGAGAATAAGGCACTTTTGCAGATGTGAAAGCAAACAGGAAGAGAAGAATAGTGCAGACATTTCTTTCTTCAGATATGATTATTTAGCATTTGAATACATTGCAATACAGGTTATATGTCAGCACTTTCTCTGGAGATGTCAAAAATGTTCTAGCTGTGATCCGCGGCGCACAGTTTTATCATAACCTTTACAGCTTTGTTCCCCTGACTCAGAGCTTTCAACTTTATAACCTAAAACGAGCACATGCCAGGCAGGTTCAAGAACTTTATAGACCAAGGGTGGCAGCAATAATATCAATGCAAAAACAGTTCTGACTGCCCAGCCATTAAAGCAGTATTTATGCAGCTTGGTTTCAAATGTATTCTATAGAAAATTCTGCAAACCAAAACTCAAACAATTCCCTGGACCACATTCTGGTAATCCGATCGTCCCTGATGTTATTCATGTCCTGATGCGTACACCCGGCATATGCTAACATATTGGCACCTTCTTACCAGTGATTGATTATCTATGAGGCTTATAAAGGAGAGGATAGTGGAGTTTAATGACATATAAAACTGTGTTTTGATGTCCGGTTCACAGACCTTTAAGAATAACAGCTGGCACAGGCAGAGAGCTTGGAAGGAGTCGCAAGTGTTCAAGGGAAGAGTGTGGGCAGGTTGAGATGGCGTGATATCAGGAACCCTGCAGTTCGCTAATACCCATAACTGTGAAACAACTTGCCAAGATCAGTAACATGTTTTAAAACCTTTTATTTCCCCTTTTAGTCGAGAGAGATTATGCTCACAGAAAACCCCTCAAATGTAACACTGCCAAAACTAAGAGATTAAAAACAGAGAAGGTTGAACATTGTGGCATATCATTGTGTCTAATAGCTTTTACAATATAAACAGTGTCAGTTCAAATATGTTATTATACATCTCAGTTTCCAACAGAGCATGTATTATGCCATGTATGGAGAACAATGTGTCTATATCAGGTTGGTGTTGTGACTGGTGATGGAATAGATGGTGGAAGAGGCAAAGTCTGTCACTGTGTCTGTCTTCCTGTTCAACTCCCTCATTACTTATGCAGAGTTTTCTGTTTTGAAATGAAACACTTCCCCAAATGCGGACATGTGTCCTGCTTTTAACAGACGACCTTGACAGGTCCTAATCCCATTGCGACCTCTGAGCCAAGTATAACTCATCATACAAATTATCAGAGAGATCTGTTGCATGCTTTGCAACATATGAGCAGAAAGTTGAGTTGATGCTTGAATAAGGCCTGAAGCCTGGATTTTCTGACACTTTTTTCCTCAAGTCCTTTGGTGCTAAATTGGAATTGCAAACCTAGCTACGATCACTGTAATGTTGAAAATGTACACAGCTCCTTCTGCAGATGACATAATGTATTCAATTTACATAACATTATTACACTTGATGTCTTGAACTGGGATATGAACTGTGTAAGTGCTAGAGGTATGCCGACTGTGAACCCACTGTACACTGAACATATGGTGACTGGGCTCACACATAGAGGAGCAGGTAGATATTGTTTCTCATACTCTTCACTGCACTCGACCAGGGTTTAAGGCTTTCCAATTTGAATCCCCTTGTGCTTGGGTAGGCTGCCCACTTTCAACCTTCATGATATGAATCATGAATCTAGGTTTAATGATGCTTCGTGAAAACTTAAAAAAGGTTCAGTATAAGCAGGAGCAGTTCAAAGAAGAAAGCAGGCGACTGGACTCGAATTGGACGAAACTCGAAAAATCCCACAATTGTAGGCTGAATTGAAAACTAAAGGAAGGCATTAACATAATGCAGGATACAAAAATGTATCAGTGCTAAACAAAATAAACAGAGAGTAGGCTGTTTTTTATTTTTAAATGTTTCCACTTTTGGGTTTGCCATGACCACAGGAACATTAGGAATACCACACTTCCTGGATTTGGACCTGTCTGCTGCATTCAACACGGTGAATCATCAGATCCTCCTTCGCACTCTCCAAGAACTTGGAGTTTCAGGCTCTGCACTTTCCCTCATCACCTCATACCTCAAAGACCGCACCTACAGGGTTACTTGGAGAGGGTCGGAGTCCGACCCTTGTCAATTAACTACAGGGGTCCCTCAGGGCTCTGTTCTTGGTCCTCTTCTCCTTGTACACAAACTCGCTCGGATCAGTCATTAGCCCGCATGGTTTTTCATACCACTGCTACGCTGACGACACCCAATTAATTCTGTCCTTTCCCCGCTCAGAGACCCAGGTCGTCGCACGCATCTCTGCTTGTCTAGCTGACATCTCTCAGTGGATGTCTGCTCATCACCTCAAGCTCAACCTTGACAAGACTGAACTGCTTTTCCTTCCGGGAAAAGATTGTCCCACTCTTGACCTAACAATCAACATCGGCACCTCGTGTTTCCCCGACTTACGCTGCAAGGAATCTGGGTGTGATCCTAGATAACAACCTGTCCTTCACTGCAAACATATCTGCTACAACCCGCTGCTGCAGATACACGCTTTACAACATCAGGAGGATACGTCCCCAGTTGACACAGAAAGCGACACAGGTTCTGGTCCAGGCTCTCGTCATCTCACGCCTAGACTACTGCAACTCCCTCCTGGCTGGTCTACCTGCATGTGCCATCCGACCTCTGCAGCTCATCCAGAATGCAGCGGCTCGTCTGGTCTTCAACCTTCCTAAATTCTCCCACACCACGCCGCTCCTCCGCTCCCTCCACTGGCTTCCGGTAACTGCTAGAATCCACTTCAAGACAATGGTACTTGCGTACCATGCTGCGAATGGATCTGGCCCTTCCTACATCCAGGACATGGTTAAACCGTACACCCCAGCACGTGCACTCCGCTCTGCATCAACCAAACGGGTCGCTGCACCCTCGCTGCGAAGGGGACCCAAGTTCCCATCAGCAAAAACACGTGGGTTTGCTATCCTGGCTCCAAAATGGTGGAATGAGCTCCCCATTGACATCAGGACAGCAGATAGCTTACACACCTTCCGGCGCAGACTGAAAACTCATCTCTTTCGACTCCACTTCGAGCAATAGAACTATTAACAAAGCACTTATATACTAATAAAGGACTGGCTTACCTAAAGCCAGTTGAGTAGCACTTGAAATGTTTTTGCTCTATGAAACCTGATGTACTTATATGATTCTGTTTTCTTCAAGTTTGTATTTTGTTGGTCGAACGCACTTATTGTAAGTCGCTTTGGATAAAAGCGTCAGCTAAATGCAATGTAATGTAATTTAGTTGACAGTCATATGTGTCCACAAAACATACACTTAGCAAACCAAATAAGGTGTGTTTAGCAGACAGGGTTGTGCAACTCTTCTCCAGGTGAATTAATAAGTGCTGTCAGCATCACTTTGAGGTGATTCACCATTATGTGTCGCACACTTCGTCAGTGAATGGATTTTGAATTTAATTTTAGAATAAAGAATATTTAAGTATTCATCTCAAGGAAACTAATTAAGCATGTCTAACCTTTTCTGACACCAGCAGAGGCATTAAACACTGGCGGACACACACACACACACACACATTACATTACATTACATTACATTGCATTTAGCTGACGCTTTTGTCCAAAGCGACTTACAATAAGTACATTCGACCAGGAAGACACAACCTTGAAGAAAACAGAATCATATAAGTATATCAAGTTTCATAGAGCCAAACATTTCAAGTGCTACTCAACTGGCTTTAGGTAGTCCAGTCCTTTATTGGTATAAAAGTGCTTCGTTAATCGTTCTAACGCTCGAAGTGGAGTCGAAAGAGATGAGTTTTCAGTTTGCGCCGGAAGATGTGCAAGCTATCTGCCGTCCTGATGTCAATGGGGAGCTCATTCCACCATCTTGGAGCCAGGATAGCAAACCCACGTGTTTTCGCCGATGGGAACTTGGGTCCCCCTCGCAGCGAGGGCGCAACGAGTCGTTTGGCTGATGCAGAGCGTAGTGCACGCGCTGGGGTGTACGGTTTAACCATGTCCTGGATGTAGGAAGGGCCAGATCCATTCGCAGCACGGTAAGCAAGTACCAGTGTCTTGAAGTGGATTCTAGCAGTTACCGGAAGCCAGTGAAGGGAGCGGAGGAGCGGAGTGGTGTGGGAGAATTTAGGAAGGTTGAAAACCAGACGAGCCGCTGCATTCTGGATGAGCTGCAGAGGTCGGATGGCACATGCAGGTAGACCAGCCAGGAGGGAGTTGCAGTAGTCTAGGCGTGAGATGACGAGAGCCTGGACCAGAACCTGAGTCGCTTTCTGAGTCAGCTGGGGACGTATCTTCCTGATGTTGTAAAGCGTGTATCTGCAGCAGCGGGTTGTAGCAGCGATGTTTGCAGTGAAGGACAGGTTGTTATCTAGGGTCACACCCAGATTCCTTGCAGTCTGAGTCGGGGAAACAACTGAGGTGCCGATGTTGATTGTCAGGTCAAGAGTTGGACAATCTTTTCCCGGGAGGAAGAGCAGCTCAGTCTTGTCAAGGTTGAGCTTGAGGTGGTGAGCAGACATCCACTGAGAGATGTCAGCTAGACAAGCAGAGATGCGTGCGACGACCTGGGTCTCTGAGCGGGGAAAGGACAGAATTAATTGGGTGTCGTCAGCGTAGCAGTGGTAAGAAAAACCATGCGGGCTAATGACTGATCCGAGCGAGTTTGTGTACAAGGAGAAGAGGAGGGGACCAAGAACAGAGCCCTGAGGGACCCCCGTAGTTAATTGACAAGGGTCGGACTCAGACCCTCTCCAAGTCACCCTGTAGGTACGGTCTTTCAGGTATGAACACACACACACACACACACACACACACACACACACACACACACACACGCACACACACTCACTCTTTGAAAGTCTCCAGTATTTTGCACATTGTTCTTCAAACTCAATCATTGTTAGTTTCAGCAGATTTTGAATCTTGATTAATCCTTTTAGATAAGCTTTTAAGTTTGAGGGTTTTTGATGAAAATGAATTAATTTCCTTTGGGTAATGCAAACTTTTTTTTTGTATCTACCGAGTAACAGTTTGAAGCCAGTTGACAGCTTGCTATGTTTGTGTCCTCAGAGAACACATCTCACTGTGAATCTGGAGACATTCATCACATCGCCTTTGGATGTGCATGTTTGTGCTTGCAGAAATGGTGAATGCAAGCCTTGGATATCTATCAGGACTGTTGCCACTTCATGTAAAGAGGACATATGCATATAAACAACCAGACACATTTGTGTTGAAGGTACTATCTCTATCTATTTTCAAGTTCTTTTCTGGGTAGCTATAAAACAGAAATCGAAAAAACTCAATGCAATTTGGCCAAAAATCAAATGTAATTACGAACTGCTGCTTGACTACACAAACTCAAATAATGAGGTTTCAGGTCTTCTCGAGTGTGTTAAATCAAACCACGCAATTTGATTGGTTCAAGTATACTGCAGTATTTGGTGGTTAAAAACAACTGTAGTAGAGTATCACAATTTGCCCTCACAAAACATGAGCGAAACCTCTGTTTGCATTGGAATTAAAACTGAACACAAATCAATGCAAAAATGTACCCCCAAAAATTCCAAAACCTATAACAGTGTGACATGATATGTATTCTATTCAAATGTATTATTTACAATGTGTCGTGTTGTTTTGAGGATGCATTGATTTCAGTCATCAGTAATGTGTCCAGGGTACATTTCTCCCAAAGGAACAACATAATAAATGTACTGAACCCCAAAAGCCAGGCACAGTGAATTAAAAAAGACAAAATCTATTTATTAGCACGGCTCAATGGCACATTTCAGCAGAAATGCCTTCATCAGGGAGCTGTTGCCTCCATTCTCTGAGGGTGTTTTTCATTTTCCATGCTAATTTGTCCCACATGGATTATCATCCATTCCCTCCTGGCTGATGCAACGCTCTCCAAAATGACAGATGTCGAGAGCTCATTCCCATGTGTGCGTCTCTTTCTCTCCCACTCACACATATATGTACTGGGCTGTACAAACACCCAGTCACACATCCCTACAATGCTTGGATACAACTTAAATATTCACAATGGATACACACACTAAGATATATCATTATTTAAACTTATTTAAACTTTAGGCTTTAGTTCTTCTCTTTTCTCAAACACACACACACACACACACACACACACACACACACACACACACGCACACACACACACACACACACACACACACACACACACACACACACAAAACACATTTGCTCTGAGTATGTGGGCTTGGAGTGTGATTGGTTATACAGGGTCTATTTGGACTAAATGCAGTATGTGTTGACAGAACATGACCCTACTGTATAACAATGGAGCATAATCATTAATTACAGTTATTACACCTTTCAGCCCAACACATCTGCACACACAAAAATGTGCACACTGTATAACTGTAGTGTCACACCATACTGCAACTAAATAATATGCATCAGTTAACACAACATGATGTGTGTGTGTGTGTGTGTGTGTGTGTGTGTGTGTGTGTGTGTGTGTGTGTGTGTGTGTGTGTGTGTGTGTGTGTGTGTGTGTGTGTGTGTATGTGTGTGTGTGTGTGTGTGTGTGTGTGTGTGTGTGTTTGAGAAAGAGAAGAACTAAAGCCTGTTTAAATAAGTTTAAATATGATATATCTTAGTGTGTGTATCCATTGTGCAAATTTAAGTTTTATCCAAGCATTGTAGGGACAACAATATCTGTGCTTGTGAATATTGTGTGCCTGTGGCTCATTAACTTTGCAGAACGCACCGACAAGCTAACTCACACTATATGCATCAGCGCTGAGTATAGTCACTTGTGGCTTCAGTGGTTTCTCTGTGACAAATGTCTTTCTTCATTAAACTCAAAAACATTGCCTCTCCTCCATGTCCCTGCTCTGATGCCTCCCTGGAAAAAATACTATTTTAAAGTTCTACAATACTCAATATCCTCTTTTAGCCTTATTTCAACTACATATTTTTTTGCTTTATGGTACTCGTTTAAACTTTGTATCCATCTCCCATCCTCCTGACCAACTTTGAACAAATCACCACCTCTCTGTGAGCCTGGAGACAGATATAGCACAGATTGGAGTGCAGAGGCTGGATAGTATCAGTCTCATATGAACAAAACAAACAGGCACTAGGCAACAAACAACATGCATTTCTTTGAAGCGGAGAGATTTACATTATGCTGAGATTAAAGATGATCTAATCTTGTATATGTCTCTTTTATTTATTTTGCACCAGACTACCATTTTAGCTGTTCTTACTGAAACACATCTTCATGGTCCTCTTGCTTCATGCTTTATAACATAGTAAGCAAGTCTGCCAGCAGTGTTCCTAAGAAAGAAAGTTTATAACATGTATATAAACTTTGCTCAATTAGCAACACATAGCATGTAGAGTCCACAAATAAATGATTAATGTCATCATGCCATATTTCTAAAAGGGAATATATATCTGCTCAGCACAAAAGAGTTAGTGGGATGACAGAAGGGATGGAGTAGGAGGAGAGGTGGAGGCGTCAGGTCCGACATGCAGTCTGACAATCAGCAGCCTGGCTGTCTCCATTCTCTTCATTTATATCTGTCTGTCTGCAGTCTTTTACACTCTGACTACGCAATGTCTGCATTCCCTGTCTTTATATCTTCCTCTCATATGTTGCTTTCCCTTACAGACACGCTTCTTTTCATGGAGTTTGTCACCTGTAAAAAGCCTAAATGTAAAACTTTATTTTGGCTTGTATTAAAAGCTTCTTAGAGGAGCAGGACTGATACTAAATGACTCTTTATATGAAGAACATTTGCCGTTTATGTCTGTGAAAGAATTGCAATGGCTTAAATAAGAAGGAAATATAACCTTTAACACATTAAAATGACTTTTAAGTAGGCCCAGACATACATCTCCTCAACATATCATTTCAAAAGTACATTTTGCGGCAAAATAACCTCAAACCACATTGTTGGTCTCCTTGCAAGTGCATGAACCCCCTGAAAGTTAAGCAGAACTTGTTAACGTCACTTCTATTTTTGTTGCTTATCCATCCACAAACTATAGTACTCTCTCATTTTCTGAGAGGAAAGTAACCCCATTTGTCAGCACCGTCTCCGCTATGTTTTCTCATTTGTCTGTCAGTGATTCGGCTCAGTGAGTTAACGGCAACGTAATTCCCGCCGTTCATTCATTTGCCGCTCACTCTCACTCTGGGAGACTCGATATAGGGCAGTGATTTAGTGCTCAGGAACCAACTACTCCAAGTGGAAACTCATAGAGGGAAAGGAAAGGCTTTCCCCCCTTCGTGTGATGATTGATAAATGATAGTCAGGGGGCCTTCAAGCCTTCACTGCCCCGCTGAAATAACCGCTTACGTATCGAGGAGAGACACGCGACTAAATCCTTCCACTGCCCTGTCCCTCTGTCTTTGTGTCTCTTTAATTTTGCCTATAACAGTGAGGCCAATGTCTATGAATATGCTCCTAATCTGAGATGACTGAAGCCTTTGTGTTCCACATTGGGTATTTTTCTGGCTATTACAGTTTGATGGATGGTTAGAAAATAGTGTTGACCACACACTGCAATTTCAAGCCAATTTAGGCCACTTTAAATTTACATCACTTCCAATTGGTAATAGACTGACTCCATTCTGAATTGCAATTAAAGCCACATTTTGCTTTGGGAGAACATTTGTAATTTTTGGATTGCATATCCACACCTGGGTTCTTTTAATTTTGTAAAAAATGCGTTTTGTAAAAAATGCATCCCAATGTTGCTGTTTTTGTGCTTAAATACATGTATTGTGTGTTTCTAGATCTTGCAAATTAACTGGCAGGTTAGAACACAGGTGATGAAAATTGTTCTGGGAAGTTTATTTCATGCTTGTAATTTTAAACATATAATAAACAATGCATTCATTTGTGCTGCACTCATGCACCCTTCAACAATATTTGCTGGGGGAAAAGTTTAGTCATTATTTATTGAAAGACTACCTACCTGTCCCCCACTCAAAATGTCTTATGTGAAATAACAACAAATGTTGAATTTGTCTGATAATTAGTTTATTTAGAAATGTGATATATGTTTTAAAGGCAATTTAGTAATCACCGCAGGGTATATGAAATATAGAAAATGTTTTCCCGTCAATGTTTTCTAATATGTCATGTCATCAAATGCCTCCAAAGCTGTAAAAAAATACATATGTGAAATATAAACCAATGTGTTACTGCTGTTGACAAAAGACATCTGGTTTGTACGGTGGCCCTGAAGTGCAAGTCAAAACATTTCACAAAACGATACAGCATTTCACAAAACACTACACTACAGCATTTCAGAAAACGCTACAGCATTTCACAAAACACTACACAACAGCATTTCAGAAAACACTACAGCATTTCACAAAACACTACATCATTTCACAAAACACTACATCATTTCACAAAACACTACATCATTTCAGAAAACACTACAGCATTTCACAAAACACTTCAACATTTCACAAAACGCTACAGCATTTCACAAAACACTTCAACATTTCAACTTTTACAGAAAGGGTATTCCTTTAGGGCAGGGGTGGGGAACCTTTTTCCTCTCAAGGGCCATTTCAATTTTTACAATATCCTCAGAGGGCCGTACAAATTATTGACCTCTGCTTAAAAAAACTAAAATCACAGCCCATTAATTTCATTCTGTGCAAAGAAAAAGCAACCTCTTAATCCAGATATCTCACCATGACTCGCGTATACATGCACGTGCACGGTTGTGGCATGACCACCAAAACAGAAAGATATGGACACAAGATGTGTGCAAATGTATTTAGTTTCCTATCCATGTGAACATGATTTAAGTGGGGGGGGGGAACTAACCTCCTCTAGGGGGGTCCGGGGGCAAGCTCCCCCGGGAAGATTTGTTTTTAAATGTTGAAGTTAAAAGCATCAATCTGGTGCACTTTGAGAGCAACATTAGGAGATCTATGGATACATCTCTCAACACCCATATGAAACAGAACTGGAAGCAGATTTATTTTTCTTTATGAATATTTGACAAATCACTCTCCTTTCAAACTGTATTCTTCTTTATTAATAACAACTTTTTTTTACTGTCATATAGTATTTTATACCTGTTTACTTTATTCTCTTATTTTTTTATAACTATAATGATCATATAAAGATGTGCCTTTACCTCACTGGTTGTAGAAAAAGCTTCTTATATTCGTTAGCATAGCTAGCTAACCAGATGCTAATAACAACAAAGCTATTGACTGTATGATCAGTATGACAGATGAGCAGATCACCACTGGGCTTTCAACTAAAGACACAGACACGCAGAAACTGCGGCATGGGTACGGCTCCTTATCGGTACTGCAATTTCTGAAGTGCTGGAGTGGCGTTCTGGTGCTCTCCTGTCAGTCGAGACATATACCATGTGATGACACGTTAGGCTCGTGTTGTGTTCAAGGACCCTGACCGTGGCCAGGAAAAACAGGCACTCGCTTGTTTAATTTTTTTGCGGTCTAGATTTCTTACATTTTTTTCTTTTTTGCGTGTGTTTTATAAATTACCTCGAGGGCCGTACCAAATTGTCTCGCGGGCCGTATACGGCCCGGAGGCCGGAGGTTCCCCACCCCTGCTTTAGGGAGACCACTTCTTGTTTGTGATTGGACAGAGCCAGCCAGAGAAGCACTACTGTGATTGGTTGTTTTTGCTGTCAGTCAAGAAATGACGCTTCGTGATTGGTCAGCACCCGACAACAATCCGCAACATGTTCCAAAACACAAGCCATTAGCTGTTAGCACACAGAGCTCACAGCTCCTCATATCTGTTCAGAAACTGGACAAAAGTTAAATGTGCAAACCAAAGACAGTCTGGTGAATACAGTCGCTGCTTTATTTCTGTCTGTATCATGTTTAAGTGTTTTGTGAAATGCTGTGGTGTTTTCTGAAATGCTGTAGTGTTTTCTGAAATGCTGTAGCGTTTTCTGAAATGTTGAAGTGT
The DNA here is from genome assembly GCF_902827175.1 of Gymnodraco acuticeps. Taxonomy (NCBI): domain Eukaryota; kingdom Metazoa; phylum Chordata; class Actinopteri; order Perciformes; family Bathydraconidae; genus Gymnodraco; species Gymnodraco acuticeps. The sequence continues at coordinate 1,933,113 of NW_022989942.1, read as the reverse complement.
TTTCTGAAATGCTGTAGTGTTTTCTGAAATGCTGTAGCGTTTTCTGAAATGCTGTAGTGTTTTCTGAAATGCTGTAGTGTTTTCTGAAATGCTGTAGTGTTTTCTGAAATGCTGTAGCGTTTTCTGAAATGTTGAAGTGTTTTCTGAAATGCTGTAGTGTTTCTGAAATGCTGTAGTGTTTTCTGAAATGCTGTAGCGTTTTCTGAAATGTTGAAGTGTTTTCTGAAATGCTGTAGTGTTTTCTGAAATGCTGTAGCGTTTTCTGAAATGCTGTAGCGTTTCTGAAATGCTGTAGCGTTTTCTGAAATGTTGAAGTGTTTTGTGAAATGCTATAGCGTTTTCTGAAATGTTGAGGTGTTTTCTGAAATGCTGTAGTGTTTTCTGAAATGTTGAGGTGTTTTCTGAAATGCTGTGGTGTTTTCTCAAATTATGTAGCGTTTGTGAAATGCTGTAGTGTTTTGTGAAATGTTGTTTTGACTTGCACTTCAGGGCCACCGTAGATTTGGTGCTTTTAACAGTTATAATATAATTGTTTATTTGTGGGCTTCATAATACTCTACTCCCTGCATCAGAAATAAATATTGGCCAAATGCTTCAGTTTTGGGAAACTGGGCTGATGGGATAAACATATATCATAAATTACCATATTAACGAGTTGTTTTACTTTTTGTGGGGAGTATTTATTGGTTGATTGTTACGACAGATCATTAAAAAAACGTGTTACTGGTTGTCAGGACAGATGGTTAAAAGCTCTAAATATTTGTTTGTATGGTCTACCAGGTAGGGAATTACCCTGTAATTGTTGCGAGTTCATGCTCAATTTATGAGGGTGTAACTTAATTTGATGTTTCTATCTTTGATTTAAAACATTGATGTCTCTTGGAACAAGTCCTTAAACATCTTCATGCTTGTCCTATTCAGGTCCCTAAAACATTGATGTCTCCTGGAACAAGTCCTTAAACATCTTCATGCTTGTCCTATTCAGGTCCCAAAAGTGCCATTAACATGTTTGGTCAGTGGTCAGAGGTCAGAATGCAGCTCATGTTCACCACATAAAGGCTACATCAGTGTAATATAATCGGGTTTAATTCAATATGACATTCTTAAGTTGTGCTAATTATCTCTCAGAGTACTTGTCACCTTCTTCACCGCCTATTTATATCATTCTTTGTCCTCAGCTGATTTGTATCTTGAGCCATAACTGCTCCAGCACGATAAGACCCATCTAATCCACCCATTTTTAATTCTCCTTTGTGTGTCACAAAGAAAAACAACACCCTACAATGTAGATATGACCCTGCGACTGCTACAAGTGTGTCTGATTAAATCTACACTTGTCCTCCTTGCTGTAAACGGGCACAGTTGGCATCATCTCCTGTGATCACTCTAATTCAGGGCTATAAGAGAAGAGTGCCACAAGCTGTTCTCAAGGGAACATACCTCCATCTTGGATATCAAACATTTGGCAGTGGACCCAGTGTAAGTAACCCAATCAGCAATCAGCAGCACAAGGATAAAAGCTGACCCCACTAGTTGCATTGCTAATCGCAAAAAAATATTCTAAGCTTCTTGGAGGGCAAAAACAATTCCAGATTATTTATTAAAATTAAAAATATAGAGTGGATATGTTCAGAAATGTTTGTCCAGTGTCTTTGGTTTAAACCTCTGAGTTGGGGGTTCCTATCGCAACAGTTGATGGACTTCTGAGAGCTGCTGTTGCTACGAGATGCTTTGTGGTGTGCTACTGACAGCCCTTTATCCAGAGGCTAATATATGATATATGTCCACCTTTTTCAACAGTGAGTGATTTAAAGGTCCCATGTCATGCTTTTCTGGTTATTACCTGTCCCCTTGTGTGTTATGAAGGTTGTTATGCATGTAAACGGTCTGCAGAGTCAAAACCCCTCAAAGTACACCCTGTAGCGGATAAAACTCTAACACAGAAAATACCTGTCTGTGCTGCCCCAGAACGCCTCGTTGGAGATTTCTCTTCTTCCATTTGTTTCTTCCGGGAACCGCATGACGTCATGTATTTACGGGAAGACAACATTTCCCTGGGAGTTTGAAAGTAGACATTACTCCTTGTGGTATTTCATCAACCCCTTATGAATGCAATTCTCAAGCTCCTGAACACTCTGAGTCGTCCCACATTAAAGAAAAACACAGGTTGTACTTTAGCTAGCAGTTAAGGTCCAGTTGTGGCGATGGTAAGCACACTTTCTGTACTTTCTGGGGTGGACAGGCTGGGAACGTATGAAGATGATATATATTTTCTGTGTTTTGGTAAGCACAGTTTCAAACACATACATGTATGCATATGGTTAGCAACATCAGTCTGCTTTGGATCCTCTGTATAACAAAACTAACATTCCCTTTCTGGTCAGATTCAGTTTCTCAACATTTCTCATTTCTCAACATTGGGTGTAACAGGTTAATTCAGAGACCCACACTATCTTGTTCATACTACTCCATTTGTTAATGTTCTTTTATTATGTGATAAACTATTTTGTTTGTACATGCAGGCTCTTAAGGCCTGAAAGAAGAAATAATCATTTTGTGGGACAGTGAAGATGGAAACTAAACATTCTTTTTGGAAATTGAAAATTAATTTGTACTGCTACACTACAGTGTAAACTTGATTGTTTTGTGTTTCTGTGCTTCAGGGATTCCCTGTCTTCTGAATAAAGTGTGCCGATATTAAACCCCTGTCTGACAGACATATTTTGTGCATGTGCACTCTCACAGCTTGGGGCAGATGCTTTAGCACCTATCCTATTGCATTGGCCTCCCTGAAGCTGTTTCCATCGCTTCCCTCCAGCTAATGTTTTGTCATCTGAAGCTGTGATATTATGTGCATTAGCCTGTGGTGGAGATTGCCTTGTGGTAGCAATTCATCACCTGTTTGGCAGAGGTGACTACATGAGAGACTGAATGAGTGGTTACTGGTATGACGTGCGGAGCGGGCATCTGGTGTAGTGGGTTAATTGAGGGCGATTAAGGTGATTAATAGCTTTATTTGAAGTCAAAACACAAGACAGACTAGCTTGTGTTACAGAGCAAATATTTAGAGGAAAATATCCATCAGTGGCATAAGCGCAGAGGGGCTGCATAAGGTAGAAGTCAGGTGTGTGAGTGTGTGTAGCACCAGGGATATTTTTGATTTTCAGCTTAATGGCAATATGAAAAAAGCTGTAGTATGTGTGCATTTTGTGTGTGTTGGGTTAGTGAATAGTTGTATGTGTGTAGAAGGAAATAGAGACATAGTCTTGTGTGTGATCATTCAGGGGGAAAGAGTAATATTGACATGGAGCTGGCTGGTTCAAAAGAGCCTCTGTTTCCACACTGTTCCCTTTCTATTATTGTCTTACAGAGAAACGTTCTGTGTGTGTGTGTGTGTGTGTGTGTGTGTGTGTGTGTGTGTGTGTGTGTGTGTGTGTGTGTGTGTGTGTGTGTGTGTGTGTGTGTGTGTGTGTGTGTGTGTGTGTGTGTGCGTGCGTGCGTGCGTGCGTGCGTGCGTGCGTGTGAAGTGGAGGTTGTTGGTGTCAGCTGCAACCAGATCTCTGTGTCTGGCTGGTGAAGAGTGACAGTCAGCAGGATGAATTGGCAGGATAGACTTCTACCGGTCTAATCACTGGAAATAAACCACGGAGGAAGGATAGTAAAAGGAGAGCAAATGTGTTTTTATTTGTTTGTGTTTTTATCTGTATTCACGCCGAGTATTCTAAACTCATTAGGCGCTTTCACACCGGAGTACTTTACCCAGGAATAGTTCCGATAGTTCCTGGGATTTTGCGTTCACACCAAAAAGATCTGGAACTAGAACTTTTTTTCGGGAACCTTTTCACCCCTTTTCAGTCTCTGCTAGAGAGCAGGGACTTTCGTGAGAGAAAAAGGTTCCTATTTCTGATTGGCTGGGCGAATCTCAAACCTCGGCCCGTAAAACTCCGAAAAGTTTTGTGAAGCCACCATTTTATTTGCTCGCATTAGCATTATTAGCATTAGCATTAGACCAGCACACCAACGGAGAGAGACTAACTTATGGCAACACAAAAGAAAACATGGGAGCGGTGGAGGGAAGAGGAGGTGTCGGCGCTTCTGGCGATTTACTCAGAAGGCTTCAGTAGAAGCTGCTGGGAGTCCCTGCAGCTTCTAGTGAAGCCAGTCCCCAACTACGGGGACTTCCGGCCGGGGACTTCGGGAGGCAGAATATGCCGTGAAGTTGTTTGCGGCCTGCCAGTAAACCCAAAGCAGAAGAAGAAGTGATTTACAGACGTCTCTTTCCCCATGTTAGTCAATGGGAACAAGTTTTTCTGGGCCCAGTGACGTCACGGACTGATACGGAAATTGTAGTACCGCCGTTTGGACACAACGAATATTTTCATCAGAGTCCGGCGCACTTCCTGGGGGCTTGCTTCATTCACCGGAATAAGTCCCTGAGGGAGGATTACGCAAATCCTCCCTCAGGGACTTATTCCGGGTTGCATTCCAATAGTCCATTTAGTTTAGGAACCTTCCTAACGGAGTGAAATGACCCAGAAGTACGTCACTGGCAGCCATGATAAGTGCTGTTCCAATTCTCCAAATGAAAGGAAAGGAGGTTTCAAACTTCCTTTATAACCTCCTTTAGCTTAGGAACCACTGGACCTCCCTAACCGAAAAGAGAGGAGAAAATGCTGCCCCACAATGCATTGCAGCCGCAGCATTTGCCGTCACTCAACAGTCGGCCGTTCACGGAAACAACCGATTATGACCGAGAAATGATATCATGAAAGTTACGGTGCTTATTAAGCATTTTAAAACGTATATGGTAAGTTGCCAAAGTGCTTTTTTCTGAACGTTCATCAGTATTATAATCAAAAAGAGAAATATGAACGTTAGTTTTTACTGAAATTATCAAATAAAGTCAACATTTCACAGTCTTTACTGAGCTGTGTGGAGTTTGTTCAACTTTTAAAAGATGTTTGAATGGTGATATACACAGTGATAGATGTTAAGGACTAACGTTTATAATAAATACATTTGTATTGATTTTAAGATCTTTTCATAGTTCATACAATCATACGTTTTGGGATCATTTGTATTAATGTGGACCGGAGGGAGAGGGTGACGAGCATACGTTTCACTTTCCTTTTTTATTTAAATTCCAACTTTGGTCATGAAGAATATGTTTCTCTGTTGTCCACGTTCATAAAGCATAAAGCAACAGCATCAGAGCACGGTGCAGAGTCTCTAGATGAGTTTACAGTAGTCCCTCGTTCTTATTATACATCCATGTTGTAGTCCGCTTTATAGAAAACTGTAGTTTCCATAGTTTCGCCACAGCAGCAGACGCACATTCATGACGTCCGCTGGCGCATCATAAACACGTCGGATAGTGAAAGTGCATTCGGATTCTCTAAAGTACCGCGGTCTCTTCTCCTAAGTCCTTTTGAATTCTCCTATCCACTATCCCTTAACTCCGTGACATTTCACTCAGAGGTCAAGGAATAGGAGATAGGGTTAGAATTTAGGAGCTGATTTTTGGATTATCGGAACGCAACCCCGGTGTGAACGCGATCTACTAGATAGTTCCGGAACTAAAGATTTCCGGGGAACTATTCCTGGGAAAAGCACCTATTGGCCCGAGCTATGTATCCATCACTTGTTTACAGACATTTATGGTGCATGAAAACATGTGTTTATCCCACTCTAAACCTCAAAAATATAAAATATTATAACATTAGAAGAAAAAGAGGTACAAAATTCTCAGGTTTATAATTTTTGCTTCCACAAAATAGTTGTCTATTTATTTTCTTAGTGTTGACTTATTAATCAACTCATCTTATGATTACTGATCATTTCAGATCCATCAGAGCAAGTTGAAGGCCCTGAAATGTTCCCTTCTCTGTGATCAAAGCATCAATACACAAGTAATGTATAAAGAAAAGTGATACTTCACTGGCACGGCTGCTGTTGTGGGTACACAGGTGATCAGTTCAACATGAGGCCCATTATAAGACATAAACAGCCTTCACTGTTGTGCTGCTACTCACTCATTCTGCCAGCCAGCACTTTATTTTCTGAGACTTTACCATATTAGAGACACACATTTGCACCTGCACACACAAAGACACACATACCCTCACACACACACTCTCTGGCACATTATAACAGGAGAGCTGTAAAAGGATGGACTGTCGAGTCACTGCCAGGTGAAAAGTGTGATGATGGGTTGTTGGCAGCAGCTGCTGGAAGCGGACCAGCAATCCATGTAAAGCCATGTAAGCCCCCCAGGTGTGGGTATACTGTTAGATCGTGTGTGTGTGAAAGGCTATATATTGGACATGCTCTCCATCTCTTTGCTGGAAAGTGCCAGTCAGCAGTTTAGGCTCCCTGGAAGAGCACAGGGGAACACTTAACCAACACAATAGTGCTCCACCGCTCTTTTCACCTAACACACTGAAACACAGACACAAACACCTAGATGTTGCAGCCACACATTACTCAACTACACAGCAAATGGTAGCTAAACTAGTTTGCTGCTTAAGTTTATGTTTAATGGATCTGGACGTAGATGAGACAGTTTGTCATCTCTTTGCAGTTGTGCCAGCATATTGAAAGCCAGGAGTCGTGAGGAAAGGGCTGCTGCATCAATCTGTAAGGGCGTGTGAAGATAGAAGTGGAGCAATGACCCACCTACATGTTGATTCATAGACCAGCAGAGCTTTCTATCAATCAAGCTGAATCCTCTCATGGATCTGGGTTGCAAACACAGTGTTTCAGAAAATCACTTTAAAGAGAAAATGCCACATTTCAAGAGGAAAAAATGCCACATTTCAAGAGGAAAAAAGCTCAAGAAAATACAAAAAAACACAATCACAAAATGTTTATTTATCATATTTTGTATATCATTGACACACAGCAGAGCTTGAGACTCACTCAAATGCCATGAGAGCCAAACTGTTTTTCATTTATTTGTGTTGAATGCTCCAAAGAGAACTCGAGCATCTCTCTCCCAGCAAGTATGGCATGTTTCATCATTATTGATAGAGCATTACCTTGAGAATGTAAAAACATTGTAAAAATACAACCATTAAAGTTTTTTTTAGGGACTGTCAGCTAAAAAACAATTGGAATCCTCTTCTTGACTGTGCTATGGTTCAGCATGATGGACAAGTTCGATTTCGATAGGCTGCTACACGACTGACCTGCATTGTGAAGGGCTCCAAATATAACAGTTTTAATGAGCTGTCTGTCTGGGAGTCCATTTGGATTTAATAAGCTCATTAATCTCTATCTGCTCCAGGCACGACCAAATCAAAAAGCAATGTGGTTCCCATCTTTCACCTTACAGCCAGACTCCTATTGAACAATAGTTTAATTGAAGTCCAGTGAAGAAACTTTTTACTGTCTATGTTCATCCCTCATTCAGCCTCAAGATTTTTTGGTTGAAATGTGTTTGAGACAGGTAATGTCTGAATGGTGGAATATGAAAGATGGGATAATAGAGATTGAGGCAGATGCTGAGAGATGAAGAGGAGGATACAATGGAGAAGATGAGAGGAATTACATCAGAGTTATTGCCAGCTTTTCTGGCTGATGTAATGGCTGAAAACTGAAGGTGATGACACCTTACCTTAACGTCTTTCAGTAGTCGTCTGATGGGAAGCAGCCGGTAAGCAGCAAACCATGATTAGTAAAACTGTGTCTGACAGCACCCGCCACTCAACATTGGAAAAAGTCTCCTGCTCCAATATATCTCGTAATGGCACACATTTAATATTCCAAACACTGAAGAGGTGAGGCAAGCCTGTGAAAAACATTTCCGTTATTAATTGACATATCTCTTAACTCTTTTGATTTCACATTTCATGCTGTGTCTCTCAATCCACTTTCAACAAACCTTTAGCATCTATCGTGAATTCTCCAGTGGTGGTAAATAGATCTCAAATATTTATCTCCATGGCAGAGAGAACCAGAACTTTCTTTGTCACAGATATACATTAAAAAGACAGGGTTTTATTCTTAATTTTCCCAGTGACATGGTCAATACTAAGCCAGAATATCCTTTATGTTTACAGATTGACTTGAAAAAGGCTTTATGATGTACATTTCTTTACAACACAACAACATAAATATTGTTTTGAATCGGTTGCTCCACTTTGCAGCTTTACTCAATCAATGTTAAGGACACTATGTGTAGGTACGAACAACAATAAATACTAAACAGGCAATGTTTTGTGAGTGAGTGGGACCAATTATTGCTAATATCTTGAGCCTACCCACATGCATGTATGAGCATGTGGCCAACGTAGTACACATTCCTGCCGATATGTTCACATCATTCCAATGATTGATAGTTAAGTGGCGGAAACGTGTGAAAACACAAAGCTGTGCACCGGAAGAATTCTAGTGCAAAAGTGATGTAAAGAGTAAAGGTTACAAAACATTGACAAAAAATACCTATACTAATGTACTAATGAGGAAGGAAATGCATCCAACTAACATTATTAGGCCTTTAAACCTTTAAATGAATTTGTTTGTAATACATCTCCAAATGGTAGATTTGAAAAGTAAAACCTGACAGTGAAGAAGCACATCGGTAAGTGCATGTCACTTGACATAGTCGTAGCGTGTTAAATGTGTGTTAACATTAAATTAAAATGTAGTTGAGTGAAATATCTTTAACATCTGAATCCATGGTCTCAGGTGTCAAGCCTCTCCCGGTTCCTAGCAAACACTGAACCACAGCAGCAACCCGACCCCTCTTTTGTCGCTTGGGGTAAAGTGGTCGCCGTTGACAGATTTGACAGTTAGCTGGACTGTCAACATGAGAGGGAAAAGGCTGGAGCAGCAAAATGGTTCTACATTTTTCAACCTTACAATGTTTTACAAGCACATGTGTGCTGGAATAATTGAAGTAGAGGTAATATTTTCACATTTAACACACCCAAGCAGAGATTGTCTCGAGATTCTGGTTGCAGTGAAGGGATTTTCTCTCATAACGTATCTTTCGTGACATATGTCATTGGCATCAAATGTTTCTGATACATTTGAAACTTCCTTTAGTTTAGTGAGGTTACCAGGTAATGTCACATTAACTCTTGTATGAGTCACTTCTTGCAAAAAGGTAGCACAAGGGAACTTAATCTCCTCTGTGACCTTAGCCATCATCACACCTTATTATATCCTTGCTCATACACACCCAGTGATGGCCAACTACATTCTGAACCTTAAACTCCCTGCCAAGTTATGTACTGCCAGTTTCAGGTTTCCTAATTGATGGCTTGACGTATTTATCATCGCTGCATGTCATGGCTGGTTTGGAGTCTTTCACTGAATCCATGGTTGGAGTGATTAAGTGGCCCTCTTCCCTTTCAGTGTCTCAGATCAATGCCACATGAAAATCTCACGTATTTTAACTGCCGGCTTTCCAAGACTTGTACGGAAGAGTTTCTTGATTGATGAATGACAAGAGAAAAACTGTGGTGGTTTATGAATAGATATACATGTGTCTAATGGGCAAATGAGCCCATTACACACAGAGAACAATGTAAAATTTGAACAGCAATGAAATAAAATATTATTGTGAACTACAAGCATTCTCACACTATAGCGACGCTTTCTTTTGAGATCTTATTTCCGCTGACCTGAGACCCTTTCACTTGAGGGGAATGAATGACTGCCAAGCCGTGACAAAGCCAGATCTTTTTCCCAAACAAAGTGGCCACTTTGGCAAGGAATTTGACATGAGTGATAACCTCATTGCTTCTCCCAACAATCTTCCTATTCATGAGATCTGAGCCGTGGACACTTGGGTTTGTGTTATTAGCCTCACAGCTACAAAGGGTTAATGATGCAAACCAGTGAGGCAGTGAGTATCACAGAGAGGGAGTGAGCACTGCTAATCTGAAGGTTAGAGGATGGAAGTTTGAAACAACAGGGTAACATTTTACATCATAAAGATTTCACCTAATCTGGTTCAGGCTTGTTATTGTATTTAAGTTCTTATACATTCATACTTTCTATTATTGGAATGTGACCAGAATATAACACAAATTCTGCAAATTCAAAATCTTGTTTTTCAGCAAATGTCAAGTTATAACAACACAAATGTGGTTGCACCAGCTAGCAGCTATACACCAATAGCTAGTTGATTTTCTAAATTGGGTCACACCTTTAAATTCAAGAAAAGTACTTGCTGGTAGAGACTTCCAAGTTGTTTATAGTACTTATCTTTACAGCCAATATTTAGCAAATACTGGTATAACTTAGTTTTATTTTCTTATCTGCAAAGTTCATACACTGTTTTTTTATTCATGAATTTTTAGGAAGTACGTTTTTACAATTTAGAGTCTTCTATATTTTCTTCGAGTACACAGTGACATAGAGTGTGTGTATACCTGTAAGTGTATATTGAGTGTGTGTTTGAGAGCATGCTTGAATAAAGCAATCCCAACAAATAACACAATAATAATAATAATAATGGGTTCCATTTATAAAGCACTTCATATTTGATTTCAAATCCCGAAGTGCTACAAGTAGTGAGCATGAACAGTATAAATAAACATTACACAACACGGTAGAATTAATAAAAAGCAATAAATAAAAGGGTGATAAAAAGGTCTAGGCAAAGGCTCTTTTGAAGAGATGGGTTTTGAGGCCTTTTTTAAAAGCCTCCACGGTCTGTGGTGCTCTCATTTGGTCGGGGAGAGCATTCCACAGACTGGGAGCAGCCGAGCAGAAGGCCCGGTCTCCCATAGTACGGAGCTTAGTTCTGGGGGGTTTGAGGAAGTTGGAGTTGCTGGAGCGGGTGGTCCGCAAGGAGGTATGGGGGGTGAGAAGTTCCTTGAGGTAGGGAGGGGCAGTTCCATGGACACACTGGTGGGTGAGGACGGAGACCTTGAATTTGATCCTCAGTTCCACAGGTAGCCAGTGTAGTGCTTTAAGGATGGGGGTGATGTGATCATATTTGCGCACCCTCATCAGGATCCTAGCAGCGCTGTTCTGAATGTATTGGAGCTTCTGGATGCTTTTGTTAGGGATCCCGATGAGGAGTGCATTGCAGTAGTCCAGCCTGGAGGAGACAAAGGCGTGGACCAGCTTTTCGGCGTCAGACAGAGTGAGTGTGGGGCGGAGTTTGGCGATGTTCCTGAGGTGATAAAAGGAGTTCTTGCACAGCTGTTTAATGTGGGCCTCAAAGGTCAGATGGGCGTCCATTTTAATCCAGTAACCACACACACACACACACACACACCACACACACAACACACACACACACACACACACACACACCACACACACACACACACACACGCACACACACACACACACACACACACACACACACACACACACACACACACACACACACACACACACACACAAGGCCACATCTGGTCAGAAATCCAAACAGTGGAATTGTTTTGATTTTTTGTAATGCATGAGTGTGTACTAGGGGTGTAACGGTATCCGTATTCGTCCCGTACCGTCGCGGTTCGGACGTCACGGTTCGGCACATGCAGTCACACGACGAATACGCCTTTTTTTCAGGGCAGTATCCATTACACTATTTATAATCCAGGGGGCGATATTGCGCCTAAAAGTTGTTTGCCAGTCGCCCTTAAACAACAAATGAAGAACAACAAGAAACACAACAACACGAAAAGTTAGTATGGCGATTTCAGATAACACACAGGAGCTAGAACCCACCTGCTTCTTTTAAATCAGCTGTGTGGGAACATTCCGGGTTCTCCTGTGGACTACAATAACGATGGAGTGCGAGTGGTGGATCGGACGAGGACGGTGTGTCGGCGTTGTTAGACAGCGGTGCTGTATGCTAATGGTAACACACGCCAAACATGCTAAATCATATCAGAAGGCTTCACCCAGATTTGCCAATCACCGGAGTCCGGCAAAAGACAAGAGCAGTTCAACAGCTGATCCCCGCTGTTTTTAATAAACCAATAGACAGGAAAGCCGTGAGACCAAAATAAATAATGGAAGCTTTTGGCATATGTTTTTCAACGACTTTGCGCTCTTGAAACACGTTCTTATTATTTATGATGTAATATTTTCAAGACATTATTTTTAGTTTTACAGCTTGATGAAACCTTTTTGTTTGACATCAGCCATTATATCAGTCATTTGGTCATGACCGAAAGAACGAGATCGCGGATACAAGCGGCCGTGATGGGTTTTCTCCGCAGGGTGGCTGGTGTCTCCCTTAGGGATAAGGTGAGAAGTTCGGTCATCCGGGAGGGACTCGGAGTTGAGCCGCTCCTCCTTCGCGTCGAAAGGAGCCAGTTGAGGTGGTTCGGGCACCTAGTTAGGATGCCACCTGGGCGCCTCCCTAGGGAGGTGTTCCAGGCACGTCCAGCTGGGAAGAGACCAAGGGGTAGACCTAGGACCAGGTGGAGGGATTATATCTCTTCGCTGGCCTGGGAGCGCCTTGGGATCCCCCAGTCAGAGCTGGTTGATGTCGCCAGGGAAAAGGAAGTTTGGGGCTCTCTGCTGGAACTGCTACCCCCGCGACCCGACATCTGAGTGTGTGTGGTACTGTTTGTGGTTTGTTTTTAACTGTTTAATACAGTTAATTATTCAAAATGAAGTTCCTTATTTTTAAACTGAAACTTGCACTACTGTTCAAAAATAAATAACAACAAACCTGAAATTATGCATTTGGGACTTTTTTTTTGCTTTTTCTTGTTGTACCGGACCCGTACCGAACCGTGACCCCCAGACCGAGGTACGAACCGAACCATGAGTTCTGTGAACCGTTACACCCCTAGTGTGTACTCAATGTGCATGTATGCAACCCTGCATGTGTTATGAACTCTTGGTGGTGTTATCGTCACCAGAAGGGCCAAACTCACAAATTGCTGGGGCAGGTGATAAGTGAGGCATCGGGTTGAAGAGCGAAAACACAATTTATTCAGCAAATCGATGGGGTGTGCAAACAATCTCTCCCATTCAAATAAAATCATGTTTCATCTAGTCTAACCTTGTACACTGCCTCTCTCTCACACTCAAACCCAGAGCTCTCCTGTCTTGCCACCACTTACCAAGCTAACGATGAGCTAATCACTATCTCATGCTAGCAGGCAAGGCAGAGAAAACCCATCAACCTGACACACTCACTTCAGGCCATTGTTGCTAATGAAGACAAGCTGCTGCAGTCAGAAGGCAAATATGAGGAAAACATTTATAATGAGACCCTTGAAGGTGTTCCTGGACACGCCTGAGTTTTTAGGTCACAGTACTTCCTGGATATGGGTTTATATATTCGCCCTGAGCAGACGGAGGAGCATTTGGGAATTTTAAGCGGCACAGTTTAAGTTCATTTTAACCAGATTCATAATTATTCCTTGGCTGTGTAGCAAGCAATTATGAAGTTGAAGTAGTACAACTAGGTATGTAACCACAACTTTATAAACAATGGTGGCAGGGATGTGACTTCTCATTATTTATTATTCCCATAGCACTCAGTAGTAATGATTTTATGTGCTTTTTAACGATAAAATTGTTACTCTTAGAAACAAAATTAATGACCTCTTGCCTTTAACCAGTATAGTGTTATCAACAGCTCCCGGAAACGCAAGTTCTAATATTACACTAGATAGTAAACTAGAATGCTTTTCAGCCATAAACCTTGAACAATTAAATTCAATGATTCTCTCTTCTAAACCATCAATGTGCATGTTATACCCAATTCCAACTAAGCTGTTGAAGGAAGTTTTTCCATTAATTAGTACTTCTTTATTAAATATTATGAATTATCAGGCTATGTTCCACAATCATTCAAAGTAGCAGTGATAAAACCGCTTCTTAAAAAGCACAACCTCGATCCAGAGGTTTTAGCCAATTATAGACCTATTGCTAATCTTCCGTTCCTCTCAAAAATTCTTGAGAAAGCAGTCGCAAAACAGCTGTGTGATTACTTAAAAAACAATGATTTATTTGAAGATTTTCAGTCTGGCTTTAGAACACATCATAGCACAGAGACAGCTCTGGTTAAAGTCACAAATGACATTCTAATAGCCTCAGACAAGGGACTTGTCTCTATTCTTGTTTTGCTCGATCTCAGTGCTGCATTTGATACTATCGACCATGATATCTTATTGCAAAGACTAGAGCACTTAGTTGGCATACAGGGAACTGCTTTAGGCTGGTTTAGGTCCTATCTATCTGAACGCTCTCAGTTTGTACGTGTCAACGATAAATCTTCCACGCAAACCAAAGTTAGCCATGGAGTGCCACAGGGCTCAGTGCTCGGACCTATTTTGTTCACATTATATATGCTTCCGTTAGGCAATATTATAAGGAATCATTCTGTAAACTTTCATTGTTATGCGCATGATACTCAACTATATTCATCAATCAATCCTGATGACATCAATCATCTAAATAAAATTCAAGACTGCCTCAAGGACTTAAAAACATGGATGACCTTACATTTTTTGATGTTAAACACGACCAAAACTGAAGTTATTGTACTTGGCCCGAAGAATCTACGAAACAAATTATCTAAAGATATATTAACTATGGATGGCATTAATTTGGCCTCCAGTGAGACTGTAAGGAATCTTGGTGTTATATTTTATCAGGATTTATCCTTTAACGCCCACATAAAATTAATTTCAAGGACCGCCTACTTCCATCTACGTAACATTGCAAAAATCAGGCATATCTTGCCTCAAAACGATGCAGAGAAACTAGTCCATGCATTTGTTACTTCAAGGCTGGATTATTGTAACTCTTTATTATCAGGGTGTACTAAGAAGTCAGTCAAGTCGCTTCAGCTGATTAAAAATGCTGCAGCTCGTGTACTAACCAGAGTTAGGAAAAGGGACCACATTACTCCTGTTCTGGCTGCCTTACACTGGCTCCCTATAGCAGTGGTTCCCAAACGGTGTGCCGCGGCTCACTGGTGTGCCATGAGGCAAGTCCGGGTGTGCCGTGGGATTTTGTGACAACCATACGTTATTATTGCAATATACAACTACACAAAAATAATTATTTAATTTACTATATCAGTACTTTGTAGGTTTATATGTACGTAATCTGCGCGACTTGTGCGTCCACATCTCCACGTGCAGTGCTGCATAAACATGGCTGAGTCAGCGATAACTTTCGAGGGGTGGAGGTATGCCCTGCCCATTATTTTGAGTTCGTCCGAAGAATAGACAGGAATGTGACGGTGAGGTGCAAACTGTGTCCAGGCCAGAAGCTGTTATCCACTGCTGTAAACACCACGTCAAACCTCAACACACACCTGCAAAGAACACATGCTAAGGTGAAGCTAACGCACACGCTATTTGTTGTTTGTTTATATCACGTAGTCTGTTCTTCTTCTCTGTCTTCCGGTTGTTGCCTGTTTTGAATGACAAATACACACTACCGCCACCTGCTGGTACGGAAAGTTATTGCCACTCACGCATGCGCAGTTCGTACGTGCTCGGCGAGTAAAGTAACGAGTTACTTTATGTAGATAGTAACAAAGTAGTGTAATATATTACTTTTTTTTAAAAAGTAATATATAATATATTACATTTTTTAGTAACGACCCCATCTCTGGAGTTGGCGTTCTCTACTCTGGTTTACATGAAGAACAACAGGAAGTCACGGCTCTCTGTTGAACAGGACTTGCGAGTGGCCCTCTCCTCAGTGCCACCAAGGATTAAAAAGATCTGCGCGCCCCGACAGGCACATGTTACGTATCTCACTAATTTGTAAATCGGCAAACTATTTACAATAGCACATGTTTCAATGCTGATTGCTGAAATGTTACATTTATAATTTGTAGTTCAGGACCATGGACAATGCAGCTTCCTTGCATTGACAGTTCTCTGTGCTGAATTTCTGCTGAGTTTCCTTTGCCTCATTTTTTATTTTGTGACCTGTCTGGTTTAAATGAGTGTGTTGCGGCTTTGATGAAGCCTAATTTGTTACGTTTCAAATTCACTTCTGAAATATTTCGTTAATAAATATTTCATGAGTAATATAGTTGTCTTTGCCACATTTTATTTGGCATTAGTAAATAATTATGCACATTTACAGATATTTTACATGATATGAGTGATAACACGTGTTATAAGGGCTATTTTGCACAATAGGTGTGCCTTGAGATTTTTACTTGTCCTTTGGTGTGCCTAGGGCACAAAAAATTTGGGAACCACTGCCCTATAGAACACAGGATAGAATTTAAAATTCTTCTTCTCGCCTACAAAGCCCTTAATGGGCAGGCGCCATCTTACCTTAACGAACTCATTATACCCTACTGTCCTACTAGGGCATTGCGTTCCAAGAATGCAGGGTTGTTGGTTGTTCCTAGAGTCTCTAAAAGTACAATAGGAGCCAGAGCCTTTTCTTATCAAGCTCCACATTTGTGGAATCAGCTTCCAGTTTGTGTTCGGGCGGCAGACACCCTATCCGTTTTTAAGAGTGCGCTTAAGACCTTCCTTTTTGATAAAGCTTATAGTTAGGGCTGATTAGATTCAGCCCCTAGTTTTGCTGATATAGGCTTAGTTTGTCGGGGGACATCTTACTTCTTCCTTCTCTCTGTCTATACCTGTGTACTCTCATGTTCCGATTAACCCAGCTTCCCCAAATGTCTTTCTTTTTGGTGTCTATACGCCGGGATCCGGAGTCATGGATGATCCTGCGGTCCTGTGTCCTGGATCGCGAGCCCTGGATCTTGAGTCGTGGCTGTGGTCCTGGATCATAGGTCCTGGATGGATATCCTTGTGGATTCATCTTCTTATTACAGACACATGTATTTCCAAACATTTGGACTACCTATGTTGCAAATGTATTATCTTTTCAATTTACACACGGCATCTATTGCACGTCTGTCCGTCCTGGGAGAGGGATCCCTCCTCTGTTGCTCTCCCTGAGGTTTCTCCCATTTTTCCCTTTAAACTGTGGGTTTTCTCCGAAAGTGTTTCCTTGTACGATGTGAGGGTCTAAGGACAGAGGGTGTCGTATTGTCATACTGATATTCTGTACAAACTGTGAAGTCCACTGAGACAAGTGTAACATTTGTGATATTGGGCTATATAAATAAACATTGATTGATTGATTACAGTGGACTTTTGTTTTATAATCCTATTACTGATCAGATTGAAGATAATCAAAGAATCTGATTGGTACATTGACATTATAACACCCGTTAACAATTAACTTATCACTTGTTGATGCTGGCAGGTAAGAAAAAATCTAATTAATGTGCATACAAAAAATCATTATCTTTGCATAAAAAGTCCCATTGCACTCAAGAGAGAGGCACAAATAGAATTGAACCTGAGCGCATGCTGAACAATTGCAAGACAAGAGGGTTATTATGATAAGCACTATGAATTTGATGAAAACATTTATTATTAATTTTCTATTGGGAATTTCAAAATATATTACTTTGCTTTCATTGTTAAATGATAACTGCGAATAAATAGTGAATATAAAGCCACACAGCCATGAAACATTTCCGGAATTGATTGTTCACAGCTTAAAAGGTGAACATTGTTAATTCTTCTCATATCATTTTCATACATTCTGTTTGACTACATTGTGGTAAAGCCATTACCACATAAGGTCTATCTTTATCTATACTGCAGTAATCTCTGCTCTGTCCTACCTAAGAAAGTCTCCTTCAGTGAGACACAACAGGAGATTACAGACAAGAGCAATGGTGACACAGAGCTGCCATCTGATGGGAAGACAGCTTTCCCACGACCACGATGTCTCCAGGGAGCCCCAGACACCTACAACACTATCAAAACAAACTGGAAAGCACAATTGTGTATGTGTGTTTGTACATGTATCTGTACATGGGGTGCTGCTATCACCTGTTCTTTCCAGTGTAAGGTGAATAGATAGGAAAGTTACACAGTAGGAGTGTGTGTATGTTATTGTGTGTGTTTTCATGTGTGTGCCTCTGCATAAAGGTGCCCTTTTACTGCAAATATGAGTTGTTTAAAAGAGAGGAGGATAAAACTCCATAATCAGATAAGTAAACACCCACAGTCCCTCTGCTGGGGTCGGAGAAAAAAAAGCTGATAAAAAGCTGAGATAAATTATTATCACAGTACGTGAGGAGACAAAGGGCTGGGTGGGATTGTATCTGCTGTTAGATTAGTGTTCGGGTTGACTGGCAGCCACAGACAGAGCGGACAAGGGGGTCCAGAGCCAAACCACAAACCCACTTTCTCACGGTCTTCGAGATCACTGTGCAGCATAATGTGCTCTCAAACACACGCTTCAAATCTTTATTGTCAGCTGAGAAACTTTAGCTTTGAATCAAGACTTTAGTGTGTTCATGACAAGTGTTTTTTCAATAAATGAAGTTGGCAAACATTCACAAATTGTAGGAATGGTTTGGTGGGCAAAAGAGACAGGTTTCTGATATTGGGAGTGGATGTTTGCATCCTGTATGTGTTTAGGCTGAGGCAATTAGGTTAAGGTTTAATTTTGGTTTATAATTTGGGGTGGATTTAATATAGCAAAACTGTCTTACTTCAAAGCACTGCTATTTCCATTCTTAATACCACTCCAAGCATTTTGAAAACAACAACACTTGTACAATTAATTACATTGGTTACTAATTCAATTAGATTTTAGAAAACAAATAGTCAAATGTCTTGAGTACATGTTTAGTCTGTTTGTATAACTTTAAATGTGCTAAAATGAAAAATATAAATATTTGCTACTTGGCAATACATGGAGAACTGTTTAGTATATCATACATAAGTGGTGCTTATCTTCATTTTGAAGGTTACCATACCCCCATAATTGGCCTATCACTGGTTATACTGGTGCATTTTAAATGAAGCAGCTCTTCAAAATTCCATCCTTGACTACCTTTGTGCATCAGAAAACCAATTTACATTTGTATTAAGTGGTACTTGATTGAAAATGGTACAGCTTTCTTTGAATCTCAGTCACAGTCCCTCAAAGCAAAGGTCAGCAGCTTCCAGAAAATAAGGAAAATAAACTACAGAGGGATACTCAGCATACATTTCCACATCTTTGAAAAATATCAGTGGCTTTAATTAGTCATCATACGCATATTGGAGTGGATTAGATGGAGGGTGACGGGGAAAGTGTGCACCTCTTGTTTTATGTTATAGTAATGGTGGAGAAAATGGCTGAATAATACATGACATAGTGCTTTAATTAGCAGGCAAAAGAGGGCACTTGGTAATTAAAACACAAGCATGTTAGGAAAGGTCAGAGGCTGGTGCTGGTACATATCTTAAAGGAAAGCAAGGGATATGTGATGGGTACATGTATGTAAAGGCACTCATACTGATTTGTAATTCTTTGTATATTTCTGAAGAGATCTTCCTCTTCGTTATGGAGTGTGAATGTGAGATATGCGGATAATGGCTTTGATAGTGAGATCAAATAATATTTCTATAACTTTATCTCAATACAGTTGCCTTCGCTCTTTGGTAATATTTTCATCTTGAAGGTGAGAAAATATTCAAAGCCCCTTCCCTCTCATTTCAAATAATGCCATCGTGTTTACATGAAATATATTAGCAAAATTACACCAGTGGTAATGGGGTAAATGTCTTGGTCATTATTTGAGTACTTTTATTAACAGCAAATAAATCAACCACATCGGCTTGAGTTGTGGAATACTATGAAGTAGGGCTGGGCGATTTGGCCTAAAAATAAAATCGCGATTTTTTTTTCTAACTAATGGACAATTTTCGATTTAAACCTCGATTTTTTTCTGTTTTTTTCTAAACAAACCAGACCAAGGCAACATTTAAATACATATTTTCTTTATTAACACAATACAAATAAATGAGATTACCAAGTAGTCTAGGCCTATGTGAACAAATCAGTTGTTCAAGAATAAAAATAATAAAATAAAAACAGCACCACGGCACTTGGCTGTCATTAATGTGCAAAGATTTTTTTTAAATCAAACTGAAAAAAAAATCTCTTTTAGGCCATCCCTGAAAAAACTTGTAAAATGAAATACAACAAATAATAAATAATGATAATGAAATGAATAATAAAAAAATACCCTCAAACAAAATAACATCCCTTTAACTTTCTAGGAAGTTGTCTACAGGTTTTCCGCGAGGAAGACAAGCCTGTCTACTGCCTCTGGCTTGAGGCATGCTCTTTGGCATGTTACAATGTTACCCCCCCGTACTGAAAACCCTCTCCGAAGGGTGGCAGGAATGGAGAGATATTTCTTGGCCAGATTACTCAGTCTTGGGAAGTTAGCTTCATGTAGCTTCCACCACTGCAGTGGGTCTGTATCAGGGTCTGTCTCAGACGACAACAAATAGGATGACAGCTCAGCTTCAATTTTGTCCTGCTCTGACTGGGAGGTAGACGACACTGTCAGTAGTGATGTGTGGGTCGCGAATGAGCTGTGTTTTTTTTTTTTTTGCGGAGGGATCTAGATCGGCATGAAGGCACATTATGCAATGTGCACATTATCCCGCTTATTACACATGGCCACATTCTCAACAAAGTAACGACATGACTCCTAATATTAATTGAAATGCTTTTATGGATTTAGAAAATGATTTTATTGACTTAAAAATTAGTTTTATGTATTGATTTAAATTGACATGCATCCGCTAAGAAAAGTAGTCCGTTGTTACTGTTTGAACTAACGTAGCAATGGCAGGAACTGCTTCGATAGTGTTTTTGAGGAGCTTTTGATTACAGATTTGAAAACATCGTTGCTTGCTTTAAAAGTAGCACACTTCATGATGTCAGACCTTGGGAAGTATCTAGATATCCCTGCCCTAATGCCAAAGTAACTGCCAACTGAATATGTGTCGCCGTTTGATGTCTATGTCTGGACCGCTGCGTAAAAAGGAGGGTTTCTGCCCCATTACTTCTCTTCTTACTTCTATAAGAATAAAACACGGAGGACGGAGATCTCTTTTCCTCCCCCTCTACAGACCGCCCAGCAGCTGATCTCAGAGCAGCTCCCCTCTCCTGCAGGGGGGCGTGGTCAGCTGCAGCTCACAGAATCAGCCCCCTGCAAAAACAGCGCTGGAAAAAGCAAATGGAGCGAAATGACGCATGGCTAAAATGCAAGATATTTTTGGTATTTTGAAGAAAAAAAAAATATTTATATACTTTATATAGGTCGATACAGTAGCCCCTTTTTTTAAATAGTTTGTATAGGTGTTGCTATCTGTTTTGTGTAGCGTGGTTCTACAAGCAAGTCAATGCATTCATTGGGTGGTATCAGAGATTTACACGGGTCTGTAAATGCAATGAAAACAATTGGCCACAGCAAATCATTTATATTAAACTTTATTTACTCTTGCATACTTCAGTACAAAGGATGTATTGAATAATTTAAGTGATATATGTGTACACAGAGCTGCAGATCGGGTAGTCACAGGCAATGTGGCTGAGTTTTGTGCGCGTTCTGGAAAGTGAGAGAGTAAGCTACTACGGAGTCCCTTAAAGCAAAACAAATCTGCGGAGTCTAGAAATGTTTTTAAATCACGATTTTTCGGTTCAGCCATTTCACAAACCGTAGGAAAGTAAAAAATGCAAATTAATCGTTAAAACCGAAAAAATCGCCCAGCCCTACTATGAAGTAAGATCAACAGAGCCAGAGTTTGTTTGACTTAGCTGGCTCGACAAAACCAAAATATCCAATCGGAGTTAAAAGGTACCACAAAGGTGTGAAAGATATAGACAAGGGTACATTTCGAAATTACTAGGCCCTTGACACCAATGACAGTGACGCAAAATCCCTGAATTGTCCTTAAGTGGATTTAAGAATAACTTGAATTAAAACAAAGATTGTTATTTAATCCATAGCTAAGTGCTGAGAGCCGTTAGCGGCGTTTTACCAGCATAAATAGCATATGTGCATGCTCACTTTATACGTATGGCCATACTAATCTGGACAAGCCTGATCTTGTCCAATATTAGAATCTCAGCAGGGTCCAGTACTTCGATGGGATACCTCGGAGGCCTCAGAATTGAATCCGATATAGGGATAGTGTTGAAATTGTATGTTTTATACCACTGTTTGTTTTCCATATTTAGTGTGAGTGACAGGAGTGAACACAAATGATTCTGTGGTCAAACTAGCGACAACAAAACAAGTGGCATGTCACTTAGTCAAATCCTCAAGACAGGATACAGGATAATGCTTTCACAACGATAGTTACGGCTGTAACTACGGTTCTATGAGTCCCAGATGACCGCCAGAGGCGGTGCTTTAAGCACTGGATATGTCCATCGCGCGCATGCGCAGCTCGAGTACCAATAACAACAAAGTCACCTGTGACCCACGTGACACCGGCTATATCAGCCGGTGTCGTCAGATGATCTGTTCCCAGAATCTTCTCGCGAGCACACAAGAATTCTGAGTGACAGGGAACTCTGGCGGTCATCCGGGACTCATAGAACCGTAGTTACAGCCGTAACTATCGTTCTATTTCGTCCCTACTGACCGCCAGAGGCGGTGCTTTAAGCACTGGATGACTTATACCAACAATGTCATGAAGAATCCAAGCCCTTGCTCACCACTGGAAACAGCGGAGCTCGGCAAAAGGACCACGCCCAAAGAATGGAGAGTGGCGACATTGACCTGATGACAACTGGAGAATGTGCCACAAGACGCCCACGACGCCGAGGCGCAGATTGGGCAAATGCCACATTTGCCCAAAGGGCAACGCCTGAGAGTCCCACCTCGGGCATGTATTGTTTATGGAGAGGACATGCAACTCCCCGACTCGCTTCCCTGAGGCTATGGCAAGCAGAAATGCTGCCTTCGTGGGCAGCCACCTAAGACCCCACCTGGGCCAGCGGCTCGAAGGGAGGAGATGATAGGGCATCCGGCAGCAGGGGCAGGTCCCAAGCCGGAGCCCTCGGGGTGCTAGGGGGACGCTGCCGTAAAGCCCCTCTCATAAAGAGGGACACCGACCTGTGGCACCCCGCCGTGGCGCCGTCGACCCGAACATGTCGGGCAGAAATCGCAGCCACATAAATTCAGAGTGGAGTGAGAACGTCCACTATCTAGAAGGGACTGTTGTCTAAGCAACAACGTATATGCTCTCCCCAAGGAACACGCACATTCTTGCCCCCCAAATGTGGTAGAAAGTGCGTGAGTGCAAGCTGCACAGCCCGAAGCTCTAGCACGTTGACCTGGCGCGCACTCTCCTGGGCAGACCGCTGACCCTGAACGGTCCTGCCCTGCCGCACTGCACCCCACCCTGAGAGACATGCACCTATGGGGATGGTCTCCTGGCGGGATGGGATGGCGCCCATGGGCCCGCCCACTAGGAGATAGGCCCTGCCCCTCCAGCGTGACAGAGAGTGGAGGCAATGCTGCGACACCCTGACTTCCCTGTGCCTGTGCCACTTGGCGTCCAAGTGAAGGCTGTTCAGCCACATTATAAGGCACCATCTTGCCCGGCCCACGTGGAAGTAGGCATCCCTCAAGTCCACGGTTGAGAACCACTCCACCTGTGCATGCAGTGGTCAGCATATAGAATGGCAGCACCTTCGGTAATCTGTTGATTCCTCTGAGGTCCAAGATCGGGCGAAATCCGCCGACTTTCTTGCTCACGAGAAAGTACGCCGAGTAGAACCCCCTGGGCTAAGCAGAGGGTCTTACTAGCTTGATTGCGTCCTTGGACAGAAGGACAGACAACTCTTGGGCCAGAGCTAGGGCCCCTGCCGAATCGCTGACGACTGTCAATTAGACCCAGCCGAAGGCTAGGGGCCGGAGCTGCGGTCCGTACCCCTGGGTTAAGGTGAAAACCACCCAAGGTACGGAAGTACAGACCGCCCAGTAACTGAGCTACTGCTGGGAAAGCAGCCGACGACCGCCCCCGGGATTTCAGGGCCCAGCCCCCCGGCCCCTGGAGCCTCTTGGGGGGTGCCTGTAAGGCTCTGGGGCACGAGGCCGCCTGGAAGGCGGGCGACCTGGGGCACGAAAGTCATTGGGTCGCGCCGCTAAGACCTCTGCAGACCACCCCTGTAATCCGGCGGCTGAGTGAGGCTGCTAGAGCGGCCCCTGGGCCTGCTGGGAGTGGGCACAGGTCTGCGAAGACCCGAGAGCTGCTGCCTGGTCTGACTAGCTTGGGCGGCACGCTCCAGTGCCTCCAGGGCAGCTGACCTAAACAGCTCCCCTGGCTCGACTGGTACGCTACGGAGGACTCTCCTACATGCCTCCGTTAGTGGTGACTGGGCCAGCGAAACCTGGCGACGAGTCTGCACCAGCGGCAAGGCGTCCTCATACAGAGGTGCGTCAACCGAAGGAGGTGCGTCAGCCGAAGGAGGTGCGCCAACCGAAGGATGGGCGTCAACCGAAGGGGGGGGGCGGGGGGACAGGCGGCCCGCTAGCAGCCCCTACACTGGACCCAGGCTGAAGGGCCAAGAGGCGACTTCATCATGCCCCTATCGGCAGCTAGCCGATCCACTTTAGAGGACAGCCTGTTTCTAGTCCTTCTATTAGGGGGAGCACACATAGCCATCGCTCCCTCAAGTCGCCGGGAACGGCCGAATTGATCTGGAGGAGGATGTGACAAGGAGAGGTGTCTGGTGGCTGCTGCCAGACGTTCCACCTCAGTGATTCTAGCCACTCTGAGCGCCCGAGGCATGCAGCTACAGCTCATGCAGGCGTTTACCATGAGAACCTCCCTCAGATGCTCACATTTCGTCCCCACTGACCGCCAGAGGCGGCCGAGGCAGGAGGGGCAGCGGTCGTGGCCGTCCTCGGGCTCAAAATAAGCCATACAGGCGCTACATGAATGAGCCATTCTGTAGGTAGCCAGATGCAGCGTAGCCGGGAGCAGGTGCGGGAACACAGCCTTCACCAACTACCTGCTTAATGGAAAGAGTAGAGCATTGCTGCTACTCGCCGAACAGAAAGAGGGATGTAATTACACCCACGTTACCGGCAGAGGGAGCGGGAGCGAGAGCACTGCCTTCACCTGGCTGGATTAATAAACACGGCAGTTCAGTGTCTACCAGGAGCGGGGGCGAGAACACTGCCGGCTGAGTTAGAGACGAATGCCAGATGCAGCGTAACCGGAAGCGGGTGCGGGAACACAGCCTTCACTAGCTACCTGCTTAACGGAGAAACAAGGCAGTTCCGCGTCTACCAGGAGCGGGGGCGAGAACACTGCCTTCACTGTTTGAGTTAGAGACGAATGTCAGATGCAGCGTAATCGGGAGCGGGTGCGGGAACACAGCCTTCACCAGCTACCTGCTTAACGGAAAAACGTGGCAGTTTGGCGTCTACCAGGAGCGGGGGCGAGAACTGCCTTCACTGGTTGAGTTAGAGACGAATGCCAGATGCAGCGTAACCGGGAGCGGGTGCGGGAACACAGCCTTCACCGACTACCTGCTTAACGGAAAAACGAGGCAGTTTGGCGTCTACCAGGAGCGGGGGCGAGAACTGCCTTCACTGGTTGAGTTAGAGACGAATGCCAGATGCAGCGTAACCGGGAGCGGGTGCGGGAACACAGCCTTCACCAGCTACCTGCTTAACGTAAAAACGAGGCAGTTCAGCGTCTACCAGGAGCGGGGGCGAGAACACTGCCTTCACTGGTTGAGTTAGAGACGAATGCCAGATGCAGCGTAACCGGGAGCGGGTGCGGGAACACAGCCTTCACCAGCTACCTGCTTAACGTAAAAACGAGGCAGTTCAGCGTCTACCAGGAGCGGGGGCGAGAACACTGCCTTCACTGGTTGAGTTGGAGACGAATGCCAGATGCAGCGTAACCGGGAGCGGGTGCGGGAACACAGCCTTCACCAGCTACCTGCTGAACGGGAAGAGTAGAGCGGTGCTACTACTCACTGAACAGAAAAAGGGATGTAGCTACATCCGCATTACCGGTAGAGGGAGCGGGAGCGAGAGCACTGCCTTCACCTAGCTGGGTAAAATAAAGAAGCTTAACAGTACACGCAAGACGTTAGCCGAGCAGCTGCTGCTAACGATCAAGCGAGAGCAAGTCAAATAACACATGTTTAAGACCAGATAACTAGCTTCTAAAGAAGAGAACAGCACAGAGCCGTAGTTACAGCAGTAACCATGGCCAGTACTTACACGGCTTAGAACCGTAGTTACAGTCGTAACTATGGCCAGAACTTACACAGCATAGAGCCGTAGTTACAGTAGTAACTCTGGCCAGTACTTGCACGGCTTGGAACCGTAGTTACAGTAGTAACTATGGCCAGTACTTACATGGCTTGGAACCGTAGTTACAGTAGTAACTATGACCAGTACTTACACAGCATAGAGCCGTTTACGGTATTGACTATGGCCAGTACTTGCACGGCTTAAAACCGTAGTTACAGTAGTAACTATGGCCAGTACTTACACAGCATAGAGCCGTAGTTACGGTATTGACTATGGCCAGTACTTACACGGCTTGCAACCGTAGTTACAGTAGTAATTATGGCCAGTACTTACGGCTTAGAACCTTAGTTACAGTAGTAACTGTGGCCGGTGCCTAAAAGTGTCAGCCAAACGGCTGCCCACTAGATAATATAATATTGGGAGGATGAAATCCTCCTTAATGGCCACACATGCAGAGCACACAGCACACACAGTGAAGATTGTTCTCTGCATATCGTCCTAGTGCTAGGAGTCTAGTACTAGGAGCAGTAAATACAACGATATAGCGCTACTGAAACCATACCATGCGTTTACCGGGAGCGGGAGCGAGAGCACTGCCCTCACTGGCTGAGTTAAATAATTAAGCTTAACAGTACATGCAAGGTGTTAGCCAAGCGGCTGCTGCTAACAATCAATTAACCAAGTCAGAACACAATGTTAAGACCAGATAATTAGATACTAAGAAAGAGAACAGCCCGCATAGAACCGTAGGCCATGGTTACAGTAGTAACCGCACATGCGGAGCACACAGCACCCGCAGTGAAGATGTTCTCTGCATATCATCCTAGTGCTAGGAGTCTAGTAGCAGTAATACAACGATCTAGCGCTACTGCAATCAAACCCTATGTTACCGGGAGCGGGAGCACTGCCCTCACCGGCTGAGTTAATAGTTAAGCTTAACAGCAAGGTGTTAGCCAAGCGGCTGCTGCTAACAATCAAGCGACCAAGTCAGAACACACATGTTAAGACCAGATAATAGCTTCTAAGAAATAGGAAGTACTTGCCTTACTCTCTGCATCTAAACGAAAAACGGGTTTAAAATATGACACTCTGGGCTTTCCATACTAAATTGAATGAGGGACACAGCCAAAGCTGGGACTCAAATGCTAATGATAGCTCGGGCACAACGCCACAAGCAGAACTTTCAAAAGAGCATAAGGGCAACTTTATGGGAGAGGAAGCGGGAACACTGTCGTCACCAGAAAGTCTAAGCCAAACAAAAAATAAGACAGCAATCAGGACAACTTGGCTGGGAGAGGGTGCGGGGACACAGCCATCACCAGCAACAAGCTGACACCAACCTGTCTGTCGAGGCTCTGCACAGCGCACAGCCGGCCACAGCTCCTGGAGGACGTGTTAACGACCCGTAGCTCCGACTGTCAGTCGCGAAGCTGCACGCGGCCAGCTGCTTGCAGAGCAATCCCTCAGATCAGACGTTCAAACCTGAATGCTGTAGGCTCCAAAAATGTAGCCACGGTACCCTCGCGCAGCGAGAAGATGAAAGGAACAGATCCTCTGACGACACCGGCTGATATAGCCGGTGTCACGTGGGTCACAGGTGACTTTGTTGTTATTGGTACTCGAGCTGCGCATGCGCGCGATGGACATATCCAGTGCTTAAAGCACCGCCTCTGGCGGTCAGTAGGGACGAAATAGAACACTTCCCCTCACACAAGACAGTCATTATGATTTTCTCAGCCACATTATAAGCAAACAAAATTCTCCCACTCAGGGGATGATGGAGACTAGTTCCCTGCTGCAAACAAACATTTCTTGCTGTACAAATGTCTCCTAATTTCTGTAAGTAGGCTATGTGTCTGAAGTGGGGATTGATAAATAGTTAGTGGAAAGTTTGTCTCATTGGATCAACTCACACACCACGTACAGTACCTTTCCTGGCATGTGGTTGACACTGGATTTTGAACAAACTCACAAACTGGCCTTTGACTGCACCTACCCTTAGGAACTGTAAAGCTGCCTTGATGATAACTCGTTCCAACACTGTGACAGGAGCCGGGGAACAAAGCTCAACACCCCAAGCACTCCCATCTTCCCGTAATACATATTGCTCACTCCTCCTCACATAGGTACAGAAACACCACAGGGGACTTGCCACCCACCCACACAGAAATTACACAATCTTCCTCTCAAGTCCCTCCAGCTTTACAGTTATTACTTGTTTCAATTATATATTTCACATAGGGCAAATAAAGCTTGATTTAGGTTATGAGATGGAAACCGAAAGCTGAATGTCTCAACCTCTACTAAAGTGTCTAACTGTTAGAAGAAGCAAATACACAAAACCACACAAAAAGATAAAAACAAATGAGCAAATTTACTCTCAAAAGCAGAGGAGATAGTGTAAGGGAAGAAAGGCTGCAGGAGAAGAAGAAGCGGAAAACCAAATTAAAGGGAAATTAAATGTGAGGAGACAAGTGGTAAAAGGCAGGGTTGTAACTGTAGCCTTGAAAGTATATCAGCGCGACCAACAGCAACCACTCAACCATAAGTAGGCCTACTATTTACAAGATGGGAAACTACTGTTATTTATGTGTGATCCGTGACACCGCTGAGAGCAGGGGAAGTCAAGTGTAGTCCAAGACAATGTGAAGAAATGCCACTCTACTTTTGGACACACACTGCACGGTCACAAGGTCACTGGTCATCTTGGGTAGCTTAATACTTTCTTAAAAGTGTGTTTCTTGTAAGTGTGAAACGCTCACAGCTGTTAGGCCAGCACACACACATGAATGCACTTGAGCAGGCTTGTGCACATGCAGGGAAAATATATGCATTTTTCAAATATTCTGACAGCAGACGTGTACTGAGTGTACTGAGTAAAATTACCTCAACTGTCATCCTAAGAGAACATACAGTATGAAAGCAAAAAAAAACTAAAACCACACTGTAGTCCGGCTACATTTTCTCGCGGAACATATTAATTAATTCAGCGCTCTTCCACTACATTTTGATGGGTTTGTTAGCTTCAGGAAACTATCAACCAGGTACAAATCAGCAGTCGTTTGAAGGAAAATCTGCTTTTTTTTCAGAAGAATACATTTTTCTGAAGTCAGTGGGAGGACTGCAAAGCTCTGAGACTAAAACTAGAAATGCCGTGGTTCTGGTCACAAATTTAAGAAAATGTTGGTTTCGTTTACTGTAAACTCTTGATCCAACACTGATTATATTCTCTATTTATATACCAAGTACAGTTAAACAATTAAATTAAAACCTACTTAGATGCACAAATTAAAGAAAAATTGTCTTGAGCATTGTTTCCTGTTTTTTTTACTTACGTTTTTTTCTCAGTCTGAAGAAATACATTTACAATCACTTTCATACAAAGGTATATTATAAGATTCTGTGTAAAAAGTGTATCTCTACTGCTTTGTTAGTTTCCACTTTGTTATGTAGCTGATTCACAGTGGTGGAAGAAGTATTCAAATCATTTACTCATTAACAGAGAATAATTTAATTGAGGCTTTGTAACTTATAGTCCTACATTTGCCGTTGACCTGAGTCAAATCTTACAAAAATATGAACTTCAAATATAAGTACCAAAAGCGAAATACTCAATCGTATATTTCAGAATAATCTGTATATTTTAGCTGGAATTCAAATAATGCATTAATATGTAGGCCTACTACTTTAAAGTTGCAGCTGGTAGGAATAATCTACATTTCTTTATAAACTGCTTAGAAGCTTCAATAAACTCACATTACATATTGATTAGATATATTTGTTATTGTTAATCTTAATCTGTGAAGCAGCCTAACTAATGCTATCGAAAGAATTTGTTGGAGAGTAATGATGCCGTAAAAAGAAATATAAAGTCAACAATGACCAAACCTGAACGTGCTGCTCCACCGCGTGGTGGCCTCAGCTTACTGCAGCGCCAGGCTCTGTGTTTACAGTTGCTAGGTTACGAAATAATGTCCAAACTCCTTAACGTCGTTGAAAACCTCGTTGTTTTCCCTGCTCTCGGTATCAGTTGCATTTTGTTGTACATTAAAAACAATGGCAGGAAAGGAGAAACCGGTGCTGGATATAGTCCATCAAAACTCAATTCACGTTGAGACGATCCGGAAAGAGCAAAGATACCAGAAACTCCACACGGAGTTCAGCATCAACCCACACAGGACATGTAAGTACAAAAAGTGAAGTATGTCAGTCAATAGTTTATTTCCGTCCATCAATCCTACTTCTGATCTGAATGTGAAATATGAAGATTAGTTAAAAAATGAGAAATGACAAAGTGTCGTCAAAATGGTTATAGCTTATGGGCCTACTATTACTCATTGAGAATAAACATATTGGGCACTAAATTGTTACCATTATGCTTGTTGTCAACGTATCTGTTGTTAATTATAACTGAAGCCTGTATTATTGCAAGGGAGATTGACTTTGTCTCGTGTTTTTACATTTAGTACACGTCCTGCCAGACAAACCCATGTCAAGGAAACCAACAGAAGTGATTGCAGAGAACTGTAAGTTTACATGGATTGATTGATTGATTGAAAAGTTTATTAACAGCTTGTATATTGGGTACAGTACAGTACAGCTCAAAACATACAATTGTTAAGGGGATGCAGACCAGAGAAAGACTTTCGTCTTGTTTACATCAGGGTCCCCCATTTCCAATTCATCATGTCATTTAAGACATATAAGACATATTTGACATACAGATGGCTTATTTACAATTTACATACAGGTGGTTTATTTACATACAGATTGCTTGTTTACAATTTTCATTTTAGATTTCGTTCTAATACATCCTAACCGGACATTTAAGACATACCAAGTCTACAGATATACAGTTAGTAACAGAGTCTAAAATGTGAGTATATACATAGATGGGGGGGGGGGAGCTGTCCATTGAACGACAGGTTGAGATTTGTACCATTACCGGGGCCAGTTTTGCAATGCTCTCCCCCGAAGGTGCTCTTTAAGAGAGGTTTTGAAGGTAAGTATAGTTTTTCTTTCCTTTACAGTTGTGGGAAGAGCGTTCCACCTTGATGTGGCATAATTGCGAAACGTGTATTCCCCCTTTTTTGTGCCAAATCTGGGTTTCACATGATTTGTGGAGCTCCCTCTGGTGGATAACTACAAGGAAACAAAAAGTGTTCTGGATAAACAATATAATGTTCTTCCAAACAGGATAAAGAAGATATGAACTCAATCACTGTGTACATCTGGATACTGATTATGTACATTTATTTTCCCCAGCGGACTTCATCGATGCCTTCCACAAAGCTCACCAAGAACCCACCAAGAAGTATGCAATGCCACTGACGGAAAGTCATGAGATAGGGTGGCTGTCAGCTCCACTGGTGAGTGAAAACATTGCTTTGATTTAAAATGATTATTAACCAAACTGCAGGACATCAGGGTGGCCTTGTGAGCGGAAGGCCTGCCCTCTTGAATTTAGAATCATTTATTTGTATGATCAAACGATGAAAGAACCCACAGAAACATGGCCATCCGTTTCCTGGCCTTATGTAACTAATTTAAATCTTTATCTCCAGATCTTAATCAAATTCTCATTCTGTCCATTATTTTTTCCCCAGATACCATCAACCCGCAATGACAGGAGATTCCATTTTTCCAGAATCAGCACAGACGTCACCATACACCAGGAAAAGGCCATGCGTGCTTCAAATTAGACGAAGAGAGAAAGAATAAAAATCTCTTACAATAAGCAACCTATGTTCCGATTTATTTGTTTATAAACATACAGGTACATCGTGTATTTTCCTCTTAGCAAGCAAAGGAAAATCATTTGCAGGGACAACATTTGCACAGGTCTATTTGAATCACCCTTGCCCATCACATACTAATCATTATAATGAACAGGAAAGGGCAAAACGAACAGGCGCTCAATATATAAAATGTCATGTCACATGAAAGAATCAATGAGTCAAGAAGCTGAGTTAGAAAAAAATAAAACAGAACACAACAAACTCCGAAGAGAGCACACACACACACTGTAAGTCAGACAGCGTCAAGGCTGGTGTACACACTGAGGTGTAATCACAGAAAGAGGCTTAAATCATGCCAAAAGACAATTGGCCTTTAACAACCCTAAAGAAGAAAATACATGTTCTCTTGTTTTTTAACTTATGTAGTCCACTCTTGGGTTGACCATTTTGATAGTCATGTCCTTCAATTAGCTGCCTTAGCAATATGGCAGGATCTCTCTGTGTCTCATGAAGGGTCCTCCACATCAATCCAGACATGTTACGGAGGTGTGTTTTACTAAAAGCTTAGAATTAAAGTCCATGTTCTCCTAAAGTCTCATGATGTACGTGGAGGAGAGACTGGTGAGCAGGTGAGGGGAATCCTGCCTAGAAACAAGGTCCAAGTCCAGCCAATTGACCGCCTCAGTCAGTTTTTACGAGCGAGACTTGGTCTTCTTGCGCACAGATTTGCCAGGGCGTTTCTGAAATCAGATTGAACAACATGTGAGCATCTCTACAGTTTGTCTCATTCTTTCTTTTGACAATATCTCAGCATTTATTATATCAGTCAGCAGTGTTTGACGTGACTCACATTTTGTTTTCCTCCTTTGGCACCTTTCTTGGCCCCCTTTGCATTAGCGACTTTGGCGCGGAAACCAGAAACATCGTTGTGGCTCTCCTTGGTGTTCCACTTCTTTCCCTTCTTCTTGCCTCCAAAGCCAAACCTCTGGTCCTTGTACTTCCTCTTGGCATTGGGGCTGTCAAAACAACAGTAAAACACTTAGCTTTTTGTGAAGAAGAGTTACAAAATATAATGTTAATGGCAGCTAAAATGTTACACCTTACCCCTTCTTGTTGTCTTTTGCCACTTTGTTTTGGGCCTGAGAAGGCTCTCTAGGCTTCTTCTGGTCTCCGTCCAAGAAATCCAGTTTGTCGGTCATTCCTAGTAATTGAATGAAGAGAAATCTTAAAACTCAAAACATTCTCACTTTTGAAAATTGTGAAAGGGTAATTTTAAGAATCATCAATATTTAAAGGTGGGGTAGGTACGTTTGAGAAACCGGCTCGAGATACACTTTTTGTTATATTCCATGGAATGCTCTTAACATCCCGATAGCAATGAATATCTTAAGTGCTTTGACAAAAAATCCATTAAAAAATGTCATCTGTGGAAGCCGTAGTACTGTAAAAAGCACGACCAATCATCTGAGCCGGCCCGGCTAAAATAACTGGATGGCCTACCTGCCTGTCAGCCTTCCATCTGTGCACAAACTGATCTCGTGCCCTCATTGGTCATGTGCGCGTTCTTGTGTGTTGGAGGAGGGGCTCTGTAAGGAAGTGGCTGATTTCTTCCGGCTGTGTATTTTCAAATTCTAGCGCATTCGAGCTGGTTTCTCCAAAATTACCTACCCCACCTTTAACGTCAGTTCCTTTTAAATCCAGTGCCCACAAAATGACATTCATTTTCATTTTTACAGTGAAACAAAACACTTGTAAATAAACGTACCTTTCTGGAATTTCTTCACAGAAGACATCATATCTCTCTTCTCTTTATGCCTCTTCTGAATCACTTCTACTTGGACCTGGCACACAATCAAGATGTTTATGTTAATTCTCCACACCAAAAGAAGAACTGTGGCCTCTATTAGCCCCTTATGAAGACATTATGCCAGACTAGCATCTGTTTTGCATACTTTTTGTTAAAATTACAAACCAGTGTAAAAGCCAACAAAAAATAAAAAGTATACAAAAAAAGGCACTCAAAATGTATTCAAAAAGACTCATAAGTGAAATAATATAATTAAAAAACATTGACCAACCTTTTTGCCAAACTTCCTTTGCTCTCTCAGTTTCTTTGCCTTCTCCGACTTCTCCAGTATCAACTGCTTTGAGATAAGCTTTTTCCTGATCTGGACAAAGGAACATAAAAACGAAATGAAATGAATCATGAGCTTTGAAGTGGTTTCTGTTGCTTTAACTACATGTGTCACAACATGTCACCTTTATCATTCAAGTGTAGAATCTAAGAACTAGCTCACCTTCTGCATTTGCTGATCAGACTTGGCCATCTCTGCGAAATAATCGTCAGGCCTCTTGGTGGGTATGCCATGTTTGCTCAGGAGAGGCAA
Source organism: Gymnodraco acuticeps (assembly GCF_902827175.1). Taxonomy (NCBI): domain Eukaryota; kingdom Metazoa; phylum Chordata; class Actinopteri; order Perciformes; family Bathydraconidae; genus Gymnodraco; species Gymnodraco acuticeps. The sequence continues at coordinate 1,898,917 of NW_022989942.1, read as the reverse complement.
CGCATCTAGTACTGTAGCCTGAGCTTGACGGTAGCTATAAATTAACACACATATTTTTCATGAACGGGTTAAAAATGTAACATCTGTGGCAGTCAACATCAGAACTAGAGTGAATACATGAACTAAATGTCTAAAGCAGGGGTGCCCACACTTTTTTGGCTGGTGAGCTACTTTTGAAATGACCAGCTCACCGAGGTCTACCAAACAAAAATAAAATCCCAAATTGCAAGGGTTGCTGAATAACACATTTTATTTATACATGGGATAACTACAATAGGGCTGCAACAAACGACTAAGTTGATAATCGATTAATGAAACGATTCATTAATAATACATGACCTTTCTCTACTCGGAGGGAAGTCGCTGTCATATGCCTTGTGAACACTCCGATAATGCCTCTCCACGTTACCTTTCTTTGGCAGAGCGATGCTTGCTTTACAAATAAGGCAAATAACCTTTGAATGTGACATCACAACAAAATATTCTTCCTCTCATTCTGGGTGGAAGTGGTTTGTCTTTAGCTTCTTGCTCGGTCCCGCAATCATTTTGTTGTTTGTCTCTTGTTTGTCTCTTGAACTTAATTTGAGTTTTCTCGGCACTTGACTGATTTTGTATCGCTTTGCATTCTGGGTTAACAGACTGGAAAGCGATAGGTCGCTTTTTCTGTCAATCAAGTAAACTCCTCAATTAAGTGGCAGGGAGGCCAAGGGAGGAGGGATCAAAACCTGTTTTGTCTATTTTAATGGAGCTGGATTTTTTTATTTTTTATGAATGACTCGCGATCTACCAGCATTGCCCCCGCGGTCGACCATTTACGAGTCTCAAACTTTCAACATATATTGCAGGGTCACTTACAAAAACATCTCTCTCTGGAAATCATCATCTGGATTGACATCTCCAATCTTTACAGCTGGTTTTTTCCCTTCTGCTTTGTAAATAACGTCTTCAGCCGGCAGGTTGGTCATATCCAACCTCTCCGCCCAGGGGAGGTCTTTACGGAAGCCAGCCAGGCATTGTTTCAAACCCTCCTGCATCACAACATACACACAGGACAGAGTATTGGCAAATGTACATGTAGGCCATGTTAAGTAGGCCATGTTAAGGCATTTCATTATTCAAACCAGCCTTTTTTACATGTTCACTATAGCATCAATAAAATCTGTCAAATTATATGTTTCTTTAGTTAGTAACTAACATTCCATAGAAATACGCAAAAGCTGGAAAAACAATGCAAACATTTTAGGTTTGTTGTAATGATTTTACTCACCACATTGTTGACATGCTTTTTGGTTTTATCCACCAAAACGTTCATCCCTGGTTTCAACCACCCTTTTGCGAAGGCTTCTTGAAGCTAAAGAAAACAAAAAATATATGTTATCAATGTTTATTTATATAGCCCAATATCACAAATGCTACATTTGTCTCAGTAGTCTTCACAGTTTGTACAGAATATCAGTATGACAATACGACACACTCTGTCCTTAGACCCTCACATCGTACACGGAAAAACGTCCAGAGAAAAACCACATTATTATGAATATATACGTTTTTTTTTTTAATAAACTGTTGTGCAATCAAACGTATTATTCTACATTAACATTATTGCCAATGTATAAACATACATACACAATATGTTTAACCGGAGTAAGATTATTTTCACATACAATGAATTTGGGGGGGGAGAAGGTACTGCAAAAGTTTACATACGTGAAACATGAAAATAAATCAAATACAAAAAATAAACGAGTTTTTGATGAAAGAGTTGGATAAAGTTGCTCAGAAAAGGAATACATTTTGGACCAGGGAATGTGCAAAGTGTACATTAAGGTGTACACAATATGAACAAAGCTCAAAGATAATGTATACTAGTAGTGTGACCGTTATCGTCTCAACTGTAGACACGAGTGTGTGTCATTAACATTTTGTATCATTTACGTTTCACTACAGTAAGTTAGTTCTACGGTTGTTAGCTTTAGCCCATGTTAGCATGTCAACAGTTCTTACCTCGCTGTCTGATAATTCACTGTTCTCATCCTCGGACTCCTGCCCGAGCAGAGACTCCTCATCTTCAGACTCCATTGTGCTGCTCTCGATAATCATTAGATGACTATATATGATTTAGCGGCTTTTTAACGCGAACAAACCTGCAGTAAATGAATGTGGATAATTCTCCTCACATGTACCAATCGTTTCACGTGGGGAGGAAGTGACGCAGGGCAACAGCGTTGAGTGTTGTACCAACACAGTCCGCCGGTGGAAACGTTTTGTTAGATGGAAGGTTCCTACATGTGAAAATACAAATAAATAAATATAATACACAAGAATATTGGGCGTCAATGCTGCAAGCCTGCGATCATATGTTAAGAACGTTTTCATAGAAACGTCGTCATCGCATTACCTTTATATTTATAAAACTTCTCCTTTTACTCTTCCATATAATTTATTGATTTTATCAAAGAGTAAAATTGACATATTTCAAGTGCAAAACAGAGTTTATAACATAAATGAAAGAAAATGAAATTACTTTGATTATGCAGGCTAATGTTTAAACACTCCACCTGGAGGTGCTGTGGTGCTCTTTTGAAGAGACAGAAGTGACAGATGTAATAGACAAGGTATTTAGGTTCATAGCACATCTACAGTATACTTTATGCTATTTTAAATCACAGGGATACACATCGTCAATAGAGTTAGTTATTTATTAAAAAATGTCAATTTAAATGTTTTATAAATTAATAGTAATTAAAATATTTAAATAATTAAACTTAGGCAATCATTTACATCAACCCTGATGACAATACATTTGAAACATTAGATGGCTCCAATTAGGAATAGGAGCAACCAAAACTGTGTCCAGTTGGCGAAGGGGAACATGCAGATCAAAGTCTAGAAAGAATATATTTTAAATCTAGATTCTGTATGTGTTTGAAGTTACTAATGAAGCCTCATGAGTTTTACTTGCCACCTCATCAAGAAAGAAACTATTGACACCAGTTTGTCAAAGTTCTCCCCGCGGGTCGATTACTGTCACTTTGACACTGCACGATAAAGAAGAATGTCTGCAGTGTTGGCCCATTTCACTGTAGATACGAGACAAGAGAAGCCGATGAAGGGTTCTACTTTGACTAATAGTCATTCATGCATACATCTACCTTTATTCCTTTTATCACAGACCTTACTGACCTTTACTTATTTTTCCTATATGCTCTTCATGAATGCCATTAACCACTGAGAGACTGAAGGGATTTCACGTTGTGTTTGCTTATTTAATTCATTTTCCTAAGTTCTATCTTCAACCAGTAGCTGCAAATGTATTATCTCCTCATAATTTTTCCACTACGCCTCATACACATTTAAATGTTTTTCAGATATATATGCAAAGGCTGTCAGCCCTAAATGTCCTAACTTGAAGTAAGTATAGTCCAATGCAGCTATATTAGTTTACACTGTAGCATGAGAAAGGAATCACGTTTACTAACATGCTGCATAAAGGAGGTTTGTATTCATCTTTTGTTGTCACATAGCAGTGGTGTTCGGAGGGCCTGCAGTTAGAGCCAGTGTGAGCACTTGCTGAATGCTAATGCTTCTGGCCAGTGACCATGAAAGTAACTTCTTACTCAAAATGTCACTTGAAAGAGATCTTCTCAAGTGGTCATGCAAGGATCTCAATAAGCACTGTATTAAGGGCTATCAACCATGACAGTGTTCATCTATCTACCGGACATATTACATTACATTATTATTGATTGTGGGGACAGGCCTAGAACAGCATAACCAATATGTTCTGACATTTGTCGTGACATATCCTGTGACACAAGACAAAAACATGCATAGCAATGAAAAAATCCCTGTCCAAGAGGTCATTGGGGTTATCTGTATTTGTTATCTGCGTAAAGCCAGAGAACAGATGTAAAAAGGCCCTGGAGTGCAAGGAATCTGCAGGGCTTGATTTCAACCATGCACTACAGCAACCAATCATCAATAATTTAATACTTCTAACAAGAAATATTAGTAGGAAGTCTGATGCAGTCAGTGTCATAAGAGTAATTTCCGAGTTTGCCTTGTTCTTGTCATCTATATTTCACTTGTCAGCAGTTTAATGAGAGAGATTGATGTAAATACAGACCCTGTCATTATTATTTTTCAATACTTTTTAGCCTGCGGCTATTGTATTTTCATCATTGACAGTTTGATTCATCCTCTCTTTCCGTGTGTTTTGATGTTGTTTCTTCAGCATTGCAGAGCACCTTGATCTGAGGTTACCTACTGTAACCCAGCTTCTATGAGTATTGGCGCAGCCCTCTAAGGCTATCGCTATTGGGTTTACCCAGAGCCGTATAATAGAAGAGTTATGACATCTCCGTTCACTCCAATGGACCACTTTTTTTACAGCAATGGCGGATCGTGGAGCCTCTCATTCGTTCCCCGGAAGTTAGCGCCAAGGCTAGCAGAGCGGTAGAGTTGCAGCATAATAACCGTTCGTGACGGACTTTTAAAGGTAAGAAGAAGTTTAAAGATTTATATTGCGGATATTATCAGTACATCTGATTCAAATTAACATGTGTATTAAAGGATGTCAGTGGATTATCCCTAAATCAGTAGATTTTGGTCCAACGTTGTTGAATTAGAGAAGAGGGGCTTCTAAACGGGATTGTATGCGGGGGTGGAGGGAGTTAAATATTAGATAAATATAACTTTGGTGCGTGTAAGAGTGAGTGTTTTTAGCAGAGCCATATTGTGTCCTTGTGATTATGTTGATTATTACCTGCCTGTATAATGTTGCAGCTCAGCTGATTTTGGATTGATGGCAAAGGGAGAGGGACTTAAGTGAGTGTGAAAACACAAGGTACGTTTAATACTACTGTTTTATATAAGTAAGCATACTAAACATGTATTCTATCACTGTATTATATAAGTAATCTTGTTAGTAACCTACTGTATGGCAGGTGGAGGGGCAGTGATGTTACAGGTGGAGGAGCAAGACTGCAAACTCACAAGACAGAGAAATCAAAGTTTGTTCTCCAGAGAAGAGGTTGATTTCACTTCAATTTTTTATTTCATATTTTCTAAAGATGTGGAAATAGCAACAAAAAAACACGTGAGAGCTGTAACCAAGACAACTGTAACAACAGGAGTAGAGAGCCACCAAGGTTTTTCAAGTCCCTCTCTTACTCCATTTTGCCAACCCAAACTTCCAGGTACATGACGGGACACCTTGCTTGTTTTTGTTGTTTGCTCTCCTCTGGCTGGGTGCTGGCAGGTGGAGGGCAGTGATGTTGGCAGGTGGAGGGGCAGTGAAGTTACGGGTGGAGGGGCAGTGATGTTAGCTGGGTGCTGGCAGGTGGAAGAGCAATGTTTAGTCCAAATATTTCCATTGCAACGGCTAATGGAAATGATTGCAGCTGTGGATCTGTTTTGGGGTTGCTGGATGTGGTAGCTTGGCTGCTGTTGTTCCTTTTCACCTTTTTGGATTGGCTCTTTCTTCCAAAATGGCCATCTTTTAATTTAATTTTGTTTCTGTCATTTCTGATTTGTTTTGCCTCAATTCTCAGCCTCAGCCGTATAAATCTTTTTACGAGTTGTTGTTGTACTCCACAGCATGACGGAAGCCTGCTGGAGAGGGCCTGAGCTTCTTTCTCCAAGACACCCACTGCGTTGGGGAGCTGCATGAGGGAGGAACCAGTCTTGGTCCTAAATAGTTCCTCAATTTGGTGAATGAAGTCAAAGGCTTCTTGGGAGGGACGACAAAGAGCACCTGCCTTGAAGTCTTTCAAGTCCACTAACAAGCTGTTGTCACCAGAAGGACTCTCATCACGGTGCTCTGTTGCAATTTTGCATTTTTCACAGATGCTGGCAAACTTGATGATTTTGTGGACGATGTAGCCTGCAAGATGGAAGAGAATACATTTCTCAGTTTTTGTGAGGTCAGGTGCTGCTGCTCTGTTCACCGCCATCAGCTGTTCCACTCTGACTGATGGAGTGATTTTTGGCTCCCCTGTGTCCAGGAAGTCTGCCAAAAAGCTACTGTGGTCTTCCTGGTAGCTCCCAGAGCTGATGGTGGTGAGGAACTGCCCCACAGATATGATTCTCAGTGCATGATGGAATTCCACTGGAGTTGGGACAGGATTTTTAGACCTCACACAGCTGAATGTATTTTCAAGGCAGTCTTGTGTGAAACTTGACGTTAACACAAACCTGTGTCCTTGTGTAAGCATCTCCTCTTGTATGGCCAAAATTGATGTTGTTGCCATTATCACCCCTGTTTGAACAGGCTTCCAACCTCCCTTTTGACCTATCTTTATCCCACGAAACAGATGGACGATGTTCTGGAGGAAGGTGATGGCCTTTTGGTACTCCTCCATCTTGAGCCTGCTCAGGGCTGTAATTGGATGGCGAGATGACATCAGATCAAACCAACGATCAACCTGCTCCAGGAACCACGCTGTCGTCAGGTATGACAGAGGGCGGTTTTCTTGCTGCACTATGTATTTCAGCCCAGCACTTGTAGCCTTACTGAACACATTTAGAGCAAGACCAACCTTCATCTTATCAAAGTGACTTGGCTCGATGGCTGCAGCTGAAAGATGGGGAGCTATTTTTAAGGCCATCCCTTCCTGAAAGGTCAATAAGTCCTTAATGGGGACCACAGAAACATCGTTAGAGAGGAGGTTCTCTCTGTTAACAACATCCTCAGGAATTATGAAGACCTGCCCACGGACAAGGGCACTTTTTAAAAATGTTACCAGATGTGGGACATCGGGCATGAAATAGAGCTGCCTGTCTGGTTTTGCTGGATGTGGCACCGATGTTTTATTTTGGTCCACCCCAAAGGATTTCCACATGGCTCGGTTAGGGCTACCCATGTCGGTGGTGACATCAAGCACATGTAGCCCTATGGATGCTGCCCTCTGTATTATCTCAATAATGATTGGCCTGTACTCTGCTCCATTGGTAGAATTGCCAGTGTAATGATATGCCACTACTTGCTTCCACCGTGTTGTGTTTCCAGCCAACATAAACACACAAGCATGTGTTGCCACCCCTGTGTGACCTGGTAAAGTCACATCACCGTACAGTTTGCCTGTAATCATGTCTAACTCCACACTTGGTGTGATTGCCATTTCATCCAAGGTCAACACACACTCCCTTTCAAGGTCTGTCAATTTATCTGCCTTCAATTTTAGGAAATCAAAGACCTCTGTCAACACACCAGGCTCAAACTTAACACATTGCATCCTTCTTTGCAGTGTCCTTATTCCTGGAAGGGGAATCTTCAATTCCTGCAGAGTTTTGTAACCCGTTGGTCCGCTCGCAAAGCGAATTTTTAAAGCCTTCTTAATTGTCTCATTGCTCCATTTCATCCCCTTTGTGGTGAGTCTGCCTAATGCCTTCAGTTGGTCTTTTGAAAACGTTTTCTTATATTTCTTGTCCCTAATTTTCATTGTTTTCTTGAGAGCTGCATTTTCCTTCCTGATTTTTCTTAGTGCAGCCTTTGCTTTTTTGGTGATTCCTTCTTGGCTCTTTAATTTTCTCTTTAATTGTTGTAATAGATCTGTTTGAATGGCTGCTGGTTCCCTCGTATGCTGACTGGCTGCTGGTTCCCTCGTATGCTGACTGGCTGCTGGCTGAGTGGGTGGTGTCCGCCCTCCCTGTCTCTCCTCACTAGCCATGTCCTCTCTTTCTTCACCCTCACTTTCCTTTCTCTCAGTCTCCTCATCCCTTCTTCCCTCAATCTTTGAGACTAATGTAAGTAGAAGACATGGCACTGTAAATGTTCGAACATTTAAAATATTATACCACTTAAAAATAAGAAATATTACTTTTGTTACTAAGAGTTCATACTTATTATACCTGTGTCACCTTTCACACTATAGCTGTGATCATGAGCTATGGGCTTTGTAGATACAGGTCCCGGGGTGAATCGTGGTGCAGGGGCCCTTCTCTTTTTGACCACAGGGCGATGCACGAAGATGGTGGGTATAGCCTCTGCTCTCAGCCTAGTCTTGCCCTTTTTTGTCTTGACAAACTGGTCTGCATCAAAATGTGCCTGCGGAGTGACTTGAGGTTACTTCACACACAGAACAACTGTGTCTGAATCTTGTCTGCCCACATACATATTCCATAGTGGTTGAATACACAGTATTAGGAAACACTTTATACTTACTGGACATGTTATACTCATTACATACTGTATATAAAATATGACCAAGAATGTGAGACAACTTTATAGAAATTCATATCACATCTGTTACTGATGCCATTTGTCATACTTTATTAAATTCACAAATAATAAAGTTCCATAACTTCAGTTGGGAACAAAGACCACACCTTATCTCCCCAAGGCAATTTCCCATCCAATAGGTGTGCTATATAGGTGTGTATAACCCTTTCTCCTGTCTGTTTATCCCTCTTTCAGCACAAGAACCAGAGGGGGATTCAATGGAGCCTGAAGAGCCTGTTTTTTTTGTATTAAACAAAACATTAAGCTTTCCCAATGGTGTGGTTTTCGTTTTGTGAAAAAGTGCAAATGCAGTGTTTGTATATAATTACCTCACATATTTTTTTGCTGTTGGTCGTGAAATTGCTCCTGCTGACTTGAGCCAGCCATTTTTTCCTCCGCTCTGTGTCAGTGGGGAAGCCGTACATTCGTACTCCTTTCTCGGAGCGATTTGAGCATCCCCAGGCAGCACAGCAAACCATGGTGGCGACTGGGAGGCAGCACAGCAAACCAGGACAACACGGAGGAAAAGGCACAGACAAACTGCATGATATGCTATTCAATGTTTATTGAATTCCATGTATTTGCAATGGATGTTCCTAAAACAACACATTTAACATCATCATCATCATGCTGCTGCTGCTAGTCCTTTGATAGTCACCTGTCGGTCTCCTGTCCTTTCTGAAAGCCATAAAGATGACATTAGTCATTTAGATAACTTGTGTCCTCAATTACCATGGGATTACTGAAACTACCATGAATTTAAGAAAATGGTAGACATTAATCTAATCTGAATTTTAAAGCATTACTTTAGATCCCCTCCCTCTAAATATATCAATAAACATTAGAAAGTGATGCTCCTGACTACCATACAAGTTTAAGAAGATAATATTGGTTTGAAAGAATTCAAAGCTATAAATAAACAGCAACAGGCTCTTTAACCAAGGCACTGTTAGCCTACCATGTAAACTAGTTGTTCACACTAATCCTAATATTATCACTTAATATTAGCAAATTCTATTTTATTTTTTAAAACATATTGATGTAAATACATACACATATCGATTTGTTGTATAAATATTGCAAATCAAAACCTTTATTCACTAATAATTACCAAAAATCGTAGTTCTATCTCCTGTTATCAGTGCATTCACATTGCCCGCCATGAACTTCCGGGGTTCGATCCTCGTCTACATGGACCACGTGACGATAACCGTTTTTGGACTTCCGTTGTCGTAACTCTTCTATTATACGGCTCTGGGTTTACCCTTCTGCGCCCCCGCGCAGTACTGAAAACACTTGTAGTCCACGCCATGGGCGTCGCCTGGGGTAGGCATCCGGGGCTTTATCCCAGGATGTTTTTTCTTTAGCCCCGGACAACTTCTCCCTCAATAATATAATACATTAACCTACTTTACCTATAGGACAGACGGCAGGATTGTAATTTCCCATGTTCAGTGAATGCAACACAGAGGCAAGACGACGCCACCAGACCAATCAGAGAGTTGCATGGACATAAACGTGTTTTATTGGCTGACAGGTACGTACCTCTCCTCTGTGACAATGTTTAAACTTTAAACTGTCAGCCCCGGACGCGGAGATTCTGAAGATGGACATTAGACATTTATTTAATAAAAAAGACGGCAATTCTCAAGTGGTGGCTCACAACAACCCCAGAGCCACCACCTGAGCCAGGTGAACAAGGTATGTACCTGTCAGTAAACTTACAAGTTATGCGAACATGTAAGCAAAGCATAAATTATAGCTACGTTGACGTTACTTTGAATCGCGCGGGTAAGCTAAACCGTTAGCAAGTAGCTATAGCTAGCCAGATATATTAAATAAACACTTTGTCATACAATCTAAATGTTGTGTTTTTTAGCGTTTCTTGGTGATTTCAAAGAAAGCTCTCTGGGAAATGTTGACTTACTGTCTGTGTTCGACATGAAGCTAGAAGCTACCTTACAGTAAGTAGTACACAGTTGGTCCTGATTCCTGAGTCCTGTCAGTTAAAGTGTTTCATAGTTAGCTTAGCTAAACATCAACCGAGCACTGAAATATATATGGATGTTATGTGACAGTATTTCTGAGAAAAAGTCAGCTGAAATGGTGGCATGCCACTGCTTTACGTGTCGACAGCATGTTTGAACGTATTTGCAGCAGTAAATGTGGCTGTCTGGCCACTGACGTTGCCATAACAACACCTGCATTTAAATGTGCAACCTCTTTTTGTGACAGATTTTGCATGAAAATATAATTCTTCTGATTTATATTTCCTATTGACAGCTAGTTTCTATGTGAACATTATGAGATGGACAGCCAGCTAACAAGCTTTTTATACAAATATTTCAGATCAAAGCCAATCCAGTGGGGCTCCTGAAAGGGAGCAAGGGACACATGCTCCCAAATATTAAGCCTTGACCCCCATCTTAAAATTGATATGATCAAAAAATGATCTGCATTGTCGGAGGCCTTTTTTCCTCATTATCATGTCAAATTGACTTATTGTAAGTCGCTTTGGATAAAAGCGTCAGCTAAATGCAATGCAATGTAATGTAAAAATTGTACAGCTTTCCTTAGTGTTGAATGCAGAAAGATGACTATATTAGAGTATTAAGTGAAAATGACTATATTAAAGTTTTAAGTAAATGTATTAAGTGAATTACTCAAACTGCATTTGTATAGGAATGATTCTGTCCTATTGGCAGATAACTACTCTTAATAGTGATATCTACAAGAGGTTTCCAATGTAAATTTAACTATTTTCAATTGGTTAGTATTACATTTTGTGACAGTGTGGTGACACTCATTTTAATGAAGACAAATGTGTGTATCTTGAAATTCATTTATTTGACAGAGCTGGAAACTGATACATACTTGTTTGTGTTTACCTACACAGTCATCACAGATGAGCCAAACAGAGTAGAGGATGAAGAAAGGAGAACAGGAGAAAGGGACACACAAGAAGGAGATACAACAGACAAGAACGACAATGGAGACAACAATGAACAGGAACACCAGAACAGACAAGAGTCAATGGGTAACATGACTGATTTAGGGACTGCAGATACAGGGCCAAGGCAAGTGAGACATCACTGCTTTCCATTTGGCCAGCAAAAGAGATCATTTCAACTGCAAACAGCAAGTGATGAGGGATTATTATTTCCTCCTTCCATCCCTTTGTTCTGTTTAATCTGATTACTAACAACTTCTAATAATTTGACATAGTTTATGATTTAATTGGAAAATGAAGTGTTTTTAAATAATAAACCCGTTTCTGATTCTTTGATTTCTTTTTGACATATGGGTGTTGAGAGATGTATCCATATCTCTTAATGTTGCTCTCAAAGTGCACAAGATTGATGCTTTTAACTTCAGTATTTAAAAAAAGTCTTCCTGGGGGACCCCAGAGGAGGTGAGTTCCCCCCAAAATAGCACTTTATCTCTGCTTATGTAACTCCGGTGTAGTGTCCCCTCGTCAACAGATCACTCAGAGCTGGTGATTACTTTCCTGCATTTCAATGGACAGCATATAAAAAGGACACGTGAGCTGCATTGCTTAAGAGATCCTCTCATGCTATCTCTTTTACAAAATAAGTGTCCAGTCAACAACAAAACATCAGTGATCATATAGTGGTAGTATATTTTTCACAAGCAATGTGAAACATTAAACTTATACAAACTGGTGTACAAAACTCACATACCTGCGTTGGTCTCCTGGAGTGTCTCTACTCTTTCTTCTCCACATCTCTTGTCCACCATCAGAGATTGCAAACATTTCAGAAACAGCTAGAGGTAGGGGACAAACAACTTGTTCGCTGGGCATGTCAAAAACCTCCCTGCTTTGATCAAGACTTTAGGGAGCCTTTAGCCCCTCTAGCAAAGGGACTGGAAAGCAAGCTTTGAAAATGCAGTACCATCTACATGCTGTCATGTTCCAGACACTGCTCTCAACCACTCAGGGCCTGCTTGAATACCTGCAGAAAGAAAGAAATGACTTGGTGCAGGCAGTAGATTACAAAACAGCAGTTGAGAACACACTGAAAAGTTACCAAAGTAACGAGAAAGCACATGAGGTCTATGACAAGACCAAGGCCCTGTGCAATGATCTTGATATTCCCGAAACTGTGACGCAGAGGAAGAAGCGTAGAAACATGGAAGACTTTGTAGTCGAGGCATCATGTGGAGCAATGTGAAACATTAAACATAAATACACTGGTGTACAAAACTCACATACCTGCATTTCAATGGACAGCATAAAAGGACACGTGAGCTGGGTTCTGGTGCTCAGATTAGCTATTGATGAGCACGTTGATAAATCATATAAAACAAATAGCCAATCACACAAAAAACATGTTGCTGTGACTGTGAGCATTAAACAATTAACATTAAACTAAACAAACACAACAGTACGTTATTGTCCTTATAAAATAAAAACATACATTTTGTCCACCGAGATAATACAGGCACCTTACCCTCAAGAGATCCTCACGTGCTATGAGAATCTCCCAAAATCCATTGCCGTAAAAAAACCTAATGCAGGCACACGTTTGTGACACCAGATGGCGCAATTGTGTATGTGCGTGTGGGGAGTCTTGCAGTAGAAAATTTGACTGTAGCGCCGCCACTGTGGGCTGAGCCCCGAATGTTTCCAGGTCCAGGCGACGCCCCTGGTCCACGCCCACCCGCTAGGTGGGCCCCACCCTCGGGCCTCCTTCCGGTATAAATAGGGAGGTTGCTCGGCGATCTGCTCCCATACAATATAACTTTTCTTCAGCTATTCGTAGAGCCAGTGGGGCCCAGCGCTTAGAGGGCTGCGCCAATACTCATAGAATATACTAGAATAGAATACTCACTGGGTTACAGTAGGTAACCTCAGTTCTATTTCGTATATGGCTTCGCCCTCTAAGGCGCTATTGGGTTAAGGGCGAAGCATGATGTAGTCTGCGCCCCACTGGGTCCGTCCAGCACTAGAAGCACAGACATACCTGCTTAATAACACCTGTGTGCCATGCGTAATGGCACATCCCCGTCCCTGGAGCAAACATACCTGTTTTTCTGACGGGGTGAAGGCTGGGAACAATACATACCGACCGCTGTGAGAAAGTAGAGACGAAGGTCCCACCTTGTCCTGCGATCATAGAGGGGGAACAGCTGCTCTCTCCGTGTCAGCCAGGTAGGAGAGCTCTCAGCTGGATCCCTGACGTCACTCACTCTGACCAGGCACTCCCTACGAAGTGTGTCAGAGGAAGGGGAACGTCCCTCTCCTACGAGGGGAAAAAGGGCCGCTCTCTGTGTGCCGCGAGGCAGGAGAGAGGCGCACAGCTGGATCCCTGACGTCACTCACTCTGACAGGACACCCAGTACAGGGCGTGTCAGAGAGGAAAGGGAGACAACTCTCAATAAAATTGAATAAATGAACAGGGGGAAGACCAAGATGCAGCCGTGCAAATATCTTCCACTGACATTCCTCCGCGCAACACCGAGGAGGAGGAAATTCCTCTGGTTGAGTGCACTTTGATATTCTCCGGGGGCTCCACCCCAGAGGAGACATATGCCTGTGACACAGCCTCACACAGCCAGTGTGACAGCCGTTGTGTAGACAGAGGTTGCCCGATCGAGCGCTCTCTGTAATGCACAAACAGACGCTGAGAACGGCGCAATGCCGCCGTGCGCGCTACATAGCAGACAGCGCGCGCCCCGGCCAGAGGAGATGAGATGTTTCTTCTTCCTCCGACCTCTTGCATCCCATGGAACTGCTGGGGGGAGAGGCTTCTCTGTGATGTGCCGTAATGGTCGTCATGGTGACGTGCCACGCCCTCGCCGCTGCTGCCCGTGAAGCAAAAAAGCTGCGAGGGAGTTTCCACACGCTGCATTCCACTCTGTCTCTCATCATGAGGCGCGTACACGCCCAGAGGATGAGAGGTGTGTGTATGCTGTCCTCACGAGGCGTTATAACAGTGCTCGTGGATTTATTATGACCGTGTGTAAGGCATATCTGGGACAGAGGAATGCCTCGAGCTCTGCAGTTTATAAACCAATAGGTTAAAACAGCAGGCTTCTGCAGTGAATGAAGCACCTCTGGAGACTCCCCCTGTGGGGGAGACCCAGGGGAATCCCCCCCGTGACCAGCTGAAGCTAATGCCGAGCAGCTGCGTTACGGAGAGGGCTGTGTGGTTTGTGACACGCCGGAGGAGAGCTGTCAGTTTCTCACTCGCTGCCAGAGAGCGCTCTGCTGCTGGCTGAGTTTTTAATTCCACTCCAGATAACGTTTGTCTGAGAGGGAAGGGAACAGCTCTTCTTCCAACTTGTTATGAAACACAGGCTTTGACAGATGCGATATGAGATGTACCGTCTGTAAAGCGACTTCCTCCCTGGAGCGAGCCAGCAAAGCAGGTCGTCCAAAGGAAACCACCCTCTCATCCCTCCTCTGTGTAGCGGCTCCAGCCTTCTCTACACAAAAATGGGAGGAGCCAGGAAATATCCAAACGGCAGACGATTGTCTGGTCTGATATTCCCTGAAATGAGAAACCGCAGGAATACCCTGTGTTTCGGGATGATGGGTACGTGGAAGTATGCATCCTTCAGGTGGAAGTGAACCAGTCGTCCTGGTGAACACATTCCAGCCCCTGTTTGATCGTCAGCATGTGGAATACTGACAGATCGAGGATGTCTCATTGCCCCAGTCCTTTTCGGGATTAGAAAATAACGGGAGTGAAAACCCCTGATTTTCCTCCCTTTGAGGAATCCTGGAAATATCCTCTTTCAACAGGAGTTCCAGCAGCTCGGATTTGGAGCGCAAGACATAGCTTCTGGGAGGACAGGAGTGTTTCCTGTATCCCATTGAACTGTGGGGGGCTTTTTCGTCACCATGCTGCGGGGTGTGACACGTCGAAGGAGAGCTGTCAGCGTGTCCACTCCACTCTCTGCCGTGAGAGTCGTGCTCTCATGCGGGCTGAGTTCAATTCCACCCAGGTAAACAATACTCTAGGCTGGAATAGGACAGCTCTTTTCCCAATTTATCATGAAACCCAGCTTTGACAGATACGATATGAGTTGTACCGTCTGTAAAGCCGCTTCCTCCCTGGAGCGAGCCATGCAGCAGCAGGTCGTCCAGGTAAAAATAGTACTCTCATCCCTCCTCTGTGTAGCGGCTGCAACGCCGTCTCTACACACTTTGAAAAAGTACGAGGAGCCAGGGAATAGCCGAACGGCAGACGGTTGTACTGGTACGCTATTCCCTGGAATGAAAACTGCAGGAATTTCCTGTGTTGCGGAATGATGGGTACATGGAAGTATGCATCCTTTAGGTCTATAGAGGTGAACCAATCTCCCTGGTGAACACACTCTAGCACCTTTTTGACCGTCAGCATGTGAAACAGGTCGAGGATGGGTCTCATTCCCCCTGTCTTTTTCGGGATAAGAAAATAGCGGGAGTAATACCCCTGATTTTCTTCCTCCTGGGGAACCCTGGAAATAGCCTCTTTCAACAGGAGTTCCCGTAGCTCTGCTTGGAGCGCAAGACACTGTTCACGGGATGTTAGGCATGTCACCTGTATCCGGTTGAACTGTGGGGGGGGGAGGCGAACTGCAGGGTGTACCCTCTGCTGATCAGCCTGTTCATCCATCTGTCCATCAAACACATGCGCTGCCACGCCGAGAAACACTCTGACAGCGGGCGCGCATGCTCGAGATGTGTTGTGGTTGTCATGACGACGAGCCACGCCAGAGCCCTCGCCGCCGCTGCCCGTGAGGCAAGAGCGAAAGGGCTGTGCGGAGGCCTCCACACGCTGCGTATCACTCCGCCTCACATCATGAGGCGTGTACACGCTCAGAGGATGGGTGGAGGTGTGTGCAGTAATATCCACATGAGGCGTTAACACTGCGCTCATGGGCTTATTATGACCGTGTATAGGTGGCCTATCTCGGACAGAAGAATGCCGCGAGGTCTGTGGTTTAATAACCGAAGAGTCATAACCATCAGATCCCTGCAGCGAACCATGCTGCCTACTAATCACCAGATTGAAGGCAACTGGTGTAATTACTGTGCTCCGCAGCTTATTAATCGATAGATTAAATAGCGCAGGCTTTTGTACCGAACCCGGCTGGCTATTATCCGATAGGTCATGGCAGCGGGCTCACCGGCCAGAGTGGGGGATATGTGAAACACATTTGAAACTGATGACTCAGCCAACATGTTGGGAAATAATCTTCTTTTATTTTCCTCACACTCCCCCGGTGCCCCGGCCGCCGCTGACGGACGCTGCTGCTGCTGCCGCTGGTGTCACTGCTGCTTCACCGCTGGATGTCCTCGCCTGGGACACCGCCACGGCTGCGCACAGCGACGGTGGTGTGTTCTGGATGGGTTCCTGCCCACCCCAGACGTCTTCCTCACCCGCAGTAGCTAGAGCGTCCGCCCTTCGCTTCCTGTCGGATGAAGGAAGACGCACATAGTGAGGACATGCGACCTGCTGGCTGAGAGCCGCGTCCGCGTGCTCTGGCCCCAGACAGGCTGCGCATATCGGATGCAAATCGTAGCTCATAATGTAGCCCGTATTGCACGAAGGGCACATACGGACACACTCTTTATTGCTCATGATGTTGCTTTTCTCGTGCTTCAGTAAACTGCTGGTTGCTGAAGAAAAGAGGGAGCAGATCGCCGGGCAACCTCCCTATTTATACCGGAAGGAGGCCCGAGGGTGGGGCCCACCTAGCGGGTGGGCGTGGACTACAAGTGTTTTCAGTACTGCGCGGGGGCGCAGAAGGGTAAACCCAATAGCGATAGCCTTAGAGGGCGAAACCATATACGAAATGGAACTCAAAGTGTCACGATCTGTCTTTGTGGTGTTTTGTCTTGTCTAGATCTGTTTTTGGTTTTCTGTCTGCGTTGTGTTTTGTCTTGTTTGGATCTGTCTGTGGTTCCCTGTCGTTAGTTTCCCTGGTGTGTCTGATTACCCGATTGTGTTCACCTGTGGCCCCTTTGTTTTCTCCTCCCTCCTCACCTGTGTCTTGTTTGTGTGATTAGTCTTGTGTGTATTTAAGTTCTGGTTTTTCTGTCTGTCTTTGTCGGTTCGTCTTTCGTTGTTGACTGTGTTCACCGGTGAGTGTTCTGTCTGTCCAAGTTCTATTTCGTTATCCTTGAAATAAAGGTATATCAGTTTAATCTGCATTTGGATCCTGCTTCCTTCGCTCTACCGTGACACAAAGAGTGTGCAACCGTCCTAATGACAAGTTAATTTCTTTCTATAGCTTCTTTGCAAAGATCTAAAAGTATGCTTTTGATAGCCCTAATATTTGCAGTGAACATTAAATGAGTTTCTTTTAATGAAAAAAAAAACATTTAGGGTTTATAACTTCACTTAAATGAAAGCAGAAGATGAAGTGATTTCTTTTTTTCAGAATTAATGTATAGGATTTGTTTGATAAACTGCCAAACTTAATTTCTTTTTCTAAATTATGACATTAAGTTTGTTCATTTAAACATGAAAATGTAATTAATCTTAGTGCCCTATGGAAACGTCTCTCTACAGGGTAGACAGGAGACTGGGGACTTCTATGATGGAGTAGCATTTGAGTTGTCACCACTCTCTTTCAGTAGCTTATCCTCCTAGTCCTCAAAGCAGACACTGAATGATCCCCCCGAGAGTGACTTTCTTTCTATTCTTATGGAAATCAATATTTATGTTTTTGTACCACCCTCAATTCCTCCATTCACTGCGCGGTCAGATCCCCACTCTGAGGCGTCTTCAAAAGGAAAAATACCATCATTTCCATTTCTGTCATCATAATCGCTTGAGCCAGACAGTAATGCAGTCCATTCATTTCACATCTCTGTCACTCTTTACTTCAGAGAGACAGGCCACTTTCTCACAGCAGATTTGAAAACGAGTTGGATTCAATCTCTTCATTCTCCTCTGTTGGTGTTATTCTTCCTGCTTGAGCATCGGACAAAAAATAACACAGTCAGAAATGTCTGGGCCTAAGTTGAATGAGTGCACTTAATCAGCCTGAGGAGATTTGGTGATGTGTGTATAAACAATGGTCTGGATAAATTACTGGGAACACTATTTAAGGTCATTTTGAACCGATCTGTCTTGTCTTGAGTGGATGTTTATTCCCTCACCTTCCATCAAAACATCCCTGACATAACTGCTGAAGAGCTGGACTATACCCATGCATCACTATGTCCCTCACCAGTCATGCTGAGAGACAGAGCCATCCAATGTCCGCCTTCTCTGTGCAATGGTATTAGTGAACCAGGACTCTTACCAGTTGTTTGTGTAAGTTTATAAGTATCTGTGTCAAATTATATTCCAGAATCCTATGATTGGCGTATTTTGGCA
The DNA here is from genome assembly GCF_902827175.1 of Gymnodraco acuticeps. Classification (NCBI taxonomy): domain Eukaryota; kingdom Metazoa; phylum Chordata; class Actinopteri; order Perciformes; family Bathydraconidae; genus Gymnodraco; species Gymnodraco acuticeps. The sequence continues at coordinate 1,880,356 of NW_022989942.1, read as the reverse complement.
CCCTAACCAGGTCTTCCAATAAGATTATACTCGTCTTGGCTGTTCATTTTCTGTTTTCCAAACCAACAACATATAACAAAAACAGTCTCCTTGTTCTAAGGTTAGAGGAAATATGGTCTTCATTTTTAATTGCACATTTAGATATTGGGAGATTTGCAAGATCTATAAAATGCTGACTTTAGCTATATCATGTATAATTGCCTCAAATAGTCAAAAGTGGTCGAAAGGGGTATATTTAGTAAAACCAGCATTCAGGAACTCTTTCTAGGTATATCTAGTACTCCTGCCAGTAAGTGATCAATAGTAATGATTTACAAAAGATAGAAGTTAATGTTCTTGTCATACTCTCCTTATCTCTCTGACATGAAAACATATTGCTCCATCAACAACGAATGCTTCTTTTCCACTTTTGGGTGAAAGCTTCCAAGTAAGGTTTAAATATGTTGCTGCTGTTGCAGTTTTGTTTGATTAGCATGCTTTATACTCCTATATAGTTCTGCTTCTAACCTCCCCTCTGATAACTTCTGCAAACAGTCCATACATAGACATATTGTCAGTAGAGTCCTTGAAAGAAATAGCTGTGAAGACAATTTTTGCTAAATTCTGGACACGTCTAACTACAATTTTGAGCAGTTAGCTAAACGATTTTTGTATTCTCCAGCCTCTCATAAAGCATGTGTACATGCAGTGTGAAGTAAGGGCATGAAAAGCGATAAAGGGGTCAGGGCTGAAAAATCCTAAGAAGTGTAGTTCAGCAAACACTTCTCAACCCCTGCTGTTTTAACCTAAAATAACAATTTTCAGGCCTAGTAACGGTGAGATAAGAGAGGGTAGCAGAAATGTCAGTAGTCTGTGCACCAACTTTAAATGATTTTGATCATTCAAAGAAGGTAATTTATGCTTTGCCTTTAGCCAAATATCTAGAGACAGCATTTTTATTTATCAGGGGTTCTCCAGATGGTCTGCTTTTTGCCATTTGACAGATTCCCTGGCTGAAAATCAGTTTGCACTTTATAGAAAATCTATTAAAAGGATTCATTGAAATTGAGAAATCTATTTATTAGCAACCAGCCACCAAGATTTGTAAACAGGAAGTGGTTTGTGCCTCTCGCTGAGTAATGCAATCTATTCCTCTCCCCATCCTCCAGTCCTGTCCCTTCTCTGCTCTCTCCTCTTGAGATGGAATTTTATTAACCACCGGCACAAGCTTTTGATGTAACATCTGAGTTTAAAAAGAGTGGCAACTTGCAAGACAACTGAAAAAGCATAATGTTGTAAGAGAGTTAAGACATGTCACCTACTCACTCATACTTAATGTCTAAAAATAATTTAAAGGGCACTTTAAAATAAATAAGCAGAGTGGTGAGGTCTGGTAAGAGGTGTCTGTGAGAGGTACTGGGTGTCTTCTCATTGCATGCACATGGTGTTCTCCTCTTCTGAAGGCAGACGTGATAAGAGATCCTTTAAATCAATAATGGAAATTTAACAAAAAGACGATCATGGTGCAAGCTGACCACAGCCACAAACAACATGTCCACATTCTCTTGATAAGAAAACCAATATTCTCTGTGGTTTGTTCAGATAAAAAATGTCAAGGATCAGTAGCAGCCCTAAAGGCTGAAACGTTTATTACACACATACAAGCTAGCATGCTAACTACTTTGCTGTTGCTTGGGAGGCTTCACTTCGGTACATTTTCTACTCAGTTCTCCCACCTTTAATAAACAGGAACAAACTGCACAGAAGGAATAGGTTAAATCATATTGTTTTGTCTTTCTAACGTTTCGTAGCTCTGTATTATTTAAACAGCTTTCATGATATGGCAATGCCATGCATATTATAAGCCTGCAGCGGAAATCTGTGAATTATTAGAGGCCTATTTTTTTATGAAGAATCATAGTAAACAAATAAGTGAAAGATTACAGTAGAAATCATTACATTTAGAGTTATCCTTCATAACATCTTGGTGGGGTTTTAAGATAATCATTGTTTTCTAATTAAAGTGTTAAAGAGTTATTTGAATATTTTACTTTACTTATAAGTAAGTAAAGTAAAATATAAAGTCCTGCTTTGAAAACATTACTAATGATGGTTAGGTCTTATTAACATAATGTACTATAAGTATTGTTAAAGTTAGCATGAGCAGATGTGCATGCAGCTAACGTTGATTTTCTCTTGTTGTGTGCATACTATTTTACATAACTATCTACAATATTTCATGAAAAAGCAATTTGTGACTAAAGCTGTTAATCTATAATTTATTAATTAAATTAAAAACCTCTATGACAAGCCTCTGAGCCACGTATACCTCTCAGCCTTGCATGCAGTAACACACTATTTATAACTGACAGGATAATAGATGGTATGTTTTCTCATTTGAGCATCACATGACACATGAGTATGTATAGACATCATGTGATTACAGTAAATACATGAGATCAAATGCCTTCTACTCTTCATTTCACATTATGTACCACCAGCCACATGAGCTGCAGAATTAGTTGTTTACTAAAATCAACAGTGTTTGTGAGACTGTACTCTGCATTGTTTGTGTTTTCTTTCTCTTAACAATGTTTTTTTTTAAAAACGTTACCTACTTTGAGTTTAAACTTTACCAGTGCTCTAAAACCATAGTGCTAGCTGTCATAAGAGTCCTGCCTTTTGCATCAAATTCAAATGACTGTTAGTTTTAACAAGCAGTATTAAGCTGACAATTGCTGCTTTGTTCTATTTATTGTATTTTTAATTTATGCTGATTGGAATTGAATATTTGTTGTTAACTATAAATCCCTAATTTACATAGGGCATGTGATATAGGAGTAAAAAGTCGAAGGATTTCTAATAACCTAAATAAAATAAAATGTATTGTATTAAAAAATGCATCAATATGTTTGCTCAATGCTTTATTTATTTAATGCATTGGTGGTTTTTGTCATTGCAGATTCGGACTGGAGCGCTTAAGGTGAGAAGTTCACTCTTCTTTTGCATCCAGACCTCTCTTCTGGACAGGTCTCCTCATCTGCCCTCTTCCTCTTTTTAGAGGGGACCTCTACTGTTTTGTTCAGTAGTTCTAATAAAAAAAAGAGGGTGGTTTAGATTTTCTTCAAACTTATACTACTATCACCATGTCAGATAGGCCAACAACATAACCCAGAAATACATTCATTAATGTCAAACATCTCCAAAAATCCCTGAGCTATTCTCTGAATGGGTTTATGACATTTTCTGTTGTAAGCCATCATTTTATCATACAGAAGAAAATAGTTAATAAATCCACAGTGTGTTGCCATAGGGATGCTTACTGTTGACGCTGTCCTCCAGGTTCTCATTGAGGTTCACAGTCTTCCTCTTTTTTGCTGAGGAAGAGCATGGCTTTGCTTGATCCCTCTTTCTTTTGAGCAGCGGAGTCTTCTTTGTGGTTTTTCCACCATCCCTTTTCCTCTTCTTCTCAGCTGTGTGTCCAGCAAAAGGGGTATGTTCATCGCTGCTCAGTCCACCACTTTCAGTTTGGCCGGCTGGGATGGCAGTGCTGCTGGAGGCCACCTCAAGGTCGTCATCCTCCTCATCATCAGAACTCTGACTAAAGCATGATTTAACACTGGAAGAAAAAAAGAGTCATGTAACTTCATCTTTATATATCAACAGTGCGAAGATAATACAAAATATATCCGAGAACTTACTGGGAGCAGCTTTTTGAGTCGCCAGAAAGGTGACTCATGGTGATGAATGCATGCTCTTGGATTTGGCTAGGTGTGATCCTATCAGCCGCATCCACCATCAGCATCTTTGTCAACAAATCGAAAAAACTCTGGTGTTCACAGTCACACACTTTGGGGTTGTCTGAGAGTTTATCAGGCTTCTTTGGCAGGATCAGAATGAAACAAATCGGTAAGAATGGGAGCTCTTTTTAGAAATATATATATATTTAGAAAGCTATTGAAGAAATGTCTTTTAAAAGAGATATCCTACCTTGATGAGATCTCTCAGGTTGCAAATCGTCCGCGGGACTAATTCGAAATGTCTCCCTTCAAGTGGGGTCTATAGATAAGAAGTATAGAGAGTAAGCTCATTTGTTCTGACTAAAGTGACACACAGAAACAAACACTTAAATAATAACACCATTTTACTTTAAATCTCCACACTGGGGGTTCCTCTTCTCTCATTGTTGCACAGAAAAAAACGTTGGTGAACATTCCAGCATTGAGTAGATGGCTTGGTGGCTCACCAATACCAAGTATGATGTGCCTCAGCTATGGGAACAACACAAGGTTGCATTACACTTCAATTATTCTAAAGGCTTGAGAATGTCTCCCAAGGTCCAGGTACATACAAGTTAGCATATTCATCTAATGGCTGTTGGCACCAAATGTACCAAGACATTATGGCTTGTGTTGACACTACTTTTGTGTTTGAGTGTAAAACTTACCATGTCATATTCGTCACTCCCGGGGAACAGCACATTGCCGGTCAACATTTCCGCAGCAATGCAGCCAAGAGACCACACGTCAATGGCTCCATTGAACTCATTTCCCAGCACGATCTCTGGAGATCTTAGAAACACAAGAGAAACACAAACACATGAATAGGAAGTCAACTCCAGCACACTGTCTACACTTCACTGTGAGTTTCTCAAATATGCAAGATTCACTCAAAACTTGAGACATAAGTGTGAAGTATTTAATTCATTTCATATCGTTTGTGATATCCTGTCAGTTACATACCTGTAATATAGGGTCTGCATGGTCTCCCCCGTATACTGAGCAGAGTTGTTTACGGCCAGGCCAAAGTCAATTAATTTGACCTTGAGTGGCTGCCGAACATGGTCCACCATCATTATGTTTTCTGGCTTTAGATCACCATGTACGATATCAACCACATCCAAGAAATCCAGAGCAATAGCCAACTGAAATCAGGATTATCGGTCAAAATACAATGTAATACAATTGTTAACTTAAACACTTTTTTTAGAAACATATTTTTTTCAAGAGTTTGCTATTTCAAAATCTTCATCACCTCTTACAATTTAAAAAGTTAGGTGAATTCGTAACGGTAATTGCAACTTAAACATTTGACCATCCAGCCACTGTTTTAAACACACACATTTTGGTTTTAAGTTGTAACTGTAACAAAAACAAACCTGTTGCACAATGGGCCGGATCTCCTTCAACTTCAGAGACATAGAGCTTCTCTTCTGAAGGAATTCATGCAGGTTGATGTCTAGCTTCTCAAATTCGATACAGTAACGCTCCTTGTATTGGAAGGAGTAGTTCCATACCACGATGTTAAAGAAGTGGGAGTTTAACAATTTCATTTGTTTAAGGATATCCTCCTGTGTAGGATGTAACAAAACGCTTTGATGAAGTGACAATGTATTTTTTATTATTTTTAAAAGTGGTAAGATAAAAACATAATAGTGTCCCACCTCACTCTTTGCATCCTCAATGCTATGCTTGCTTCTGATGACCTTTATAGCCACATTTTCGTTGGTGGCAAACTTCCTGCACTGGGCCACCTCTCCAAAGCTGCCTCTCCCCAGTAAATACTGCACTTCGTAGGCTGAGGATTTGGAGTATAGCATCGCTCCTTCCTCAACCTGAAAGTTGTCAGGCATGGTGCGAGATACACCCTCCCTGATGCTGATTTCTTACAACTGAAAGGATTGAAGGAAATTGGAAAAATGTAGATACACAAAATCCTGTTTCGCCTCTCAATTCAAAAACCTACAAATAATGCTACCTGTCCTTAAAATAAATAACATTAGAAATGCTAACAACTCACAGAACATACAAATCGTTAACCCTTTACTCCCACAATTACATTTTCTTGCTTTTTCTAGATTTTTCCCATAATTCAGTACACAAATATTTATATAATCTATATCTTATCTTCATTGTATCTCTTAATATACAGCTACAGCAACTGTTACAGTAATATAAAAGCTGAAAAAAGTACATTGTGAGAAACAGGATTCAACTGATTCAAAATATCTGCTTATTGTGCTTTTTCCATAGTTTCTTGTGTGCCTATGTCAAGTAGAGTTAATGCAATGTGAATATTATGTTTGAATTGCAACTAGATGTTGATTTTTCACTCTGTGTTAACAAGTTATATTTGGAAAATCAAATCAACTTACCAGAAGTCCAAAGTGCACTGGCAGTGTATAATAACTGGTACTGGATGGATTGGATTTGAATCTCAGGGTATGGCAAATAGTTGGTAACAAATTTGTTTAAGGTTGTCTTCGAGTGAACAAGCTGAAAAGCAGGTGAACAAGCCGAAAACAAGGTTGAAATGACCAGATAGTACGATTAAGGAACCTTGGAATCTCTTCTCTGTTACAGTGTTCCATCATTCTGTTCCATCATTCTGTTCCATTGTAAAGTTCCATAATTTCTCTTGAACAAGTGTCGATGGAATGCAACCTTATTCAGCAACGAACAACTCTAATCAATGAATAAACGAATAGGTTTTTATTGTATTGTTTTGTTTTGGATGACAATACCTTGGCTGAGTTGGCTCCAATGGAAGTACTCAGATCTTTAACTTCAGAGAAAGTTGCAACAATTCAGTGTAAAAATACTCATCAACATATATTGAGTAAAAGTACCAACAGTACACATGCAGAAGGACCCAATTCAGAATAATGTTTATTTTATTATTATAATCACTGATGCACTAATGCGTGCATCACTATTGAACTATGGCAGCTGGTAGAGCTGGAGCAAATGTCATAAACACTAGCATCAAATAAATTATGTAGCTTGATTTTTTTTACATCATATAAATAGGGTGTCGTATTGTCATACTGATATTTTGTACAAACTAAAGTCCACTGAGACAAATGTAACATTTGTGATATTGGGCTATATAAATAAACATTGATTGATTGATTGATTGATTGATATAAATAGGGATTCTGGTTGATGTAATCTATTAGAGTGATATATTTCTGGAGGAACCAGTCATCACTAATGCTTCACTGTAGGTTATATGAGCTGTAACATACCCGCACAGAGTTAGAAATAATAGGCTTCATAAAGCTGCATAGTTTGCTTTCTTGTCTCTGCAGCCAGTCAGGGTGTTATTCCCCCATATGGCCAGGTGTTCTATTGCCCAACCGAGGCATTTAATGTATCAGCACTTCTATGGGACTTTCTTTATTTGCTTCCCTCCCATGCATCATCTCCTTTCTCCTTGTTGGATTGCGATTACAGTAAATTGTATGCTGCATTCTCGTATAGAAGTCTGAAGGACAGTCCTAAGGTAACAGAAAATATACACACACAAAAAAGGGAACTTTTTTTTATTTTAGAACCATCATCAGGAACATTTAGATACACACAGAACACAACACACCTCAACACACACTACAACACACACACACAACACACACCACACACACCACACACACACACACACACACCACCACACACACACACCCACACACACACCACACACACACACACACACACACACACCACACACAAGGAAAACAGCTTTAAGGGCATAAAGCACAATAAAATAAATACAATTATCAAGTTCAATGAGGAGAAGTGTGCTATTCACTTTAAAAACTTTCCCTCCTGACTTATATAAAGGTCTTGAGCCTCACTGTTTGTGCTTCGGAAATACATTTACGAAAAAAATACAAATCTTTATTTTTTTGTACATTTTGGCCTAAGCTTATACTACATTAACTATGAGATACGAACCATTAAGAGAACATTGAATCAATAATCTAGTGACAAATACGAGAAGTTTATCACAGGGAACCCCAGTCTTACACTGAACAAAAATATAAATGCAACACTTTTGTTATTGCTCCCATTTTTCATGAGATGAACTCAAATATCTAAAACATTTTCTATATACACAAAATAACCATTTCTCTCAAATATTGTTCACAAATCTGAAAAAATGTGTGATAGTGAGCACTTCTCCTTTGCCGAGATAATCCATCCCACCTCACAGGTGTGGCATATCAAGATGCTGATTAGACAGCATGATTATTGCACAGGTGTGCCTTAGGCTGGCCACAATAAAAGGCCACTCTAAAATGTTCAGTTTTATCACACAGCACAATGCCACAGATGTCGCAAGTTTTGAGGGAGCGTGCAATTGGCATGCTGACAGCAGGAATGTCCACCAGAGCTGTTGCCCGTGAATTGAGTGTTCATTTCTCTACCATAAGCCGTCTCCAAAGGCGTTTCACAGAATTTGGCAGTACATCCAACCGGCCTCACAACCGCAGACCACGTGTAACCACACCAGCCCAGGACCTCCACATCCAGCATGTTCACCTCCAAGATCGTCTGAGACCAGCCACTCGGACAGCTGCTGCAACAATCGGTTTGCATAACCAAAGAATTTCTGCACAAACTGTCAGAAACCGTCTCAGGGAAGCTCATCTGCATGCTCGTCGTCCTCATCGGGGTCTCGACCTGACTCCGGTTCGTGGTCGTAACCGACTTGAGTGGGCAAATGCTCACATTCGATGGCGTCTGGCACGTTGGAGAGGTGTTCTCTTCACGGATGAATCCCGGTTTTCACTGTTCAGGGCAGATGGCAGACAGCGTGTGTGGCGTCGTGTGGGTGAGCGGTTTTCTGATGTCAATGTTGTGAATCGAGTGGCCCATGGTGGTGGTGGGGTTATGGTATGGGCAGGCGTATGTTATGGACGACGAACACAGGTGCATTTTATTGATGGCATTGTGAATGCACAGAGATACCGTGACGAGATCCTGAGGCCCATTGTTGTGCCATTCATCCACGACCATCACCTCATGTTGCAGCATGATAATGCACGGCCCCATGTTGCAAGGATCTGTACACAATTCCTGGAGGCTGAAAACATCCCAGTTCTTGCATGGCCAGCATACTCACCGGACATGTCACCCATTGAGCATGTTTGGGATGCTCTGGATCGGCGTATACGACAGCGTGTTCCAGTTCCTGCCAATATCCAGCAACTTCGCACAGCCATTGAAGAGGAGTGGACCAACATTCCACAGGCCACAATCAACAACCTGATCAACTCTATGCGAAGGAGATGTGTTGCACTGCGTGAGGCAAATGGTGGTCACACCAGATACTGACTGGTTTTCGGACCCCCCCAGACCCCCCCAATAAAGCAAAACTGCACGTTTCAGAGTGGCCTTTTATTGTGGCCAGCCTAAGGCACACCTGTGCAATAATCATGCTGTCTAATCAGCATCTTGATATGCCACACCTGTGAGGTGGGATGGATTATCTCGGCAAAGGAGAAGTGCTCACTATCACAGATTTTTTCAGATTTGTGAAAAATATTTGAGAGAAATGGTTATTTTGTGTACATAGAAAATGTTTTAGATCTTTGAGTTCATCTCATGAAAAATGGGAGCAAAAACAAAAGTGTTGCATTTATATTTTTGTTCAGTGTAGTATAGCTATATATTAGCTTTCCCTAACATGATATTCCATTTTCACAATTCTTTATCCTGCTGTTAAAACCTTAAAGGGCATTCTTATTTCAGATGTTTTCCCTATTCAATACACTTTTGAATGCATTGTTATGACACATACAGTAAATACATGAAACAATCAAAAATGAATTGCTATGCTAGCATGTTGACCAACACACAAATCCTGTAGATATCTATAAGATAAAAGTATTGCATATGGGTGGAAAGTAGAATTGATGGAGGTGATTGCTGAGCTGCAACAATGGAGGTCATCCTTGTTTAAATTCACCGGTGTGGTGATTTTGGGGTTTGATCTAAAGAGGTCTCCAGGTGGACTCTAATTAAACGTTTAGAATCGCTTTCCTTCCCCCATTCCTCGTGTCTTCCTCCCCCTCTCCCTTGTTCTTCCACCTCTGCGTCCTCTATCCTGACACTGATTAGAAGCGAAGAGACAAATTAATCGGGGGAGCACTGGGTTGCCAGATTTCTCTGACGGAGGACATCCACAGAATTTTTAAAGGAAATGCAACGTCAACTTCCATCAGTGCTCGAGGGCCAGTGTGTGTTTGTGTGTGTGAGTCCAAGTATGGGCAGCAGCAGTGCAGGGCCCATGCATAATCACCTTATTATATCCCTCTGAATGAAATAGTGAATTGATCTGATTAGGGGTTGGATGAAAAAAGAAGGAGAGGGAGAGTCCTGGCATGTAGATCAGCTCCCTCTGAAAAAGCAGGGAAGAGAAGTGGAGGGAGGGAGGGGAGGACGAAGAGGGGGACAAGGGAGGAGGAAGAAGAATAGGTGGCTAAGGGAAAGGAAGGAAGAATAAGTTGAGCATAAGTAATGGAGGATGAGGAGAATGAAGGCTAAAAGAGGAGACCACCTATTTTATACCAACAAGATTAAAGATGACTATGAAAAGTACTGTATGAGAAAAAAGGAGCACAAATGAGGATAGAGAGAATTATAGTTGTACTCAATATCATGCACGTTTTTTAAATATTACATAGGCTACCTCTGTTTTCTAGCTTTTTACCAAATGTTTCACCCAGACAGCAAGACTGTTATGGAACTGTTATTGTCCATTTAATGAGCAATTCCAGGACTTCTTTGGATGCTTAAAAGGTTACATCTAAAATGTAAACGATGTGTGATGCAATGAGATACTCAAGTTGTAACCTCTTCTACACCGCACCCCCGATACCGGGGGAAAAATGCGTCATCTGCAGGAAACAGCGTCTGAGGGCATCTTAATATTCAATAAACTATGAATGTTTTATATCCATACTGTAACGGGAAGAAACTCAGCTAACTGATGTTTTTTTTTTTTTAAACCCACAAAGCTAGCGCCGAGCCTCTGAATTAGCTAGGAGCGAAACAATCTTAAGGCCGTTAGCACAGAACTCTAGCTACACTGATCGATATACTTATTGGATCTGCACAAACAAGCTTAGATAACATCATGAGAGTCCACAGATTATAGAAATATAAGGATCATCACTGAGCGATCAGAACTCGTGACAGGGGAAGCAAATACAGACAACACACGAGTAGCTTTAGGTAGCAAAACACGGAGATATGCTCACCTTAGCTGTTATTCTGATCAAAAGTCGTGTTCAATAGCATTAAAACGAGAAAAAACGCGGCTGAAGGTTAATTCATAGGTTATAGCAATGTGTCTGTCACTTTGAAAAAATTATTGATAATCCATAATTCCATTTTATGCAAAAATCAGAGAAGAAAAATTAGCTGCTAGTCTACCAGAGGTTAGCGCAGCTTCCGGTTTTTCTACGCGTCTCTCTCACTCCTTATTTTGTAAGATGTGTGTGTATGGGGAACTTTCCCTCGATTCCATTGGCTCTGACGGTTAGAAAGAGATGTCAATCAGCAAAATCGACCAAGGGGGGCCAGAAATATGGAAAATCCACACTGTAAAAACCAACCTATAAGATCTACTCAATAAAATGGGGGTAACAATTTGCACACACTTCTTTTGAGTAGATTTTACCCAATGCTTTTGGGTAAAGGTTACTAATATTTAATATATAAGATTTACTTTAAGAAATTAAGTAAAATCTAACTCAATTACTTAATAAAACATATTACATAAAAATGAGTAATATTTACTCTCAATCATAGGCAGCTGGGTAAAGGTTACTAATATTTAATATATAAGACTTACTTTAAGAAATTAAGTAAAATCTAACTCAATTACTTAAAACGTATTACTTATAAAGGAGTAATATTTACTCCTAATCGTAGGCAGCTATTTACTTAATAATTGATCCATATTACACATTAATATTACTTTATTAGTAAGGTTACCAGTAAACAATATATTGCCACACAAGATTTTATTGATCATGTTTTTTTTATTGACCAAATGTATAAGTGCAATATGGCCATACATTGAGATTATTTAAACAGTTAAGTGCATTTCAATTGTTAACACTGAGCAGAATCTTCAAAATAGTCATACAATCACATTGTTTTAACAGTAAAGTGCATGGAAATTGTAAACATTTTTAACATAATCTTCCAAGTGCAATTTACTCAACTATTAAAACCTTTACGTGGCAGTAAACAGTCCACTTTTAACAGAACAAGGTTTCTCCACATCCATTACATTCCACATCTCATTATGTTGTGTTTGTGTCACTCGGCACTAAAACAAGTCAACATCCACTTCAGAACAAATTGTTTATTTGCGACTCTGGACCTTTTTGAGCAGCTTGGCTCCATCAAGCTCCAAAAACTGTTTTTAGAATACCTCAAATGTGTATTTGAGCTTGTTGGGGTATTCCAGGTTGAGGGCGTAGATGAATCCCATCAACAGTACACATGTCTTTGTTTGGTTTCCACACAAATTCAAAACTCTGTCTCCCTCTATGACAATAGACACATCTGCTGGTCCCGTCCCTGGCATCATGGATCACAAGCACCTTCATAGTTTGGTCCACGGCGTTGTCATGCTCGTCCTCCATGTTGAAAAGAAAGAAAGAAAAGCATATTCACTTTAAATTAGGCATATTAACAAGAAGCTATTATACAATATAGGCTTTGTGGTCTAGCATTAAGCCTAATCAATAAAACCAGGGATTGACTTTTTTTGTTTTTAAATGATTTGTAAAAATGTGTGGCAGCGATTAAAAACAAAACAAGATTTCTAACTTATATAAAAAATGTCAGGCCCAGTCAAATTGCCCATCGATCTAATCAATGACATTAAATTGATTCTTTCCCATAAACATAACTTTTCAGTGCATGATTTTATTTATCTTATTTCACTTTAACACCAAAATAAGGTTTTTGTTTTTAGGTAGTTGTATATGTTAAGTAGCTAAGCACATCAGTAAATTATCCCTAAATCATGTTCCTGTGAATGCTAAACCATTTATAAAAACAATAAGATGTTTAGAGATTTACAGCAATAAATTGCATATTTATTTGTTAGGTGTCAGAGTGGTTAATCACAGAAATTAAACAATGGTATCAGAGCAACCTCCGAAATAACTCCGTTAAAATCTTGAAGTGATCAGTCTTTAATGACATACCTGGCTGTCTTGAAAAAGGTCTTCTTGGCGTTCCCCAAGGTCTTCAATCAGACACCTGGCCACTGCATCTCTTTTTTCCAATACTCTGGGCCTGTGAGGAAATGCATTTTAGTGAGAAGACTTATTTCTGCATTTTCATATTCTTGAATGAAACATTTAAATAAATGTACCTCATCAATTGTGCTCAGAAGAGGGTGCAGCAGCATCAGCTGGAGCGAGTGGTGTTAGTGTACCCATCCAGTTTCAGCATCAAAGTCTCTTCCAGTGAAAGAGTTGTTATGTGTCAGAACTCCTCCTTGATCTAATAAAAAGCATAGGGGACAACACTCATTACTCACAACTCTGACAACAGTGAGTTGAAATGGAAAAAAAATAAACCTAATGTTCTCACCTGAGCCTCATTGAATAAACCAGGCCATCTCTCCTTGAAGACACTGACACGTGGGCTGAGGGTCACCACCTCCACTCCACTCCACTACGAATTGTCTGCAGGATTTAAAATGCATAGGACTTAGGTGCCGTCTCTGAGGATGTTACACTTATATTCACATTTCTTACACTGAACATTACCAACAAAATACCACAATTAAACATTTTTATGTAGAAAAATCCTAAAATATATAACAATGAGCTTTGGCTCTGCTCCGTGGTAATCTATCCAGTCCTCACGATAATATACAGTAAGCTTAATGTAAACATAAGTCTATAGGCTATTGCTGCAGCTATACCTCAAAAAATACAAATTAATCATAAATCATTATTACTGTGGTTTGGCATAATATACGATGGTTATTTTTCACTAAGAGATAGTCGCAAGATAGTTGTCTCAGTATTTATCGTTTCATGCACGCTCATATGAACACAGACACACGAGGAAACTGACGGCCGACGTTAGATAGACTAAGAGAGATGCTACAAGCTAGCTTCAACTTAGTGCATTGTGCATCATTTGAATGTGTCCCCCGCAAACCGTTACTGTACTCAATACTACTCAACCGGGTCAGAGTTCGTCATATTACTTGAACTGACATGCTATTTAATAAACGGCTACTGATTTTTGCAGTGTGCATCACCATTGGATACTGTGTGGAAAATAACATTGGACAAACACACCTTATATAGAGGACGACCAACTTCAAAGGTTGATTTAAACGAATGCCGCCTTCCGCGCGCTGTTCTTGTTACGGCCCGTCCACACAGCGGCGTGCGTTGAAGCTTCCAACGCTTCGGCCCATTCACTTTGAATGGGGTGACGTCACTTTTAGCCGAACTGCATTTTGGGCAGCGACGTGGAGTATTGCTGGCGTAGCTGGCGTCAAAAGTTGAGCAATGTTCAACTTTTGACGCCTCGATGGAGGCGTCAGCCAATGAAATCCCGTTCAAGCAAATCTGCGCTAGCCAATCAAACCGCGTGTATGCTGGGAGAGACTACGCAGGTCTTTTCCTCATATTCCAAAAAATGGAGGAGAAATTAATTATAGCGGTAGTGAATCACCCGGTGTTATATGATCAGTCTCTGTTCATTTACCGGGATACAAACCGGAGGAGCCAGGCATGGAGGGAGGTGGCAGAGACAGTGGGTGGAACTGGTAGGTTTTTGCCAGTTTGGGGAGTTTATATTATATATGATATTCTGAACAAACTGTGCTGTTGTATTAGCTGTAACGTGTCTCTACTGTAGGCTAGTTTTATTATATGTACAGCACTTTGGCTCGACCAAAAATCGTTTATAAATGTTTATAAATGTGCTATATAAATAAAACTTGATTTGATATATCCAGTGTACTTAATTTTAACATTGAATGGACAGCTTGCAGGCATAGACAGTATATTTAGCCAGCATGGAATGTAGCATAAAATAGCACCATAGACATTAATGTCATAAATGTAAAACCTTTTATGCAAATGACAGTGATAAAGGGATTTGCTTTTCATTAATGTAGGAATAATTTAGTCAATTCTTCAAGTAGTTCAACAAATTAACTTTATTATTTCATTTCATTAGAGGAATTGTGCAGGACAAGGTGGAAGTCTCTGAGGGACAGGTTCCGGAAGGAGAAAGCTAGGGAGAAGGAGGCAAAAAGAAGCGGGGCAGGGTCGTCAGGGGGATATAAGCCCTGGCGTTTCACGGCAGTGATGGGTTTTTTAACCCCATTTCTCATTGACCGTGAGACGTCCAGCAATATCCCCCGGCAAACCCTGCCTCCACCCCCCTGTACTACTCCTGACCCCAGCCAGGTGCCAGAGGATGAGAGCCAAAGCCAGCTAGACGAAAGCCTTGGTGAGACTCAGCCAGCCAGCAGCCAGCAAGCGGAGGCAGGGCAGACAGGAGAGGAGGAGGATAATGTTGAGGGCCGGGGAAAAAGGAGAAGGGGAAGGGAGATGTCCGCCTTTGAGAAAGGGTTGCTGTCAGCCATCGCTCCTGTTCTCTCCATGCCACTACCTCAACCTCGTCCAGTGGTGGAGGAGGACGAGGACGAGTTGTTTCTCCGGGGCCTCTTGCCTTCATTGCGAAGGATGTCCATGGCAAAGAAGTTAAGGCTGAAATTTGCCATTCATAAGGCATTTTTTGAAGCAGAGCAGGAGGAAGACTGATTAATCACTTTTTTTTGTTATTTACAGCCATACTGATCCACACTACATGTTTTACACTCATCACTGCACACACTTCACTCACAATATTACATATACATTATTATAAATACAAGTTATTTAAAGTATGTTATGGCTATACTGTGTCTTCACTTGTTCATGTCGTTTGTCAGTTACAACATACGGAAGATACAGAAGCTTCATGTATGTCGATGTATAATGTGCTGTCTTCTGTATAATTGTTCATGTGAAAACCTGTTGAAATCATGAGTGGTTTATCAGTAAAAACAGGGCTGAAGGAAAAAGGTTGTTAGCAATGCATAATATCAATTTAAGAAACATGTTTATTAGGAATGTTTGTTTTTAAAATGGCTCATTTGGAATATTTGCTTTTTAAAGAAAATATGGGTAGCTCTTAAAAGAGCTTTTGGTTTGGAGGCTCTTAAAAGAGCCATGGTGACCCTACACCACATTCTGCTGCCATGGCACTGCACCCTCCTCATTGAAATAGCTGCAGAAGACCTCCCGCAGTTGGATGGATCTGCGTGTGGCGTTGTTGGAGCCCATCCTCGGTGCATCACGCAGGGTTGGATTAGCTGGAGCTTCATCCGTGGACTCTGCGATAGGTGTGCGTGATGTCCTTCCTATCGTCTTCTTGCGGAGGAAGTTGTGCAACACACAGGTGGACTTCACACACAACTCTGCTACCTCCGGGCTGGTGGTGATGACACGCCGGAACATTCTCCACTGAGATGAGAGGATGCCAAACGCACATTCAACCACCAACCTGGCCCGGCTAAGGCGGTAGTTGAACACCCTCCTCTCGCGTGTGATCTGGCGTCCAGGGAATGGACGCAGCAGGTTGTCCAGCAGCGGAAAAGCCTCATCTCCAATCAACACATGGGGAAGAAGGCCGAGCCGCTCTGCTCCTGGGATGACGGTGTCAGGTGGTAGCCGCATACTGCCATCTCTGAGGCTCTCTCCAAATGCAGAATTCCGCAGACTCCCACTGTCGCTGCTCCTTCCAAAGCCTCCAACATCCACTACCCTGAAGAGGTACTGGGCATCCACGACAGCCAGCAGTACCAAGGAGTGGGTGGACTTGTAGTTGAAGTACAGGGACCCAGAATTTGCCGGAGCCTGGATCACCACGTGCTTCCCATCAATGGCACCAACGCAATTCGGAAAGTTCCAGCGCTCCTGGAACCCAGCAGCGATGGCTCTCCAGTCCTCGGTCTGTGGTACCGGCATGGTTTCCTCAAGCAGGGCGGTCCAGATGGCACCCGCAACCTCCCTGACAATGACAGCCACGGTTGCATGCCCGACCCGATAGCTGAATGCTATGGTCCTGTATGAGTCACCGGTTGCCAGGTACCTGAGAAAAAAATAATATACATGATTAAAAAAAAGTATATGTCCCCACACACACAGACCACAGACACACACACAGACCCCCCCAACAAACACACACACACACACACACACACACAGACCCCACACACAGACCCCCCACACACACAGAGACACACACCCCACACACACAGACCACCCCCCAACACACACAGACCACAGAGACACACACCCCACACACACACAGACCACAGAGACACACACCCCACACACACAGACCCCCCCAGACCACCCCCCAACACACACAGACCACAGAGACACACACCCCACACACACAGACCACCCCCCCAACACACACAGACCACAGACACACACACAAACCCCACACAGACCACAGAGACACACACACACAAACAGACACACACAGACCCCCCCCCCCCCCCACACACGCCATGTACACAGGGGAGCAATACTGTATTTACCTAGCTATCTTAATTAATGTCATCCATCTGAACTAAATCACAGACTTCATTCATCATTCATCCATGGCATGCATTCTCTCTCTTTATATACAGAGTCAGGTTAAAGAAGTAGAAATACACAAAACGTACCGTAGGCAGATGGCGAGTCGCTCGGCGGGTCCGATTGACAAACGCATATGGGTGTCTGCCTTTGAAATCAGTGGACCCACTTTTCCGAGCAACTCGTCGAACACGTCTTTGCTCATCCTGAAGTACTGCTGAAACAGTACATCATCCAGGCGGAGCTCTTGGACAAGAACGTGGTATTCCCCCCGTTGCAGACGTTTTCTGAGTATCGGATGTACCCAACAGCGACGCACACTACATGGCCTCCTGCGAGACATTGCATACACTAAAGCCACCCTTGCTACTACACTTGCCCGTGCTACCCTTGCTACAAAACTGGCATCCATTTTGGCAATAGTGGAGAAGAACCGGGCTTTTCCTTTTTTGCTATGTCGGGGGCGGGAAATTTATGTGATTGGTTGTTGGTCGCGTTGACTCCCCAAGCTTCAGACACGCCCACCGCCAAGCGTCAACGCACGCCGCTGTGTGGACGGTCCGTTAGTACTTAGCTAGCAAACAATAGCCTTCTCTGCTAAGCACACACGATGCTAACGTGAAACACAACTTGGCTGGTTAACTTACATTAATATACAACTGTCGCCGTGACGCTTAACTCATTTCAGACGGCATGCCGTCAACATGCACATTATTGCTGTAATAACAATTATTAACAATATGGAGCTAAACATCATAGTGCTTTACTCTTAGCTCCTATGTTAGCTACAGCTATCTAGCATCAGTGACCGACTTCCAGTGAGTAATAGATGAGAACAAACTTACATTCCTTGTCTAACAGTGAAGCAAGCAGACAACAAGTCTTGTGATGAACCTCAAAAAACGTGAACATTTATATGTAGGACATGATAGACAGTAATATCTTACCTTCCAACATTTCCACACACCAGGAGGAGGGAGGCGCGAAAGAGAACCGTTCCTCTGGCCTGCAGCCAAGAATCACCGCAGACGCATGCGCAAAGGGGCAGTGTGGGCCTAATGTCTTCAAGTAGATTTTACCCAGATTGTTTGTGTTTCAGTTGGTACTGTCAGAAATTAGGTAGTATAGGTAGAATGTACCCATTCAAATATACTAACAATGCTCACTTATATACCTTGAGTACAATTTAAATGATTTGCTTGGATAATATATACTACCCTCCAAAATCCTTTTTTATAGTGCACCCAAATGACCCCATAAGTGTTTTTTTTTGCTAAACCTCTTTAAAAAGATCAAATGTCACTTGTTTTGCATCAATCTTGATACAGGGTACTTATTATATGTTGTACTTTGGACTCCTAAACCTTTTAGTCTACCTTACCATCATCCAAGGGTAGTTTTCACTATAAGTAAAACATAATTTTTGGACGGACACTATCATTTACAGTTTTTTACTATGTTCAATCTGAATTTTCTTTAAAATAAAAAACATCTATATTGATTCTGACTTTTCTACATCCAATCACAGGTTTATCATTACTTTGAGAAAAAAGATTATTAATTTAACCCTTTTAGAAGGGAAGATATGATCATTTGTTATGGGAATGTCCTTTTCGAGCCTGAGACCTGAAAAACAGGCTCAGTGCTGGCAAACATGGTTAAGAAATGTCAAATAATAAGGACATTTGAGCAAATAAAATGTATTGAGAACAAAAATCATGTGATTTATCTGTTCTGAACGACCTTGTTGTAGGTGCTATAGACCTACGCTAATAGCAATGTTTTGATACAATGAAAACTGAATGGCAGAGCTGGGAATATTATCTCCTGTCTTAATTTGTGTCCCTGTAATTGTTCAGCTCTAGACAATTCTCCGCCAGCAAGCAGTAGCTTTTCTGTAACCTGGAAATGACCTGTTATTTTTCACCTGCTTAACATCTTAGCCTGCCCTGTTTTCCCTCTGAAAACTCTGGATTCTCCACAGACGAGTGTGTGCGCACACCTACGACACACATCACCCAGTCAGCAATTCCCTGGGAGGCACGGCAGTAGATCATAATTAGAGCCAATCAAAAAGAAGCGTACAGCTTGTTACTTATACCAGCCAGACAGTTAGTCCATCTGGCCATATAAAGGTGCTCGGCTAACTCTCTCACAACAGCTAATAGATTTCTTTCATTTACGGGGAATAACTTGAATGCATGTTCTGGCAGCATAATCGCACACATGCATTTTTTACACTCCCAGGGTGTGTGTGTGACTTAAGGAAGCAACCAATAACATTGTCCTCTCATATCTCCCTTTTTTCTCTAATTCTTTTCATCCATCTACCTTTTTTAAGTCTATTCAATATATATTTGCCTATCTTTCTTTCGTCTGTTACCTGCCCTTCTCCATCCCACCTCGCCTCCCTTCAGTGTGCCCCCCCTCCCAAATAATTGCCTTCCCTACTGACTCATTGCACTCATTGATCTCCCGTCTCCTTGTTTCTGATTAACACTGCAAATCAGTTTTTTCCACCCTTTTGTGCCCTCGTACAACTTCTTGCTCCCCATTTTTGCTGTTGTTTAAAAAATGATGTAGACAATACTTCAATATTTGTATTGTTAAGGAGGAGGACCTAGTCCTGATCTGAAGGGCCACAGGGATTTCAAAGCTCTTGAAAGCTCAAGTGTATTGGAACATTAATTTACAATCATATTTGTAATATTATACTCCATATAAATGGCAGGCAGCAGTGCCAGCTGTGATGCTAATAAAGATCTGTTACCATGATGACCATCAGTGATGCCTACATCAATGCACACCCAACATGGTATTGCATTAGACAAATGACCCTTAATAATGAGGAAAAATATATCCCTATTTCGTTCTGATAACATTTAGTGAATAGAATAATACAAATATGTCATCTTCTGCCTACAAGTCTTGAGTGAGCGCTTTTCGAGAGCTACTAGTCTTATTTTGTCCTTTTGTCACACTTCAAGGTATTGTGCTGACATGAGCTTTGTCCATGATGCAGTTCAGCAGCCTGAAGAAGGACACTTAGGATTGAAAAGGAGAAACTGACAAAAAGAAGGCTGAAAATACCAGAAGGTCCCTGAAGAAGAATCTAGACTCTAAAGAAAAAGAATCCTGAGACAAACAAGACCTTTTTTTATTAGAAAGTCCTGTTTGACGTTGACTTGCTTTGGGTTTCCCTTTTTCACAACAAATAATAGAATACAAAAATAGGATAATCATGGTGGCATCTCCCATCTCTCAGATGAAAGTGCTTTAGCCGCAAGTCATCAGTTTTTGTTAAAAAGGACTGAGAAGAACTATCTCATCTCATCCCATCTCATCAGATCATCTCATCATCAATCACATTTGAATAAGCCTTTCTGAATCCTCCATAAAGTGTCTCCCTTGTTTGTGCTCAATGAGCCACAGTCTCATACATCACAGGAAGCAAGGTGACTGAGCTGCAGTCTGTGGCATGAATGATCACACTGCACACAAGACATGCAAAGAGAAGAGGAAACTAATGCATGCACAACTTTCCCGATTTTCTTTGCACCTTCCTTTTGTAAAACTTCCTCTTTTTTTGTTAAGCTTTGCCATGACAAAACGTAAGGGGGAAAAGTGTGAACACAGAGTGCAAAGGAAAAGGAGATCTGACTTGAGGGGGGAGAAATGAGAAAAAATAACCAAAAAAAAACAGAAAAGGTTCAAATCGATTCTGGCATCAATAAGTCAATTTAATCAAACTCCTCAAGCAATGCACCTGTGTTGGGCAGACTCCTTGCTCGATACACCTCATTAATATTGTTCCAAACTTTACCCATTTATCACAAGAGTTGTAGAAGTCTGATCCTCAGTAACAAAGCTCTATGCTGTCTGTCTTAACACAATGTGTGACAGTCTGGCATTTGCCCCTTCTTGGAAAGAGCAAGTCTATACAGTATATCATTAGCACCAGCGTGCTACCATACAGCAGATGGACAGAAATGTACATTATGGCTGTGGTTGCTGTGTGTTTGTGGTGGGGGGTCACTGATACTTGTGTTTGTTTTGATTAGATGATTAGACCAACAGTGAGGCTTTGTGTCTGAAAACTTAATTGGATGAAAAAATGAATTTGACTTTCTGTTTTGAATGTAAAGAGGAAGCATTTTTGTGAGTGTTTTTGTGTGTAAGAGAGATTTTGTACATTCACCACCCATTCATGAATACAGATTTGCTTGTGTGCAGCAGCTGCTGTTCGCATGCTCTGTTGTCAGATTGGTTTCTCTCTAATTATAATCAATTTGAACACCACTGCTCACATTTCAACTGGGTTTCATCTGATCACATCGTTGGATTTGCCTGCCGGTAGCTGTGTTACTAAAATTGAAGTGATATTAATTCTCTTTCATGGCATATCAAAGCATTAGCATCTCTGTAGAAGGACAGACATGAGAGCATACAGTGTGGCAGCGTAACCGAAGATTATCCATTATGTATCAAGTTTTTTCATCTTAACTTTATTTGAAAAATAAAGTATAAAATAGAAATATTAAATACCACAGACCAGATGGTTATATAATGCATATTTAGAATTGTACTTGAATGCAAGCAACCAATTTGAAGTTGAATTGAATTCCTTTATCTTCATTGTACAGGTACAACAAATTAAAATTAAAACAATCCTGGCAGTGCATATCTACATATTATCAAGCAATAAAATACATAAAATTAAAATATATACATGGGTATATATGTATCTATAAACTTCGAAGAAATGTATATACGTCCATACAGTACATACATACGATAAGGTGCAAAAGCACTATTCGGTTTGGTTATGACAAATTTGAGCTATTTGTAAGAAAAGTTGTGGTCATAAAAGATTCAAGCCCTTCTTAGACTTGACACAATAAACAAATGTTTGCTTTATTAAATATTTGTATTTAAAAAATAAACCTAAGTATAGTTTATTAGTGTAACACTAATTACTTTAATCAATTCACTTATTAAATGTATTTAGGACAGATCAACTCAAAATGAATTGTTTTCATCTGGGGACCGCCCCTTTGCACACCCTTTGCATATGCGCAACATCCGTTCTGTCTTTCACCGCCTTTTGTCTGGCCCCATGGTTTCAGCCCCATTTCTGGCCCCAGCAGCCATGGTTCCGGCCCCAGTTCTGGCTCCAGCAGCCATGGTTCCAGCCTCAGTCCTGGCCCCAGCAGCCATGGTTTCGATTCCAGCTCCTCGTCTCCGGCCGGCGCCAGCTCCCCGTGTCCTGTCGGCGTACCGGCCAACACCAGCTCCCCGTGCCCTGTCGGCATTCAGGCCGACTCCAGCCCCCCGTGTTCTGTTGGCGAACCGACCGTCTCAAGTCTCCTCTCAAGTTCCTTCTCAAGTCCCCTCTCAAGCTCCCTCTCAAGTTCGCTCTCGAGTCCCCTCTCAAGTCACCTCTCGAGTCTCCTTTCAAGTCACCTCTCGAGTCTCCTCTCAAGTCCCCCCTCGAGTCCCCTCTCAAGTCACCCCTCGAGTTCCATCTCTAGTCCCTTCTCAAGTCCCTCCTCTAGTCAATTCTCTAGTCCCCTCTCCAGTTCCCTCTCCAGTTCCCTCTCGAGTTCCCTCTCGAGTCCCCTCTCGAGTTCCCTTCTCAAGTCCCTCCTCTAGTCCCTCCTCTAGTCCCTCCTCTAGCTCCTCCTCTAGTCCCTCCTCGGTTCCCCTCTCTAGTTCACCCTTGGCTCCCCTCTCGAGTCCCCTCTCGAGTCCCCTCTCTAGTTCCCCCTTGGTTCCCCTCTCGAGTCTCCTCTCGAGTCTCCTCTCAAGTCCCCTCTCGAGTCACGTCTCAAGTCCCTACCCAATGTCCTGGTCCGTTGGAGGTTCCGCTGGGGGTCCTGCCAACTCCATGTCCTGTCCCGTTGGAGGCCCCGCCGACTACTCCTCTGCCGGGGGTCCTGCCAATACTATGTCTGTGCCGTTGGAGGTTGCGCTGGAGGTCCTGCCAACCCTATGTCCTGTGCCGTTGGAGGTTCCGCTGGGGGTCCTGCCAACTCTATGTCCTGTCCCGTTGGGGGTTCCGTCGACTACTCTCCTGCCGGGGGTCCTGCCAACCCTATGTCCTGTGCCGTTGGAGGTCCCACCGACTACTCTCTTGCCGGGGGTCCTGCCAACCCTGTGTCCTGTCCCGTTGGAGGTTCCGCCGCCGACTCTTCTGCCGGGGGTCCTGCCAACCCTATATCCTGTGCCGTTGGAGGTTCCGCTGGGGTTCCTGCCAGCTCCATGTCCTGTCCCATTGGAGGTCCCGCCGACTACTCTCCTGCCGGGGGTTCTGCCAACCCTGTGTCCTGTCCCGTTGGGGGTCCCGCCGACGACTCTTCTGCCGGGGGTCCTGCCAACCCTATGTCCTGTGCCGTTGGAGGTTTCGCTGGGGTTCCTGCCAGCTCCATGTCCTGTCCCGTTGGGGGTCCCGCCGACTACGCTCCTGCCGGGGATCCTGCCAACCCTGTATCTTGTCCCGTTGGGGGTCCCGCCGACGACTCTTCTGCCGGGGGTTCTGCCAATGCCATGTATTGTTCCGTTGGAGGTCCCGCCGTCACCTGTCTCGCTGGGGGTCATGCCAACTCCTGGTCCTCTTCCGTGGGGGTTCCTGCCGAAGCCTGTCCCACCGGCTCCGGTTCCTGTTCTGCCGACACCGGATCCTGCCCGGCCTCCGGAGCTGTTTGGTCTTCGCCCTCGAGCCCGGCCCCCTGAGAGCCGCGGTCTTTGCCCTCGGGCCCGGCCCCCTGACTCTTCCTTGGATTCTGCCTTGCCCCCGGGCCATCCGCCCGAGTCCCCATCCTTGAACTCTGCCTTGCCCCCGGGCTGTCCGCCCGAGTCCCCCTTTTTGAACTCTGCCTTGCCCCCGGGCCGTCCGCCCGAGACCCCTTCCGGGTCCTTCGCTGTGCCCCTGGGCTGTCAGCCCAAGCCCGTCCTCCAGACCCCCTCCACCCTGTTGGCCATAGTTTTTGTCCAAGTTTGTTTCATTTAAGCCTTGAAATAAAGGTGTTTTTTCTGAGAAATCTCCGTTTGGGTCCTGCATGCTTCGCTCATCCTTGACAACCACGTAGCAAAGAGCCGCTTGAAACAGGAATACAAAGAGAATAGTCGCCAGAGAGCTGCTGCCAGTGTTCGCCATGTTGGACACCTGCTGGTCATACACCTATCAATACACCGAAAAATAACGAACAACACCCAATCAAAAAGATAGCTCCGCTAATTGGCCGAAAGTCGCTATTGAGATGTAGCATGAACGGTTACGCCATAACCGCTCTTTTAGACTCTGTGGCCAATGTGAGCATACTAGACAGTGCTTGGAAAGACAGATACTTACCTGGACAAGATATTAGACCCCTCAGTGAACTCATGGAGGATGATCTCTACGTGACGGCTGTCACAGGAGATGCAGTACCTTATGAAGGATGGATTGAAGTGGTAGTAAACCTGCAGGGAAACGATGATCCAGACTTATCTATTCGAGTGTCTTTCCTAGTGAGTCGAATAAAAATAGACAGACCGATAGTTGGTTTTAATGTCATCCAGGAACTCTTTAGGAGTCATGAAAGTAGACCCAAAGTGATATCTATCCTTGTCAACTTGCTTACTGGTGCTTTGGAGATTGACAGTGCTATGGCAGAAGCTATGGTGAGTTTCATAAAGACTGAGCAAAAACAGGAACAACAGAATGCTGCAGTAAAGATAGGCAGGAAAGAAGTCACTATTTATCCTGGCCAGGTAGCTTATATTAAGTGCAGGGTACCAGTAGATATTAGTGAATCTGACTCACTTGTGCTTTTCGAACCCAATCTAGAAGCTACACCACTGGCACAGCTGAGTGTTGGAGAAGGACTAATGGCGATCCAACAGACAGAGAGACCTTTCGTAAAGGTGCCTGTGTCAAACCATTCCAGAAGTGCTGTGACTCTGCCCAGCTGTACTGTTCTAGGCAACATCAAAACCATTGATAGAGTGATAGAGACAGACAACCCAAGCAGCAAGGACAATCAAGCCCAGGCAAATATAGCTAGTTCTTCCACATCACCACACTCTAACAGCGACAAACCCACTTCTGCACTGTGGCACCCACCTGTGGATGTCAGCCACCTGAGTGATGAGCAACAGATGAAGGTGGAACAGATGTTACACGAGGAATCGGCAGCCTTTGCTAAAGATGATGGGGACATAGGTTGCATTCCCAGCCTGCAAGTGCCCAAGCCCCTTTATAAAGAGGTTAAAGAGTACATCCAAGACCTGCTTGTAAAAGGGTGGATAGTTAAGTCCAAATCTCAGTACTCAGCTCCAGTAGTCTGCGTCAGGAAAAAGGATGGATCCCTAAGGTTATGCATTGATTATAGAATGTTAAACCAGAAAACAGTCAACACTCCAGTGCAAGAAACAAGAAGTACTACGACTGTCACATCAAGGGAGTTGTTCCAACCTGGTGATAGAGTCCTAGTCTGCAACATGAGTGAGAGGTGGACCTGGAAAATTGAGGTCCTACTGGCTGGGAACAAACTGTGTATGTCGTCAAAGAACAAGTTGGTGAAATTCCTGTGTACAAAGTGTGCCCTGAGACAGGTGGTGATAAGATCCGTACCCTCCATCGAAATCTTTTACACGTTGTCAATGACCTACCTGTAAACTTGCCTGAACCAACAGGAAATCCGCTACCACCTAGAGCGAAGAACAAGAGTCATCATGTTGAGAAATAACGTCAGAGAGGGACATCACAAAGCAGTGACTCAGAAAACTCTGATGATGAGGCACCTAGAGTACGATACTGGCTAAGAGTACCCCCACAAGCTGGACTTAACTCACAGAATGTTGAACCTAGCTCTGGATCTCAGCGAAACACAGACGGTCCGAGAAGGGTACCTGAACCACATAGATATAGAGTGCCATCGAGATATCATACACCAGAACAACATGGAGTTGTTACACCTGAGAGAGAAACCAGACAAGAACAACCAGAAGAACGGACTGATGAGGAAGACCTGCCTGTGGATTCTGAAGCACCGGAAGAGCATGAGTATGCACAAGTACCCTATGGCTATGACCGACCTGTGACACCTCAGGATGAGCCAGTGAGGAAATCCACACGGGACAGGAGACCTCCTCAAATGCTGACATATGACTCCCTTGGTCAGCTATCCTCCAGATCATGTGGGCCTACAGACCCAGCGGGACTCTATACGGTACAAGCCCTGCCATTCTGGGGAATGCAGCCCGTTCCTATGCCTTACACTACACACCAGACACTGCCTTACACTGTAATGCTGCCATACATGCATATTGAGAAGGAAAGATTGTTACACCCACTCTCATACATATTGTATTCACCTGTACATTTAAAGAAGTGCCCTTGTGAGAGTGTGTATAAGTGTTTTAAGTTCAAAGAGAAGGGGCACAAGTTAAGAGGTTGATGGTTAATGTCGGGAGCCGTTTTTCTTTGTCGGGGAGTGTGTGACCCACACAAAGTGTGTGATCACAATGTTATGTTTATATTTAATATCATTTTAGAAACCTGTTTAACGATGGACAGCAGGGGGCAGTAGATGGCAGGGTAACACTGCCGTAAAGGGGTTTGTTGTGATTCACGCCTGCCGTAAACGGACTGATGTGGAGACGGAGCTGCCGTTGGCTAGCCATTCTGGCAAGACCCGCTGTCACTACCCGGATTTAACTTCTGTTAGACAGCTATCATACTGAATAAATATTTACTGTGAATGTATGCAAAAATGTATGGCATATGGCTGTCTAACAGAAGTTAAATCCATTTCTCACTTATTTTGACAATGTACTTAACCCCAAATAAAAGAAACCCCATAAAAAGAGTTGTTAAATAATAGTGAAGTCACGTTGTAATAACAATAACTCATCTCTCTCGAGTTTTATTTTTCAGCTTCGCCAAAAGCCACTGTGTCAAGTGTCCTTCCTGAGTTGCCGTCCGGAGTTCTCCAATATGGCGGACCATCTCGCACATGCGCAGTACAGATCGGGCAGGGGGACGGATCGGGTAGTGAGTACTAGTGACACCCGCCAAACGAGCAGCTAAGAATTTGGTTGTTCATAATTTCTCCTGTTTTGCAGGAATACTATCTGTCATCGCGCCCTGCATGCGGGGCCTGTTACACATGCATCACTGTCTGCCAGGCCCCATTACTTCATTGATGTTTTGAAGCGACCGACCCCAGTTCAGACGGTTTAGTGTACAGTAGATTATTGGCAAACACTCTGTCCAAACATTAGATAAAACAAAAACAAACTATTATTGATCAAAAGAGCTAATTTTGCACCTGCTTTTGGGCAGGAACAGTTTCTGCTCCCCTCATCATTGCTGATTGTTTGTATAATCCTGCCAACTTGGTGTAGGCCTATCTTCAATTTAAATGCAAATGAGACACTGGTCCTTATAGATCGAGGATCAGGTGCTTCATCAGCCTCTCTTCTCACTCTGTATGTGTGTGAGTGCTCATTGTGGTCATATCTTTCAAAGAGCTTTTTAATTTAAGACTTGTTTTTGGCCAATATTTGATGGGTGCTATATGTTTGTGTATTTTAAGTTGCTAGTATGTTAATATTGCTTTAACTTTATCACCTGGGCAGCTGAGGGTAAAATCGTGGTCACTTTATGTACCTTATATCAGAATCAATTCAATTCAAAACCTTTATTTATCCAGGTGAAATCCCATTGAGATCATTGATCTCTTTTTCAAGGGAGACCTGCAGGAATACCTTTATTAGTCCCACAGAGGGGACATTTACGTATTACAGCAGAAAAAAGAGCCACAGACAGCTTAATGTTACATATGTTATATATGTTACATGCATTAAAAAGTACTAAGTTATGATATGATAAAAAATATTATAAAAAAAAAACGATGTTAAATAATTTTCAAAATACACATACAAATACACAGTTAGGTGACGTGGCAACAGCAATATTTTGAACCAGTAACTTAACAGAAAAACATAGCACTCTTTAAAGCTGGCTAGAACAACAGCTTATAACTAAGTCAAGGTTGAGTTAAAAAAAAAAGGCAGATTTATACCCAAAGATGTAGGTCAAGGTTGTGGTTGATGTTAGACATGGTTGTGTGGTTTATACATACCGTTTTGAGTTGAAGGTCGAATGGCATGTCATCTACAAAAAGTAATGTTTCCACATATTGCAAAGAATAGAAAAATATATTCACACATTCCAGTTGATTCAGTGACTATCAGAGAGTGGAGGTACAGGGACAATCTGTACATGTATCAGAGATGGTGTTCAGAAGTCGATCCATTAGTTTTGGTGTTGTATAAACCACCCCTCAAGTCCCCACAATGTCAATCATTCAAATGTTAGGGTTAACATGTGGTTTAAGGTTCAGGTTAGAGCTAAGACCTTTAGTGGTTAGATTGTCACCATGGGAATGAATGTACATCGATGCAATGTCCTTTAAGTGATGGAAGCAGGGTGTGTGTGTGTGTGTGTGTGTGTGTGTGTGTGTGTGTGTGTGTGTGTGTGTGTGTGTGTGTGTGTGTATGTATGTATGTGGGCATGGGCTGTTATCATTTTATCCAGCCAGAGTGAGTGTGTGGTGTGTGTGTGTGTGTGTGTGTGTGTGTGTGTGTGTGTGTGGTGTGTGTGTGTGTGTGTGTGTGTGTGTGTGTGTGGTGTGGTGTGTGTGTTGTGTGTGGTTGTGTGTGTGTGTGTGTGTGTGTGTGTGTGTGTGTGTGTGTGAATCTGGGCATCTGTGCATTCATGTGTGTGAAATGAAGAGTTATTGAAGTGACTGTATTTATTCCTGCTTGCATCACTAACCGCTTCCATATTTCAGAGGCAATGTCCCAGGTCATCTCCCATCTTCACTTCTCCTCTCCTCTCCCAGCTTATCACCTAAACAAAGTTAAGATAAACCAGATTTCCTCACAGCATAGGACATTCCTTCAACTCTCTTAAAGATTACCATCTACTGAAACGTGACTATTTTTCGGGATTCAAGTTCTTTGTTTACCATTGCATTTCAGGGAAAACATGTATGATTTCTCACAGCAGTGTCACCACCATTAACAGACTGCACTACATCTGTTCACAAGAACACTCCCCTTTTCTCCCAGGTGGAGCATGAGATATAATAAACACAGATGGAGTTTTCCTGCCACAGGGAGCACCCAGAGAGAAACATGGTGGCTGTGAAGAAGAACATGATGAAAAACAAGTTGAGACTCACAGAATGTCAACCTCTTGGCACTGTGTGGCTGCAGTGGAAAGCTCTTCTTGATATGCAAATGAAACAGTTGCAATAAAATGTATACAGTTTCAATGCATTCAATTATTTAACAATTCGCTGCTGTACATGTTCTCTTTTCTCGACTTCTAAGTAGTATTAATTATAAAGGTTTTAAGATACTGACAAGATTTGAATGAATGGTCATTCAAGGTTTTTTTTCCAACAAACACACACACACACACACACACACACACACACACACACACACACACACACACAACACACACACACACACACACACACACACACACACACACACACACCACACACACCCAAGGCAAAGCATTGGAAAGAAAGGCAGTAATCATTTATAATGTACCAACCTGATGATGAGTGTGTAGTCTGCCATTAGTTGCTGTGTGAAGCTCTCGTAAGAAAACATAACATGGATTTAGCTAATTCATTTTACTTTGAATAAAATACACTGCTGTGAAGATACATTAGTAACATTTTTCTTCCTCCTGATGTCTCTGCTGATGGCGGCCACTTTCATGTGTTTCATTGTTGAATATTTAGTTTAGTTTCTGTTGGTGGGCAGATAATTCAACAGAATAAATATACACTAATGCAAACCAAATGATAGGCCATCTTTGTTTTTGTCAGTCACCCCCCCACTATAGCCCTCTTTACCTCCCTGAGAGAGTCTGTTGGCTGGATCGACAGAAACACTGTGTTGTCCCTCATGCATCAGTCAGTGTGCCAGTTGTTGTGTATGCAACATTTTAAATATGGAAAAAAACATGTTTTGGAAAAACACAGTTTAAGTTTACCTTAGTTTGCCTGACACTCCACAAGTTAGCACTCACTCATGCTTTGCTGATAAACCGGGATTGCATATGAGACAAGTCTCAGAGACTAAAGACAGAGGTATACTCAAAAAGAACTTGTTCAAACTACTTTTTCACCAACTACATCAGAAGGTCAACATGTGTAAAACTTTTCCAAACGGCCACACTGGAAGGCAGGTTAAAGGGCTGTTGAGGAGGTAGTGAAAGGGGTTTGGATGTTCATCTGGAAAGCAGTTCCGAACTTGGAGTATACAGCACCAGGGGGAGATGTCTGTTTTCACTAATGTTATAGCTCACTGACCAATCTGTGTGGCTTTTTGCCAAAGTCAAGATAAATATAAATAAATAATTGGCCTAAACAATTTATCTTTCAAATATTTAATTTCACAGATACATTTCTTATATTTTCAAACATTGTTCCCTCCATCAAACACAGTATACAAATCAGATAACATTTGGGGTTAAGCTCAGGATGGTTTATACTTGTATCTCAGCAAGGTTACAGCCTTATTTCTTTTTTTGGATACAAATATATTTGGTTATTTAATCTACTGTAAAGGTTTAGACATTTGAGACATAACATTTTATTTTTTAATTAGCCCAGTTATTGTGCACCTCCAAGCTACAGTACAACCAAACAAAATGAAATCAATAACAGCCATTGTGTCAGAGAAACCATGATAAATGTGTTACGCCACAGGGGAGCTATCTATTTAAAGAAATAATTAACTGTGAAGGCATTTATTCTCTAAAAGTTTAAACTGTATATACTATGTGTCTGCTAGACTTTTTGGTCTATACATCTGAAGTACAAAGAATCATGCAGAATTCTTGCTTCCAGCAGCTACAGTCCCAGCTTCACATCTCATGCACAACACAAAACAACTCCTGATCACTTCTTATTTGCTTTGGTCTATAAATAAGACTTATCTGTCTGCACATGCCACTCTGTGGTAACACCGCAATGTGCAAGTGACTAACTGCAAATGAAGCACTTGATCTAATTTTGGATTGTAGCCCATGGTGAGGATGAAAATATCAAACCTGCTGAGAGGTGGAGGACAGTTCTGAAAGAATCAACAGATGAAAGGAGGCATTTATATCGAGAGATAGCTGCTTTTCTTTGTAAACATAATACATTTAGGTTATGGAAAGCTGGTCAGGCATTGGAAGCTATTTTAATGGCATCATCTACGGTAGGGTGTAAGGAAATTGTGCCAGGCATTTTCCACAATTTCTATTTTCTATTCCACTATTAACTGATTATAAAACAATCAGGCGATAAATTAATAACAACAAACTAATTGCTAATTGCAGTGTCAAATACAGTCCAATACTTACAAAGCAATATGGTAAAATCTCTTCAAAATAAGAATGAAATGGTAATGTTGAAGATATTATTATGGCATGTTTAAAGTTGACTTTAGAAAATAGTTTATAATTGGTATTTTATTTTTTCACAGTTCTTGTTAGTTTTGTTTGAAAAACAAAGGTTAAACACAAACTGAAAAAAAGAAAGACATGAATATCAAAATTGGAGCCCAGTTGACAATAATAGCTACTTAAGTGCTCAGAAAATTCAGAATATACAGAGCACTGCAATGAGATGATTTGCTAAGATGGTTTCCAAGGTCAAGAGGTAACTTTCATGTTAAAGTGAGAAAAGTATAAATGCCTGTAAAGTGACGAATAGCACGAAAACACACACCACGTGTATATTTCTTAACAATTGTGACCTTATGAATACCATGTGAATCAATCAATAATGGGTATAGGTGTTTTCACTGGATACTGGATGGGTTAAACTACGTCTGCTGTATAAAAAAAGAAAACCCATGCAGCTCATCGGCTGATTTCACAATCACAGTGAGGCTTTTATTTATCAGAGCTGTCACTTCCCGTGTCATGTGCTGCGGTTACCCACGGGGACGTCGATCCACCGACGCTCTGCCTCCTCCCACAGGGACATCCGCCGTGCGCGGCCACACCTGCATTAAACGGGGAAAGTCCGTCCGGCAGCGAGGCAAAGCGACTGGAAGGCTTCAGAGGAGCGGAGTCAGGAAGCACCTTACTGCTCCCATCGCATTACTCTGTCTGGACACTTTGATCCGAAAAGGTTGAAGGCGAAGCCATGAATTCATAAAATGATTGGTGGTAGCGAGACTTTGTGCAGGACGCGGGGTGGGAAATAAGGATTAAAAGAAGAAATATACGGGCCAGACTCGGAACAGAAGAGACCGAGTGTGAGCGCAGGTAAGACAGGCTTCTGATCAACTAAATACAGACAGACAGGAACTGCCCCATTACAACTTTTTCTCATTAACCACCTTTTATGTTTTTTTCTTTATTTGTGCTTAAATGTATGGGTGGATTTTTTAGATGCAAATGATCTAGCCTACCTTAATTCCCATTGTAACAATATATCGTATCACATTATATCATGTAAAGTTATAAGCCTTTTGAAAGAATGTACGCAGCCTATATTTGACAATCGACAATGAATCTACTAAACTTATTATCATGTGCTGGCTGCGTTAAAAATGTTATCAAACGTTACTGTGACATACTATCTTTTAAAATCATGTCATTACCAAGTATCTGATGGTTCCATTCTGTTGTTTTATCTTCTATAATTATAGTCAAATGGAAACACATACTTTTCTTATTTTATAACAGATTTTAATTTATTTTAATTTCCTTTTATCAGTTTTCTTGTTAAGTTTTATTTTTACCTATGTTCTACTCCATCAATTTCAAAGTCCTTCAAAGTTTCGAGATGAAAAGCACACTATGCTGTTTGTTAGGACTTGCTAAGGCTCAGACAATAAATAGGCAATTGATAATATTGTCATACACAAAACCCCTGTTTTACTCAGTGATCATTCACTGTGTAATATTCTTCGCTGCAACTGAATATTACATCCTTATAAAGTACTACATAAGCAGACACGACTGTATAATGAATGTCATAACATATATTTTCCCAATTGATTTAATTGTAACTTCTAAGAGAGTGAATGATAAGAATCATGGTGAAACTTGAAAGTAGTGAAGTAGCAATGCATCTGTTGGGCTATGCCGAACAAATTAGGAAGTAAAACGTGTTGACATCGTATTAAACCCTAACCTTTGCACCAGTGGCATTGCCCACAGTTGTCAAGTTCACATAATAATGTGTAGCACTGTAGATGATTAATTCATAGGGTTTCTGCCATGAGCTCTGAGGTCAGTTTTGCTGAACACATTCATAGACCATGGAGAGAGGAAGTGTTGTAGATTTTGTATCCAAGTTATTGCCATTGAAATGGATCAATATGCTCTCCATGCATGACCTCCTGTGCCACTTTGCTCATATTGATTTGTTGTAATTAATCTAAATACCATAGATGAATCATGACAGGGGTATGCAGTCATTCTATAGCTGCATGAAATATGTTTACAGATCGTAAACTAATAGCAATTACAAGTAAGCTTTCAATTTGTGTTGGTTTTGTGTTTGGTGGACCATAAGATTTTGATCTTGACATACACTCTAAAATGAGAGTCCAATTCAGGATTGGTTTTTAAATACTTTTAAATCCTGCAATATACCACAAAATATAACTCTTCCTGCTTTCTTTAACATACTATGACTAACATAATACTTGCTGAATAAGCCAATATTTTTGACAAATATTATAATATGCTTCAGTATTAAATTAGTGTGTTTCATAACTAGAAAAACACCTTGATTTAGCTTTAAAAAGAAGTCAGGCCCAACACACGTGCGTGTGTGTGTGTGTGTGTGTGTGTGTGTGTGTGTGTGTGTGTGTGTGTGTGTGTGTGTGGGTGTGTGTGTGTGTGTGTGTGTGTGTGTGTGTGTGTGTGTGTGTGGTTGTGTGTGTGTGTGTGTGTGTGTGTGTGTGTGTGTGTGTGTGTGTGTGTGTGTGTGTGTGTGTGTGTGTGTGTGACAGACAGACATGAGTGCCAGACAGAATTTTAAATATACCTGCGAGGCGTTTTGTTTCACAGTCAGCAAATACAGAGTCCGGCATTTAGAGTGTTGTCAATAGCAGCTGAACTGCGTGTCCACCTCTGTCCGTGCGCATACAATGTTTCCCCCTATAAGCATAATCAATTCAAATGAACCAATTCAATATACTTACAGTTGCTAAAGGATACATAGAAATGTTTGTGCATCTCTCTAAAAGTACTTTCAAGTACTTTCAACTTCAAGCTGTTTTGATCCAAATCATTCATTCACTTTGTGTGGCTCCTCTTTGCTGCTAACATAAGTATGCTAACAGGCATTTAGAATGCTATGCTAATGTAAAGCAGGTATAATGTTGATAATGGTCAATATTTTAGCTAAACTTGTGAGCATGCTAACATTTACTACCTAGCAGGAGAACCAAGTGGCCTACAACTGAGGCTAATGTGATGGGAAAGTCTTGGTTTTGTAGATTGGGAAGACTTTTTCTTAGCCAGGACTAGTTGCTAAGCTAAAATGTGAATTACTAAGGGGAGCCTGGTAGGCAGATTTTGTTCCCTTTGGACCCAGGCAAACTAGCTGTTTCCCCTGTTTCCAGTGTTTATGATAAGCTAAGCTTATTGGCCTGTCTCGACAAGAAAGTCCACAAAAAGTACTAAAATGTTAACCGGAACAGGGGATTAGCAAAGTCAGTAGGCATCATTCAGAACATGAATGACTATACAACATTTTAAGAAAATCAGCAGTTTCTCAATCTAAGTCAAAGTCAACTTTATTGTCATTCTTCCAGTTAGTGTGTAGGCTACAGACAGAGAGATCGAAATACTGTTTGCCACAATCCCGAATATAAAAACAAATGTTTATAAAATATACAAATATGTGTGCAAATATATATATATATATATATATATATATATCTATATATATATATACACAGTCAAAGACACATTTTTACATGTGCACACATTAAGACCTAAATAAAAACACAACAATCAATACAAAATAACAGTCACTTCAATATTTTGAGAATGTACATAGTGCAGATTGTCCATAAATTGGCTCTTCTGCAGTGAAGAGATGTCACTTAGTCAACAAATAAGATAGACAGCCAGACATTGAGCCAGCCATCTCATTTATTACAATCATTATCGCTGCACAGCCAATATCAAATTAGAATATGCTGAATATCACCTCTGAACCCATAAGAGGAAGGACGGTGGGTTAAAAAAACAAAGACTGAAGAAAAAGAGAAGAGAATGCAGCCTCTTTCCCATCGTCAGCAGGAGTGAAGCAGAGGGGGACCAGCATGTTAATTGGTGATTTGATTAGGGTTTTAATATTGCAGCTGTGCACGACAGAAGAGAGCAACTGGCTGCCCAGAGGTTCTTTTTAAATAATCAACAGTCAGTCCTTCGATGCAGGGACAGACACAGCTTAGTCGAATTGCAAAACATTCAGTTAATTTCCTCCAATTTTGCAAGCAATTTTAAGCCATTTTGAGTTGGGCACAGCACTTAAGAGCCCCATTTGCTCTTCTTCTATACGGTGCTGTTTACACGAGAACGCAAATGGTTGTATCCGGTACTTTTCTCTTTCATATAGCCCGTTCGTTCACACGAGGCCATAACAGAAACGCGGAAACGGACCCCGCAAACGATAACGGGTCCCAAGGTGGATAGATCTGCAAACGGAACACTCTGGGGGGCCAAACAGCTCCGTGTGTACGCCCTATACGATCATTACCTGATAACGATGAAGCCATAGCCCCACCTCTCCCCTCCTCTGCTGCTCACTGCTACAGATGTTAGTGCAAAAATCTACAGCTCCTCTACCACAACCATCAGCAACAAGTGGACATGAAGAATTACATGAACTACATGTTGCTAAATCCACCGCGGGGCATAAACAGAAGGGCAACCATACTCTGGGGTCTTCTTCGCTGCTTTTGGTGTATTTTGTGGCAGAAGTACAGCGCCATATACAGGCCCGGCATATGTACTACAGCGTCTCCAGCACTCCCGAGCGGTCTCGTGTGAACGGAAGACTTTGTTTGCGTTTGCGTGTAAATGGGGTCTAAAAGGGCTGAATTGTTCCCAAAATATGTGCTACAGCATTACTGATAGGAGGAAGCTCCATTTAAAAAGAGGGAAATGCCATATGCCATATTACATAACTGATTGAAAATGTTTTATTGCTGTGCACTTTTATGAATCATGTTTTTCACTATCTGGGCCTATGTTGTTAATATGTGTTGTTTTATGTTGAGGGGAAACAATACTAAGGAATGTTACGAGTGGATGAATCGGCACATTTGTAATGCTGTTGATTAATGGCCGGTAGAATGAGGAAATAATGACACCACAATCTCTGAGAGAAATATGGTTTGGTTTGCATGCCATAGGGGCTTTGAAATAGGCAGCAAGAGGGGATCTGTGGCAAAAACAAGTAATCCCCCTGACCCCATGCACACATCTCCCACTCCAGCGCCAAAACACCAGAGCAGACGGTGCAGAGATAAGAGGTTAGCCATAAAAATGAGCTTTGTGGGTGAGATAGGAGGAAGAGAGGAAAATGGTCGAACAAATAAGGAAGGTTTGGAAGGGTTTGAGATAAGAGAGGATCTGAGTGTAAACAGATGGAGATGTGTTTTTGTGGATGAGGTGTCAGGGGTGCAGGTCATGCCGGTCGGGTTGATGCTGTGCTGCATACCGAGAAATGAGCTTGATCAGAAAGGATGGAGTACACCATCTGAGAGAAGCTAGAGCGTTTAAAGGGGGAATTGAAACGGGAATGGTCTGTTAAAAATAAATGTCAATTACCGTTGAGGAACAAGAGTCTACAACCAAGCTGGTGACCATACTAATTTGATCACAATGGCAATGCAGGTGTAGGTATACTGCTTGTCTTAGTAAACATTTTTAGTTGAATGTGTTAGAATGCAAACATCTAGCTATTACCAGTAAAAAAAACAGCTATTGCTGATGGGAATGGAATTATTTTAAAGTACAGTATAAAGTATTTAATAATTGTAACCTATGGCACTTGCTGAGTCGAAGGATCACAAGATTGAGGTTAATTATCCCTTAGTGGTCCAAAAACTTCACTTAAAACCACAGTAGTGTTCAAAGACAAGTCAGGGAATCATCAGTCATTTTTCTACACCCTCTGTAGAATATATAATTATTCACAAAATGTTGTACCAAGCAATAAGTATATGTTTACATTGTTCGGTTGAAACTTTGGTACGCTGGTGGGGCAAGATCTGTCAGCGAATCACAATAGTCAACAGAAAGTATACTCCGGATGTCTGCATAAAAATGTAATAGCAATCCATCCAATAGATTTTGAATGATATCACCATAGATCAAAGTGGTAGACAGACAAATATTGCCATTTCTAAAGCCATGCTGCCAAATCCAAGTGGCAATAGTCTTGATTGGGCATGCAATTGAGACAAGAAAATCTGTTTCGAGAGATCAAGCATTTAAAAAAATGGTACAAAGTCATGTAGTTGCTGTCAGAGGGATATAGGCTGTTAATCATTGGCAGAACAAGGGAGGACTAAGTAGAAACACCCTGCTAAGGTGAACAATAGAGCCGAGTTTACAGTGCAGTATGTGTAGCTGATGTGAAGGTCACTGTTTTTCTCTTTCTATCTTAGGTTTTCCATTGTGATCCTGACAGTGCAAGGACAGTGACACTGACTCGGCTATTGTCTCTTCATTGTTTCCGGACAGAGTGAGGCTCCCTGGTTGCCTTTGCTTTCCAATGTGACTGTAGAAAAGAAAGAAAGCTCAGCTTGTCTGAAAATTCGTATTCAGCATCAATTCCCTTTGCCAGCCATATTTGTAACCCCGAGAACAGCAGTGAAGTCTCAGCACAATCTCTACCCCCAAGCCATCCCTCCATCCTCAACCCCGTCTACTCTAACCCCCTTATCCCTATCCCGGTCCCTCAGCCCCTTCCCTCTCTCCAAGACCGGCTTCAGCCTCAGCCTTTGCCCCGCTCAGAGTCCCAGATAACAGCTCAGAAACATCCGTTACCCTCCCGCTCCATACGAGCCTTCTTTCCTCTCCATCCAGCCCCTGTGGCGCTTGGCACCAATGCCCATCACATAGACAGATGGAGCCAACCCTGACCCCTCTCCTCGCCCGTGGGGACGCCAAGAGAATCAATGCCTGACTAGAGGAGAAGGGGTGTGTGTGAGAGCATGTGGGGCGAAACAGGAAGTATTGCTTTATCACAACAGCAACACACCACCCAGTCTCCCGTTGACTCCCCTTCAGCCCAACTGGAGGCCTTCTGCTAAAAACACAAACAGCAGAAAATTCAGCAGCAGAACCAGAAGGACCTTGTCGCCAGCCCCCAAATTGTGCCTAACATATTTTTGCTTTGATTATTTGGCAGAGATATCTTGTCCTGTTATTGTTTCGAGAAAAGATGCAAACATTGGTAACATTCTAAATCTTACAAACATCATGTAAAAAAAGAGGAAACTACAAGAGTATTGAAAACACTGAAGGAGGTCTTCTTCCCAGTCGAAAGTGTTTCTCAAGTTTCATTCTGGGCCCCACACTTCCTCCGGCCTCTGTCATCTGAATACAGTACGGTAAGAAAAACTTCAAATTAGTGCAATCTTTACTGGTATATCAAAGCATTAGAGGGATACTTTGCCACTTATGGCGCTTTTCCACTGCAGGGCCTCGCTCGGCTTAGTACGGTATGACTAGGCCTCGTTAGGCCTTGTTAGGCCAGGCTCACGTTATGCTGCGTTTCCATTATAGTTTAGGAACTGGGGTAGTCTATAGTAACGCAGTGTAGGCAGAGCCGTGACGTCATCTTCAATGCGAAACACAATTCCAGCATCAGCCGTTAGCTGTTAGCCCTGTGTTACGTGCTCCCTTTTCTGTTGTCTTCTCTGTCTCTCTGCTGCGCAGGTACACCTGGTCCGCCCCTGGCTCCGCCTCCCCCAGGTGTCCTAATTCCATTCAGCTGGGAACTTAAAAGGAGAAGCTGGAGGAGAGTATGTTGTTACTTCGGCATGATTTTGAAACGTGTATTACAATTAAATCACGGTAAAATATGTTCATTTTGTTGTAGTTGCCAGCGATTCTCTCACTAGTTTAGTATACTCAACCCGGTTGTTGGCCCGGAAAGAACCTCGATTTTGGAGAGCCAGAAAACTGTGAAAAAGTACCCGCTAGCCGGAACTACGCCTAGTGGAAACGCAACCAAAGCGCTGTAGTGGAAATGCGCCATAAAAAAGACACTAAGAAGTAGAAGGCTTCCCCTAGAGCAGAAATACATGTGGTTAAATGTTGTATGTGACGGGACTACGGATGGAAATGAGCTCAAAGCTAAAATCCGGCTCATTTACATTTGAAAGCATTATTTTGTTTAAAATGTTCATTAATGTGCATTGTCCCGGTTCAAATAAACGATTAAATTAAATGAAAATGACTCCTGTTAGATCTTCAATATCTCTGTATCCATCCCTTTATCTAAGCTTTAACATTGGGCATTACACCTCCCCTGACTGATCCCATATTGACTATGTGTCATTCATTCTCTTGACTAAACATCCCACCTCAATCCTTGTAATGTTTCCAGAAAGCACGATTTTGGCTACTACATTTTCAGGGATTGTTGTTGCCATCTTCTAACCTAATCTGCTGACCAGTTTGCTCATTTGTATATAATGCCAGACTGACCATTTTTTAAAGAACCACGCAATTATAAAAGGAGACAATAATGGTTGGTGAAATGAATTATGCAGGCTGACATACGTAACAGAGGAGGGAATACCGGAGTCCCAATGCTTCTCAGGTAATTGGAGTGTAGTAATGTGCTTTTATACTCCAAAGCACAGCTCCTCTGGTGACCTTGTAGGCTTAAAACTCAGAAGAGGCAGAAACAGAAAGATGTCTGAGGTTTTCGATTGTCTATGGAA
This sequence comes from Gymnodraco acuticeps, assembly GCF_902827175.1. Lineage (NCBI taxonomy): Eukaryota > Metazoa > Chordata > Actinopteri > Perciformes > Bathydraconidae > Gymnodraco > Gymnodraco acuticeps. The sequence goes on along the minus strand of NW_022989942.1, from coordinate 1,839,900 downwards.
TTTTTCATCATTAGTCTTAATGCATTAGCATAACAGATAATGTTTTGACTGGCCTGTCTCCAGTCATTTTAGTTTCTGCTGCAGGGCTGAGTGTCCAGGATATACTTATCACGGCTGTCAATTAAAAAAAAGACATTTAGCATTTTTTTCAGATATAATGTCTATGTATAAAAAAACGTGTCAAAGAACTCCCTTACTCCCTAAATGGGCCAAATAAAAGGATAAAGTGGATCATCAGTAATGCTGTTTCTGATCTAATTCTTTGTAACATTCGGATTAGAAATACATTATCCATATTTTATGAATTTGTTTAAAATATTGTTGGATGCTAAGAAGTGAAGTTTCATTGTAAGACATAATGTAAAGGAGGGTTTCGGTGGACAACTGTAGGGGACTGACTGCAATAGTGTAGGTTAATTGAGAGATGTGTCTGTTAAAATATTATTTACAACTATAGGAGATCAACTCGAGACAGGTCAGGTTATGCTTATGATGTGTGGTGAATCGTATAGTGCTGTAAATAGGGAACAATATTTGAGAGCAGAGGCCTGTCGTAAGCCTTATCCATCTGCACAAGTTTTTCATTTTGCCAGACAACAACTTCCTCTTTGTTCAAGCCCTCTTTTTCTCTTAGGTGTAAGGTGGCCTTTAGAGGCTTTAATTCCAGATATACAAAACACACTGGTTCCTTGAAAATAATCAGGTGTAGTTTGGTAAATTGTTGGTACCTGTTTACTTTAAAAGGAAGCCAGTGGAGAGTGAAGCAGTGAGTCTGTGTTTTTGTAAAGATACGTATTTATGAGGCCAATATGATACGACCGATATGACAGAGTCTAGAGGTCATAAAGGTGATATAAGAGGAGAAGAAGACACAGACCAGCAGCTTTGAGTGTGAGTAGCACAACACGGATTAAGATATTCTCGCGTCGTTAACGGTTCAATTTCATTTTATGATCTTTGTTGCGTGCAATGCCTCTCACTCTATCACCTTGTTGTGTCCACGCTTCACTTTACTTTGAGCTATCGAATGAGACAGACAATGTTTCATAAACTCTAACTGCATGAAGGGAGGGGATATCTTCAACTTTAATGAGACAAAGAGGTAGATAGAGGTGGAGTATCACATATACTGTTTTTGTCATCTCCACCTCAGATACAAACACATACAGACACACACCTCAATTACTGAGCTATTTCTATGGTGCTACCTGTCAGTGACACTGAGCCCAAACCAGCTGGGATTAATTAGGGACTCAACAAGCACACACATGCACGCACACACACACATACACACGCACGCGCACACATACCCACACACACACACACACACACACACAGATTAATTTCTGTCTTTGTGAACTATTCACAAGCATGTCATAAGAAAATAAATATACGTGCCAACACACACATGCACTTCAGCTTTAATATACGTGCCAACACACACATGCACTTCAGCTTTTACTACTCATTAACAACTGTTCACTCTTGCCAAATGCACGCACGCACACACACACACGTGCACACACACACACACACACACACACACACACACACACACACACACACACACACCACACACACACACACACACACACACACACACACACACACACACACACACACACACACACACAGTCATCCATCACATACAGGATGTGAAAAGCTTCCAGAGCAGCATGTCGCCAATAAGCACCCCTCCTCTCCTGCAGTAATTACCTCACTCCTCATTTCACACCTTGTATATGGCAATATACCTGTCCACACTTTTAAGAAATGTGATCTTGTAGTTAGTGTATCATCTTTTTCCTAACAGGCTGATTCAATCTGATATCATTTTAATTCTGTCACATCATATTTAGGGCTTTCTAAAGGTGCCAAAGGTAAACCCAAAACAACAACAAGATATTCTAGTCTAAATGAGGGCTAATGCTCATGTCTTACTCGTTCGGGTTGAGATATCCTTATTTGTTGCAGAACAGTGTATGTGTTAACATAATCCACGGCCGATGAGGACATGCTGTAAGTACTGCCTGTGTTTGGCCGAGTGGGCTTGTGTCGCGCACTAGTGACTTTGATGGAAATAAAGCCGCTGACAGGTTTAAAAGACAAGCTGTCAGAAGCCATAACCTTGGGTGTGCGTGTGTGTGTGTTCTGGATATGTTCACATGATTGTGTTGTGGAAGTATGATGATGTTACAAACTGCAGTAGAAACTAAATGTGCTTAGGTGAGGTAAATACTGATAGAACAGATGAGGGAAAATAGCATTGCATATATTAGAAAATGAGGAAATGGGCAGGTATAATGAGCCTTTAACACACGTGTTACAACATAAACAAACCCAAAAAGACGCCAGTGCAGATAATACACACAGCGGGGTGAAAAGAACATGAACTGGATTCAAGGTAACTGAGAGTTCAAAAGGGAAGTTTCATTGACTGAGCTATTGTGTGTGTGTGTGTGTGTGTGTGTGTGTTTACATGCACGTAAATCAGCATTGTTTATTCTATCAGAAGCTGAAGCTTGTTTTATCCAGCCACCTCTGCAGTTGAAACTCATTAGCATAGTGATAATGAGAAATTGAAAAGGTTGCCAGTGTCAGCACAGCCCATTCTTTATACAGTCAAAACAGCAGGTATGGATATTCAAAGAAACTGTGTGTGTGTCCATCTTTGGTTGATAAATATGTATCACACGTATTGCAAAGTATTGTGTGGTAAGATGATCTGTTGCACCTTATGTGCTTTACGTATATTAGTCTAAATTCATTCGTCAACACAGCACATTAGGAACTTAAACTATTCAACTTGCGTATCAAGTCTCTCTATGTCTAACAATGGATCTCTGTGTACTTTGATGTAACTTAGATAGTTAAGCAACCCCTATCAGAAAAGTGTCCCATTGTACCCGAAATACACACTTTTCTCTTTCTCTGCAACAAACCAAAATGCATTTTGTAGAATAACAGCAGAGGCATGTCCCTACACTGCCTCTGATCAGCAATATCACTCTGAAAATATATGAAAAGTAAATGTACACTTTGCACAAACCTTGATACATCTATATCTGTCTTCTTCAGGTGTCTTCTGCTAAGCTGGAAAATCAGATTGGAAGGTCTGTGGACATTTTGACTCTGCCTTTGACATTGAAGCTGCAAAGGGGATTTGGATCCACCTCTGTAAGAATGAGCTACAAGGATTTACCTCCGCACAGGACCTGAACTCTAGAGGCCAGAAGGAATACAACTACAATTCACTGAGCTCAGTGAAGTGTTTTAGGATATAGTTTTTGTGCATATCATTAATTTCCTCTGCAGATATCCCACCAACTCAAGACACTTCAGACATTCCGGATAATATTTGAATGCTGTTTCTTTTTCCAGCTGGTCCTGACACACTAGTGATGGCTGTTGGTGAGTGAAATAGGGACTGAAGGTCTGAAGGCTATAATCAAGGGGATTCTATTGTACCCGTTGTGGTGGCGATTTTTTCTATCAGGCTGGGAGTGGCATCAAGATGCCTGAACTGGACAATTTTTCCCCCCTGAGGGGTCAGGGTGGCTCTGAATTGGAGCTAAATAGTCCAGCAGACCCACTTCGGATTCAGCACAGCATCCTGGACGAGCAGGTGGAGCTGTGGTGGTTCAGAGATCCTGGGAAGTCTCTGCTCTGCTACTTCGTGGCTGTACTTCTAATCCTGGGGTGCGGGCTGGGAGGTGTCGGCCTTCTCTCTACCACTACCAGTGTCTCAAGCGAATGGCGGCTTGGCGCAGGCACGGCCCTCTGCTTACTCGCCCTAGGAGTGCTGCTCAAACAACTGCTCAGCTCGGCCGTGCAGGACATGAATTGCATCCGAAGCCGGCAGAGGATTAACATGCTGAAAAGTGGTGGCTTATCGGACCTCCTTGTGGTATCGATTACCGGGATGTCACTGTTGATTTGTGGAGGGGTTCTACTACACCTGGCCCTAGCTAATCACATGCCGAAGCCTGGTCAAGCTCTTAATGACATGTACATTTCTGGAGTAGTTTTGCTAGCTGGAGGGGGGGGCTGCAGTTGTGGGTGTTGGAATATACTCTGTTGTGGTCATCCTGCTTGAGAGGACAAGGCATGGACAAAGGTTTGTGGACCGGGTCTTGAATATCTTCACTGTTTCTGGACACATGGACCGTCACGCTCGCAGGGAAACAAACTCGAGTCTGGCTAATCTCATATGAGACATAACCTCACGCTAAGACGATTTTGCCGCTTTTTCTCTTCTTATCAGAACATTTAGCACCAACTAAATCAGAGCAGACTTGCTCAAATATTACAAGACATCTAATCAAAACAAGATTCATCCCTTAGATGCTTCAGCTTTGTCACTAGCCGATAAGACTGTATATGAGGCAATATAGGTTTTACTTTTTGATACATATTGGTAAAAAGTTTGCAATAAGCAATCAAATCTCATTCACAGAGCCAGAGAAAGGATTGAGGGATAACACACAGAATAATGACTGCATGGCTATGCTCGATGTGAAGCTGGAAATCTCCCAATTCAGATGATTTTTCTCAACTTGTGTTGAGGTTCACATTTAGATGTTTTGAGATGTATTTATCATGTGAGTCTGACATTCTAAATCAGCAATGTATTCATGTTCTGTAAAAACTCCACTCACTTAGGACAAATGCCAACATGTTGGAAAACATGGAAAATAAGTTTTAAAAAACGTAAAAACAATCATTGATATTTGACGTGATATTTAGGGATATTCAGTCAAATGAAAAGCACATACAAACACATTTAAGGGAGAATTGCTGGTTCACAAACAGAAAAGAAGTCTGTTGATGTTATTGTTATCTGGTTTGTTCAGCAGTCTGAAATTGAAAACGAAGGCATGTGGTGTGACTGTAGACTTCAATGTAATGGGTCATTTGGTTTGGATAAGCTTTTCTCCCCAAATGGTGTCCATACAAAAAGTTCTAAGACTACAAAGATAAAGCTAAGGGCACTTTTTCAAAGTTGACTCAAGGAAATGGTTGAAGGTTCATATACAAATTGAACTAATGCACATTTAATATTCTGTATGCTATACACATGTATTTGTTCAAGACATTTTCTTTTGCACACACCCAAACACTATCACCTCAATTATTGTATGATAATAGATAACAGCAGCAGCTGAAAGCTAAAATAAAACTGGAATATTCAGAATGAGTGAGTATTTATATATATATATATATATATATATATATAAAGAAATCTAAAATATATTTAAATATATAATTATTCTTTGTGACTTTGGCACCAACCAATTACTCCGATATATATGAAAATATTCAGCTGACAAATTTGAATTATCTGAGGATGGTGAATCTGTCAGTGAGGCTCAAGTTTAATTATCATTAGACATAATACATGCTTATTTGTCTGCCTTTAACCTACACAAGAACATGATTGTATTATAACATATCACAGCACTTAAGAATGTATGGATTATTTATGTTTTTTGTATTAAAGTCTGGAATGTTAATCTTGCAGCACCTTGTTTTCCCCAAACTTGCTTTAATCTATGTTTCAAAAAAATGGACACTGAATCAAATTACTACTTTGAATGTAACATTGTTATTCATTGTGCTGAAGACATTCAGATTCACCAATATCTTGCTCCCATTTATCCTTTTTGGTAAACAACATCTTTAGCCATAAACCTCTTCCAGTGTACACACCACCATAGCCATCACCAACTGGATGCCAAGAAAGCTTATGATCCCCTTTTTTCCTCAGAATTGTTTGGATACCCAATCAGATTGAAAGGGACAATAGCTTCTGGACTTCTATCAGAAACTGTACTTTATATAAAAGCCAATGTGTGTTGTATGCACAAGTAATGGCAGAGGCCCATAAAGACAGTTTGTCATTGTGAATGCTTATCATTTCAAAAAGAGATGTTTATGACAAAGCGAGATTCACGCTGCAGAACACAAGCAGCGGACAGTCATTCATTAAAGGAGGAACTACATGTATTTCCTGAGTCATTTAATTATTTATTTTTAAAAAGTGGCATTTTCGAAAACTAAAGAGTACGAGGTCCATTCCAGACCCTGTCCAATAGGAACTTCAGGGCAGTTGTTCCAAGCCCTGGGTCAACAGATGCCCAAAAGAGTCTCTTGGGCACATGCAAGACAAGGCAAGGTCAAAAGTACAAGCTAACTAGCTAGTGAGCCAATTCATACAAGCTCCCTAGCAGCTAACTAGCTACAGTAGGCTTTTATTTTCCTTTTGACTGTCCTGGGTGCATTCTAGGGCAAGTTTAAATGGACTTGAAATGAATAAGATGACATAAAAGTGTCCTAATGACGTTTTTTTCTAACAAATTAGTAAAATGGTATTAGACTGCGAATCAGTCCGCTTGATCTTTTGCCGCGTTGTGGCTAAAGAAGTCCTTAGCACAGCTTTGAAATGTAAAAGTAACATTAGTTTGAACCAGTTTTGACAAAGTTTGGAGGCTGTTTTTCTACCAATTTTGTGAAAATGTGACATAGGCCTACTTTCAGGAATGTGGGACTCTGTGACAAGATGGTTCTAAATCAAGGGAAACATTAAGAAAAGAAACAGGGTAAGGGTCAGCAGCAACATTTGACATCAAGTCATATTGGTATGTTTTTAATGAGGCATAATTCAGTTAATTTGAATTCTTGAAGCACTTCAGTGAAAGAAAGTGGTGCTCATTTTTTCTATTTGGATCAATTTGCATTTAGCTCAAAGCACTTTTGGTTTACATATTTCTTTTTCATTTAATTATGAGGGTGCACTTGGGGATGAAAAAGGTCCTGCTAGCACTTTTGATGTAGTAGATGTATTATTGGCTCAGATAACTGGTCATTATAATTCCTCACAAAGCAGAAAAGGGTAAATAACTCTTGGGGGGAAATTAGATCCGTTTCATCCTTTTGGCCAGTGATAACATTTCAAGACACTTGCAAAAGTTTGAACTGGGATTTCATTATTCTTCATTGTCTTTCACAAAATGATGTGAATGTACAGTATGCTGACATTGCTGCATTGTTTTTATTGAATCTTAAAAAAAAAAGTTGAAACGCTCACTTTCAAAGCATAAAGGTCCCACTATTGAGAAATACTGTGCACAGTGATAAATGAAGGTCATCGGTGTTTATAAAATGTTTCTAAAGCCTTTGAGTCACTACTCACATCGCCTTCATTAAGAACCTCAGTAAAAAGGTCCTGCATTGTGTGTGTGTGTGTGTGTGTGTGTGTGTGTGTGTGTGTGTGTGTGTGTGTGTGTGTGTGTGTGTGTGTGTGTGTGTGTGTGTGTGTGTGTGTGTGTGTGTGTGTGTGTGTCACACCTCTTTATCTGCCTTCACATGCACACAGCCTATTGCCTTGAGACAAAAGGGGTCACACAGTTACACATTGTTGGAGTGATGACAGAGAGCAAACTGGAGGCACAATGCACAAAGCAGCAGCCTGCAGGGCCTGGTGTGGACTAGCACCAATCTCTCTATAACACACACACCCACAGAAAAATGAAAAGATTCACACTGCTGTTTTACAACACACAGAAACCCTGTAATCCTTTCTTACATGAATCTGTCTTTTGACCCACAGTATAAGGTAGCAATGACAGGTTGTGTATCCAAGCATAACAGCAAGAAGAGGTGAGCAGAGCGCAGGGGGCGGCAGGGCTGAGAGGATTTAGAGATTTTTACGTCAGGCCAAAACAGGGAAAGTATTAGAAACAATTTAATCCAGAGCAAAATGTCTTCTGCTATGAAACGTTTTATATTATTTTCCAAGAGACAGTATATCTTCAGTATATGAAGTGTGATTAAAATGAGTACAAATATACCTGATATTTTTCAGTTTTTCTATGTCAAAGCTGAGTTTAACCGACATTATTCTGCCATAGGTTTAGGCTTAGTAAATGTATAAACCTAAACATGTATTGAACACAGTCAGATGTTCATTACAAAAGACTCCTCTTAAAAAAAACACAATATTCCAAAACAAGATAAAAAAAAACGTTTAATTTCCAAATATATCCCTTTGTTTCCCAATGACAAATAGTAGTTAGATAAATTAAAGTGAACACATTAAAACACACACTTATTGAAAATGCTCATTAGTTGCAGAAAAAATGTCCCCACAATAAAATTGAATGGTTGTAAAAGAAGGCTCCGTCACAGAGATGCAATAAATCCACACAGGACCCTTTTTGCTGTTTGCAGAGCAGCTGAACTGATGTGGTGCAATACATGCATAACAGAGGGAGTGAATCCCACCACACACCACTTTAAAAAAGTTGATGGGGCTGCAGAGGCCAACATACTGAATATATATTGGGGAAAAAAAGGGTCATGGAAAAACAATTACCTCAACATGTAAGCTATATTCTCAGATTCTGTAAAGAAGTCCCCGCAGGTTATTTTACCTTTATTCTGCGCCTCCATCCCCTGCTTTGCCCTTCAAGCAGTTTCCACAGGGGACTAACTAGTACAGTATAAACAACAGATGACAGAAAAATTCTGCACCATGCTCATTCCTTCAGTCCCTGCCTCAAAGCGGCAAGCTGATTGCGAGCACAAGGACAAGGTTACAGGCCCCATGAGAGCACGTTGATGGTATTGTGTTACTCTGCCAATGCCTCTGACAATATTGTGCCTTATTAATCATTGATCTGGTCGCTGGTGTTAGTTTCACTTCACTGGGGATTATGTTCACAGTGCTAAAGGTGATGATACATAGAATTTTTTTTAAGGCGATGAATATGTGATATTAAGGTTCCGGGAAAAGAATATGCCTCTGAGAGGGATGAAGATTAATAACAGAGTTATAATGCACTCCTGGACTATAAAGCAAGGACAAAACACATGAAGGAGAATAACCCTTGCATTTAAAGAAGCATGGAACAACCTTCTCTACAGAAAAACAATACAAATCTGGTAGGATGGCACACTTTAGATTTATAGACACATGAAGTACTCTGTCCCTTTGAGAAATAAATTAACAATGAGTCATCATAGTTCCTGTATATTGGCTGTACACTATATTTTGGTTTTGGCTGTTATAAAAGCTACACATCTGAGTGGCCAAGGACAAGAAAAAAGATAACGCTCCAAATTGTATTTCTTTTATTATTATTTAAAATGTTATCTCTGAGGATTTATTTTAGATTCCTCCCCAAATTGTGCTCTAAATTAACCTTGAGGGATAGTCTATTAAAAGTGATGAATCGAGAGCTTGCCAGAACCAGACAGTGTCACAAAGTTATCAGCTCATTATTCACATAATAAAACATTTTGCTGGAGTCCTGAGAAGCCCTTAGAAAAATCATAGGTCAGAGGTGATGCAACAGTATTTCCCGTCTCAGTTTAAAAAGTCTTATAGGAAGGGATGATGTCTCGTTTCTGTGCAGGCTGGGGACCAGTTTCATGTGTCCTCCTGTGCTTGTCCTCTGCTGTATATGGCAGACAGGGAGCCAGAGGAACAGAGAGAGGCGAGGCGAGGAGAGGAGAGAGGAAGACAGACAGAGGGAGAAAATATCCATTCGTCTAGCAGCATCTGTGCCCTTTAGTTTGTCCGGAGCTGGTAATCTGCCAAGAAATGTAACATCGGAGCATTAACAGAGCTCTCATCCCCTCATCACTCCTGCACATGCCATCACTGCCAATATGAGCCCCATTACATCTCTAAACAAGATTTGCAAGAATAGTAACCGTAGTGGCAATAAACTAAATCACATTATCAATATTTACCACATTCCTTTCTAAGATAGATATTTAATTCTATACAGTCTCAGTCTAGGCTTTCTAAAAACATATTTATTATAATGCATGTTCAAGGTTCAAGGTTCAAGGCTTTTATTGGTCATACGAACATAACAGTGTAGTTATGACGATGAAAATCTTAGGTCACATGGTACCTATATTTTAATATTCTGAGTTATTATGTTGCATATAGGTATGCTAACATATAGAGGTATAGGTTGGCTAACGAGTGGACAACCCTGTTACACATATTGTGTACTTTTGGGGGCTGGCAGTTTTTTTTAAAAAAGTGGGCACCTTTGGTTCCAAATAGGGGACATTTTAATGCAGCAAGCAAACTATTGCTAATTTGGTAACACTTTATGGTAAGGGTACATGAATCATCATGAATTCATGCATGAAAAAGCATGAATTCCTTCATGTACTGTAGTACTCATGAACTATCAGTAATGTACAAGGATTAATAGTATCTCATGCATGACTTAATGCAGGAACAATACCTTAATTAATGCATCAACTAAGAGATCTCAATCATCATGACTTCTGAGTTATTAATGATGTTCATGTCTTCTTCATATACACTGAACAAAAACATAAATGCAACACTTTTGTTTTTGCTCCCATTTTTCATGAGATGAACTCAAAGATCTAAAACATTTTCTATATACACAAAATAACCATTTCTCTCAAATATTGTTCACAAATCTGAAAAAATCTGTGATAGTGAGCACTTCTCCTTTGCCGAGATAATCCATCCCACCTCACAGGTGTGGCATATCAAGATGCTGATTAGACAGCATGATTATTGCACAGGTGTGCCTTAGGCTGGCCACAATAAAAGGCCACTCTGAAACGTGCAGTTTTGCTTTATTGTCTGAGTCTGGGGGGGTCCAAAAACCAGTCAGTATCTGGTGTGACCACCATTTGCCTCACGCAGTGCAACACATCTCCTTCGCATAGAGTTGATCAGGTTGTTGATTGTGGCCTGTGGAATGTTGGTCCACTCCTCTTCAATGGCTGTGCGAAGTTGCTGGATATTGGCAGGAACTGGAACACGCTGTCGTATACGCCGATCCAGAGCATCCCAAACATGCTCAATGGGTGACATGTCCGGTGAGTATGCTGGCCATGCAAGAACTGGGATGTTTTCAGCCTCCAGGAATTGTGTACAGATCCTTGCAACATGGGGCCGTGCATTATCTGCTGCAACATGAGGTGATGGTCGTGGATGAATGGCACAACAATGGGCCTCAGGATCTCGTCACGGTATCTCTGTGCATTCACAATGCCATCAATAAAATGCACCTGTGTTCGTCGTCCATAACATACGCCTGCCCATACCATAATAATAATAATAATATATTAATTTATATAGCGCTTTTCTGGACCCAAAGACGCTTAACACCAACCAACACCAACACCATGGGCCACTTCATTCACAACATTGACATCAGAAAACCGCTCACCCACACGACGCCACACACGCTGTCTGCCATCTGCCCTGAACAGTGAAAACCGGGATTCATCCGTGAAGAGAACACCTCTCCAACGTGCCAGTCGCCATCGAATGTGAGCATTTGCCCACTCAAGTCGGTTACGACCACGAACCGGAGTCAGGTCGAGACCCCGATTAGGACGACGAGCATGCAGATGAGCTTCCCTGAGACGGTTTCTGACAGTTTGTGCAGAAATTCTTTGGTTATGCAAACCGATTGTTGCAGCAGCTGTCCGAGTGGCTGGTCTCAGACGATCTTGGAGGTGAACATGCTGGATGTGGAGGTCCTGGGCTGGTGTGGTTACACGTGGTCTGCGGTTGTGAGGCCGGTTGGATGTACTGCCAAATTCTGTGAAACGCCTTTGGAGACGGCTTATGGTAGAGAAATTAACATTCAATTCACGGACAACAGCTCTGGTGGACATTCCTGCTGTCAGCATGCCAATTGCACGCTCCCTCAAAACTTGCGACATTGTGCTGTGTGATAAAACTGAACATTTTAGAGTGGCCTTTTATTGTGGCCAGCCTAAGGCACACCTGTGCAATAATCATGCTGTCTAATCAGCATCTTGATATGCCACACCTGTGAGGTGGGATGGATTATCTCGGCAAAGGAGAAGTGCTCACTATCACAGATTTTTTGATGATTGAGATCCCTTAGTTGATGCATTAATTAAGGTATTGTTCCTGCATTAAGTCATGCATGAGATAATATTAATCCTTATAAGTTACTGATAGTTCATGAAGTACTACATGAATGAATTCATGCTTTTTCATGCATGAATTCACGATGATTCATGTACCCTTATCATAAAATGTTACCGCTAATTATTTGGTATCTGTAGTAATTTTCCCTGCTTTAAGCTGAATGCCGAAATTGATTGAAGGCTTAATCAGATCACTTGTTGCACACTCCAAAAAAACGATTGAGAGCAGCTTGCTGCATTTCCCATCTTTGCCAATCAGGATATGACAACGCTGTGTCTTTAGGGCTTATGAGAGGCGGGGAATTGCAAACCCAGGGCAATCTGATCTGTCCTCGCCTAATATCTTAATGCACATCCTACTTCAGCAGATCAATCAGCCACAAATGCTGGTCTTAAGACTATTTTAAAACTTTCTTTGTTGTCTTAACTTTTCTGATTGATGGTGAAGCCTTCTGAAACTAGCTAGAGTGAATATTAAAGAACACGTATAAAGATAGAATAGATGGGCTGCATCAAGGCAGAATTTGTCTTTGTTTATGATTGACTAATGATAACCAATAGGGCGCGCAGACTTTATTTGTCTATTGTTTTATCTTTATCGAAAACCCCTTCATACACATTCTTTCCTTATTATTAAAGAGCACAACATGTAAAACATCAGCCTACTTGACAGTGTTGTCGCTTTAAATTAATAATCTTATTTATGGGTTTTTTACCGGTTTGAACACACACAAAAATCCCATTAGCCTTATAGCAACTTGATAAAACAGCAAGTCCAGAGACAATGTGCTGCAGTAAGGTCATACATTTGTGTCAGCTTGCACATCTTCCGGCGCAGACTGAAAACTCATCTCTTTCGACTCCATTTTGAGCGATAGAATTATTAACAAAGCACTTATATACTAATAAAGGACTGGCTTATCTAAAGCCAGTTGAGTAGCACTTGAAATGTTTGGCTCTATGAAACCTGATGTACTTATATGATTCTGTTTTCTTCAAGGTTGTGTCTTCCTGGTCGAATGTACTTATTGTAAGTCGCTTTGGATAAAAGCGTCAGCTAAATGCAATGTAATGTGTCAAGCAGCAGAACAGAGGTTTGTCGACATGCAAAAGCTGAAAACAACCTCTAGAGCCAGGCCTCAACATCCAACCTCAGTTTCTATACTCAGCGATGTGTTTTTTGCTTTTTGTTAATAGGATCGAATCAGTCGTTCAGTAAGTTTGTAGAAAGCGTGGAGTCCTCTACAGCTGCATGTTTAAGTCCATTATTTTAAAACAAGATGTTTCACAATTACATGTTTGGGTGTCTACATTCTTTTGTTCAAGTACAGTAATGAAACATTACTGTAAATGAAGAGTAAATCCCCAATCCAATCCAAAAATCATTTCTTAAGTTTATATTAAAATGTCAGGACATACTGTAAGAACCACATCAGCATGAGGGGCCACTGCCAGTATCAAAGATCAGCTGCAGTGAGACGCTGCCTGATCATATTCTGACCACTCACAGTCTGATGTTGGGAATTGTCCCTTACTGCTGTACAGTAGGACCACTAAATGTCTGTTCATCACTCATTAATACTTCAGTACAGTGAGTCTACAGTATCAGGGTTGTTTAATCAGTGTGAGTGTGTCCTCATGTAGTGCTGAGTGAAATGTGAGCAGCACTGTCTCATCCCCCCCTTCCTCCCCATGTTGCTGATGGTAACAATAAGAGAAAGGTGATAGCGTTCTCTCCGACTTCCTCACTCTTCTTTCTCTCGCTTGAACTCATCTCCTGTCCTCCTCCTCCTTCCTTTGTCTCTCTGTCTGTCTCTTCTTTGCTGATGTTACAGCACGGAAATAGTAACCTTGGCATTTCCTGAGCGCCACCCTGGGAGCTTCCTGGCACTTTGTGGCATCATTCAACCTCCGGCAGCCTGCGACTCACACCAGACACATCCAGGTAATGGATATGATGGATGAGGCAGGTTCATTTGACGGCCGTATGGTAGGTATGAAAGGTAAAAGATTTCTGGCAATGCTCCAGTGGAGTTGTTGGGATTATATCTTCATTTCCATTTATCCCTTAATGAAACTAGTTTGATAGTAAGAAGGATGTGCCTGCAGTCCCATCAATAAACTGTATCTTCAATCTTGATCAGTCCTAATATTAATCATGTGTTTAAGAAACAGATGTAGATAAACCCTTTTCCAAGGTAAAATATCAAGTAAGAAGGGTAATACAATCCTTAAAAAGGTCCCCTATTGTTCATCAATATATTATAGGTCTCAGATATATACAAAACATGTCTCTGAAGTGTTTGGCTCAAAAATATCAAACAGATCATGCCTTGTAGCATCCCATAAACCCCTCTGTTTCAGCCCTGTTTCAAAAGTGCTGATTCTGTGTTTCTTTTACTTTAAGTCCCTTACACACCAAGCCGATTTCGGCCGTCGATAGATGTCGGACCGTCGATGAGCGTCGTGTCGCCCTACTCAGATTGGTGTGTCTTGGTGTGTCCTGCCCCGTCGTGTCTTTTCGGCCGTGCCGACACCTTCCGCCGGAGGCTGTCGGTAAAAGGCCGTCGGCCAAAGAAATCACTCTGATTGGCTGTTCAGCTTAGCGAATCAGTGCATGAGAATGGAAACGGAAGTGAGGGACCCAAACAAACTATTAAGAAGGCAAATCTGAGATTTCATTTAACTCCAGCTCTCGACACAGGTTCGGGAAAGCCCCATGAGCTTCTCTCTGTAGAGTGCAAATGTAAAACACACGCTATTTGTTGTTTGTTTATATCACACAGTCTGTTCTTCTTCTCTCGGTTATCACGCAGTCTATCTTCCGGTCGTTGCCTCTCTTGAATGACGAATACACACAACCGCCGCCTGCTGGTAAGGAGAGGTATTGCCACTCAAGCATGCGCAGTTCGTACGTGCAACTTGGCTGAAGTCTTTGCGGTGTGTTCCAGTCCGACACGTGAGACGTGAGGCGACATTCTGTCGGGAGGTGTTCTTTGGTGTTCTTTGGTGTCTGTTTGGTGTGTAAGGACCTTTAGATGAAAATAAGGAGCCACTCCCCACACCCCAGTGGTGTAGTGGGCGTTGGACGCGGGGGTACGCCGTACCCCCACTTATTTGGAGCATGATCTTTTTTTTAAAGTCTAATAAATATAAAATCATTGCCAGTGTTATCAGTTGCAAGTGTGTATTTGTTGTAATAATGACGAAAACATAATGCATTTCACAGTAATTAAAATAAAAAATAAAAACGATTTCCTTAAAAAAGTATGATTCATACTGACCCCGCGGTCACTGACCATAGTCACTGACACACCCACGGTGAGCCAGCTCGCCGCGCCCGCCGATTTTGCGGCAGCTCTTTCCCTCAAGAACGCTAACGAAACAGCTCTATAATGGCAGGCTAACATGTTTTACTTGACTTATTTTCTAAAAGAATATAATTCACAAGAAGAAAGAGGCTAGCAGCACCGAAGCTACAAGTGAAGCTGCTAGTAATACATCATCAGAAGAGCCGCCTAAAGACGTGGATAGCGAGCTAACGTGCACGTAAGCTGCACTAGCAACGTTCCCCTTGACTATCTCAAGCTCACCTTTCCCAGAGGTATGGACGGAGGAGATGTGGCGGAGGAAACAAGAGGCAGAATACCCGTGGATAGACTGCAAAGCTGGGAAAACTGGGCTGCAAAGTGTGTCCCACTCCATTACGGTCTTCAAAACCCAAGGTTGTGTGTGTGTGTGTGTGTGTGTGTGTGTGTGTGAGAAAGCAGCGCTGTCTGCTTATTTGCAATGTAGGCTAGGCCTAATCAGAATAATGTCAAGTCCAGATTCAATGTTGTTTGCATAAGTATGTCTATATTTTTCGTTTTGTTTATTTAATAAGTTAATTTCAGGACAACTTTGGACATTTTGTTTGTTTGTTTGTTATGAGTTTTAAATAGATTTTGAAAGTGAGAGAGAGAGAGAGAGAGAGAGAGAGAGAGAGAGAGAGAGAGAGAGAGAGAGAGAGTAAGAGAGATAGAGAGATCGTACGATATAGAGAGAGATCGAGAGAGAGAGAGAGAGAGAGAAGCACTGTCTGCTTAGTTGCAATACTGTAGCTTATGCAATTTAGGCCTATAAATTGTTTATGTAACTTATGTGCCAGTGTGTCCATGGTTTTGAGTCTGTGTGTGTGTTGAGCGCAGCGCCGTCTGCTTTTTGCAGTACAGTAACTAAAGTAGGACTAAGCATACCGGTAGTTTTCTGTGGACCTGTCTGCCCGTTTTGTGAGTGCACTGCGCGCATGCGCACTTGTGTGGCATTGTTTGGGATGACCTAATTAAAATAGCATCCCCCCAGTAAAAAAATCCCCACTACACCACTGCCACACCCCTCTGAGAGATATTTGGTTAAAAAGAACACAATGGTGCTCTAGGAGGAGATTCAGGTGATAAGGTGGTTATTGGCTAATGGTTACAAAAGCCAAACCATCGGTATGACATCATAAAGTGGCCAACATCTGATCAGCTCATTTTCAGACAGGTTTTTATATAAATGGATCAGGACAAAAAGAGAGGGGGTCTTTGTTCCTGAAACTTTCAGAATCTCTTTACACAGAGGGGACACATGTTTATGTATTAAAGACATGAAAAAGTGGATTTGGCATAATAGGTGACCTTTAAAGCTCACAAACACCGAAACCTCTCTTGGCGCTTGTCTCTCTTGGTATCACACTTGGGTTTGAAAGATGCAGAGGGGTTCATTCCCAGGGCAGCAACTGAATCTGCAGTTCTCATTCATAACACTCCGTTCAATGTCTCACTATGGGATGCGCCTCATCGCGGAGCAAACAGAAGCATCAATCTCATTACGCCAATCCTGATTGGCTGGTGATCTTGACGTCAGCGTCAGGGAATTCACCCCCTATAAGTAGCTTGCACCACGACGCATGCGTCATTCAAACACCTCTTCTCGCTTCAGAGCACATCTCTATAGTAGCCGGACAAGCTTAACGGTCCACAGACTGAACCCAAATATAACCATTTCGGTCGACGGGCGCTCGCCGGCTACTCCTTCTGCTTCGCAAGAAGACGGTAATACTAACGCCAGTTAGTATTAAAATCGACCTCGCCGTTTCTTTCCCCGGAAAGTAAGGTAAGGTTTTGATTTTTCTCAAGCTAGCTACGCACCTGTTGCTAGCTAGATTCCCCTTACTACCGACACCACGGTAGCGAGGACGCTTTTCTTTTTCTCTCTCACGGAGGAGAAAAGGATTAGAAGTATATTGACACACCAGTCAATATTCTTTGAGAACAAAGGACCCACACCGTCCCTTTTTCTCCGGATTAAGGACGGGTTGGTAACACTTTTTCTCTCAACGACGTACCTGTTACGAGCGGGTCCTCTCCACGCCACGAGGCGAACAAGATGGACGCCTCTCCCCCTCACACCAGAGGAGTCAGGGACTCGGAGGCTCGGTCATTCGGCTGCGGGTTGAAGATAGCAGGCACAGACTCACACCAGGTCTGCTCGTCCTGCCTCAGGCTGGAACACGCCCAGGAGGCTATTGACAACCCCGGCTCGTGCGGGCATTGTGCCCGTTTCATCCGAAAGAGCCTCCACCGACGGCTAGCACACCAAGCTAGCTTGTTGGAACAGGACTCCCTCATGTCCACTGATTCACCGTTTGGCAATCAAGACACGGGGGCGTCCGCCGCAGAGACTGAGCCCCTCACTGTGTCGGTCTGGGGCTCACTAACAGCGGCAGCTGCGGAACCGGGATCCCACGCCGTGTCAGGGCCGGGACCCGGTGGCGGCAAGAGACGCGGGAACGGAGCCCCACGCCTCACCAGGCGGGAGCTCCCGGCGAGACCTCACCATGGTCTCGCCCGCGGAGGATGTCCTGGAATTAGACTACATGGAGGACGAAGAGGACACCTCTGAGTTCCTTCTGTCTGATTCGGATGAGCAAGAAGAAGATATCTTCATGTCATCGGCTCAAACGGCATAGCCGGGAGCGATGGCTGCTCTCCCGGGCGATAGCACACCAGCTTCGCCCTGTCTGAGCATGGACCTGCAGGCCGCGTGTCAGCGCCCTGCGTCCAGGCTAGACATCCCGTGGCCCGAAATGGCCAATGAGACCGCCAGGTCCCGTTACGAGGGGAAACATTCTCCCCAAGCAACGAGGACAAGGAGGCAACTCCTCCCGGTCTTCCCAGAGATGTTGGATGAGGTGTCGGTCTCGTGGAGGGACCGACCCTTTAGCAACAAGGCCCCAATCCAGGGTGCCTCCTCCCTAGACTGCGACGGTATGGAGAGGCTCGGCCTGCTCCGCATACCGCCGATGGAACTGCTGGTGGCAGCCCACCTCCTACCGAGGATGGGCCCGTCACCAAGCAGGAACCCCACGCTGCCAGCGAAGATGGACCGTTTCCAGTCGACCATGACTGAACGGTCCTACAGAGCCGCAGCGTTGTCCGCCAGGGCTCTGAACGTTTCCTCACTGCTAACCGCATACCAAGCGGAGCTCTGTGAGGATATGTTGAGTAATCCTGGACCGGCCGTTCTGGACGAGTTGGCCGTTCTGGACGAGCAGTTCCACAGACATTTGTCTCCGTGTCCAACGCTGCGCCATCCAGGCCACGGGCAAAACAATGGGGATCATGGTGGTGCAGGAAAGAGCTAGATGGCTCAACCACACCAACCTCCCAGACCGGGAAAAGGAGGATGTGCTTGACATGCCCATCGTTCCCGAGGGGATTTTCGGCTCCGCTCTTGCCTCCATGCAGAGGAGATGCGAGTCGAAAAAGAAGGAGGACGAGGCCCTCCACCTCTGCCTCCCTCGAAGGGCCCAGCCGCTGCCTTCGCAGCGGCAGCCCTTCGTCCAAGCTGCCCCGAACCCTGCTCGGTTCAAAATACCGAAAACGCAGAGGTCGCAGTCCGCCCCGAGTCCCCAGCCCAGGCAGGGGACGAGGGCGAGCTGGCCTAGAAAATCTCCGGTTCCGGCTGCAGCCCAGGCGCAGCCAACCCAGAATTTCGGCCAGCAGTCGAGGAAGAAGAAGCGAGCGGCGTGACAGCCCCTCCTTCTCCCCTCTGTGACAGAGCTGGAAGTCTACGGTTCCCCAGCTCTAAATGTGTTCCCGCCGCCTCGAGAGATGCCTCAACACCATCCTCAAGTCCGCATAAACACATGTCACACACTTATTGATTTTTCTGTCATAAAACATTTTCCGCTGACGCATCCAGGCTTCGAGCCAAGGGCGCAGCTCGAAAAAATGAAAAGAACAACAATAAAAACAATAAACAGTCCGTCAACTGTTCCCCTTCTGAGAGCAGCTACGGCCTCTCTCAAAGGGCGGACAATTGACGGGTCTGTGAAGGCACCACCATCACGCGCATGCGCAGTGCCGGTTGGGGTCGTGAAGGCACCACCGTCACGCACATGCGCAGTGCCGGCTGGAGCTGTAAAGGCACCACCGTCACGCGCATGCGCAGTGCCGGCTGGGGTTGTGAAGGCACCACCGTCACACGCATGCGCTGTGTCGGTGGAGATTGTCGAAATGAGGCACCACAGTGCTCAGACACTGGAGGGCCCCATAACACAACAAATAGAGACTCAGAGGGGAAGATACGTGAAATCTCAGCTGGCTCTAAGGAGCATACAGCGGGAGATGCGCACGACATCTGCTTGGGTTTCTCAAGACAGTTACACGGAGCTACAGACTCCAAGTCACCGTCACCCCCCCTCGCTTCTCAGGCATTCTGCATTCGCAGGCCCGAGGAGAGTCAGCCCATATTCTGGAGAGAGAGATTCTCTCACTCCTAGAAAAGAGGGCTATATCTATTGTACCCGCCGAGCAGAGTCAGGGCGGCTTCTATTCCAAGTACTTCCTCGTTCCCAAACGGGGAGGGAACGGAATTCGGCCAATACTTGATTTGAGGGCTCTAAACAAATATCTAAAAATATATAAGTTCAGAATGCTCACTCACACATCTCTGCTGCGGCTCGTGCGACAAGACGACTGGTTTACATCAGTCGACCTGAAAGATGCGTATTTTCACATCCCAGTATATTACCCACACAGGAAATATCTGAGATTCGCATTTCAGGGGATCTGTTATGAATACAGAGTACTCCCCTTCGGTCTGTCTCTCAGTCCAAGGGTGTTTGTACGATGTACGGAGGCCACGATAGCCCCGTTAAGACAACAGGGTATTCGCCTGGCGACCTACCTGGACGACTGGCTGCTTCTCGCACAGTCGGAGCAGGAGGCTGTTACGCAGACAAATGTCCTCGTAAAGCACCTGCTCAACCTGGGTTTCATAATAAACACAGAGAAGAGCATGTTGTGCCCCGCGCAGACTATACTCTTCCTGGGTTTACGCCTGAACTCGGTGCCCTTTTCAGCTCGCTTGTCAGCGGAAAGAGTGAAAGCTTTCAGAGCTTGTCTCGCTCTTTTCCAGCTGCGCAAACATGTTCTCTTCAGATCATGCCTGCGATTGCTGGGGCTCATGGCGTCAGCCATCCTGATCGTACGACTGGGACGGTTACACATGAGGAGTTTCAGCGCTGGGTGGCCGCCCTAAAACTAAACCATGGCGCGCGGAGAGTGATGGTTACTGTGAAATGCGTAATGGCACTGCGCCACTGGCTGCACCCGACTTTTCTAGTACGAGGTTTGCCTATAGGTGCTGTCCTTTCACGGAAAGTGGTCACCACGGACGCATGTCTGACAGGTTGGGGTGGTATTTATGAAGGTTGCCCGGTGAGGGGTCTCTGGAACAGAGACCTCCAGCGGGCGCACATAAATTACCTGGAGCCTTTTAGCGGTGTTTCGCACCCTAAAACGCTTTCTGCCTTTCCTCAGGGGACATCACGTCCTCGTGAGGACAGACAATACGACCACAATATCGTATATTAACCGCCAAGGGGTTTTGCGTTCTCTCCAGTTACACACACTGGCGCGCAAACTGATCCTATGGAGCGGTAGACGTCTCCTCTCTCTGAGAGCGACGCACCTACCGGGAGTGATGAACCTCGGGGCAGATCTACTGTCCAGAGGTATACCACTTTATGCAGACTGGACTCTACATCCAAGGATTGTGAGCCAGCTGTGGGTGCGTTACGGCAGAGCCGCGGTGGATCTGATCGCATCGAAAGACAACGCTCAGTGTCAGCTGTTCTTTTCGATGCGCGATCTAAATGCACCGTTAGGCGTGGATGCACTCGTGCACGATTGGCCCCCGGGCCTTCTGTACGCGTTCCCACCCCTGGCTCTGATACCCCCAACTCTGGCCAGAGTGAGAGAGCAACGCCACACACTTATCCTGATAGCTCCGCACTGGCCAGCTGTGTACTGGCTAGCGGAGATATATCAGCTGCTGTGCTGGCAGCCATGGCAGCTCCCACTACGCAGGGACATACTGTCCCAAGCGGGGGGGGCGATCTTTCACCCACACCCAGAGCGCTTGGCTCTATGGGCCTGGCCCGTGAGTGGTACAATCTGAATACAGTGTGACATGAAGCTGACCCTGGCAGCTGCCAAGCGAGCCAGTGGCACTCATGCGCTATCTGTACAGTCTTCATGCACTCAGTTCGCCCCAGGGCAAACAGAGTGTGGTTGAAGCCCAACCCTGCCTTTATCTTAAGGCGGTTGGTTCAGGTACCACATTTGACATTGAGGCATCCTCCCCGCCACTGTATTCCTCCGGGGAACAGCGGCCGGATTTGCCGTGTCCAGCCCGTGCTTTACGCACGTACAGGGACAGATCAAGGGTGCTTCGTCATAATGACCAACCCCTTGTGTCCTGGGCTAACCCTTATAAGGGCAAGCCTGTTACTAAGCAACGGCTCTCCCACTGGTTTGTTTAAGCAATTGCTTTGGGGCTCATACGAGTCAGAGTTCGCAGGCACCCTCGGGTCCGCGAGCTCTTTCGACTCAGGGTCTGGCTGCATCCTGGACTCTGTCCAGGATGTCTCCCATCCAAGACATTGGTGCAGCGGCGAGCTGGTCCTCGCCGCTCACTTTTGTCCGCCTATTAACAGGCTGGACGTTCTGCTCCCAGTGTGACTCAAGCAGTGCTGGGCACCTGGTTGAGTCAGAGCTCTACCTGTTAAGTTCTGGTTGGTTTGGTGATTTTCGAGATAAGCTCGTCTGACAATACGGGAGCTACAATTTCCCATAGTGAGACATCGAACGGAGTGTTATGAATGAGAACTATAGGTTACTTACGTAACCCCAGTTCTCAGAGTAACATGAAATGAGATGTCTCACCAGACGGCCCTCCTTGCTATGGTGAAGCGAGAAGAGGTGCTTATTTTGAATGACGCATGCGTCGTGGCGCAAGCTACTTATAGGGGGTGAATTCCCTGACGCTGACGTCAAGATCACCAGCCAATCAGGATTGGCGTAATGAGATTGATGCTTCTGTTTGCTCTGCGATAAGGCGCATCCCATAGTGAGACATCTCACTTCATGTTACTCTGAGAACTGGGGTTACGTAAGTAACCTATAGTTCTCGAGTGATAACTTTGCTAGAATAACTTTCTCTCTATCTCTGTTCCAATTAAAACGACTGAGAAATAAAGCATTTTACACCAGAAGCTTATGGGCGTGTAACATTTCTCTCCTTAACATCCTGTGTGCTGTCATTCAAAGCCCCCGGGGCCATGGCTCATGGTGATAGAGCCAGGTAATGGATATGATGGATGTTATACAGCTGGGTTCACTTTTAGGCCAAACACTGAATAGTAATGCAGAAAGACTGACACTGCTCTTTCAAGGAAGATGTCTTATTTAACCTCAGGTGACTTCTGATTTGCTAATGTGTTTGAAACTATCGTGCTTTAAAAATGAAAAAAGGCAAAACTACGGTGGCCCTGAAGTGCAAGACACCACAGCATTTCACAAAACACAACAGCATTTCAGAAAACACAACAGCATTTCACAAAACGCCGCAGCATTTCACAAAACGCCACAGCATTTCACAAAACGCCGCAGCATTTCACAAAACGCCGCAGCATTTCACAAAACGCCACAGCATTTCACAAAACGCCACAGCATTTCAGAAAACGCAACAGCGTTTCACAAAACGCCGCAGCGTTTCACAAAACGCCGCAGCGTTTCACAAAACGCCGCAGCGTTTCAGAAAACGCCACAGCATTTCAGAAAACACCACAGCATTTCACATTGGACGGAAAGGGTATTCCTTAGGGAGAACACTTCTTGTTTGTGAATGGACAGAGCCAGCCATAGAAGCACTGCTGTGATTGGTTGTTTTTGCTGCCAGTCAAGAAATGACGCTTCGTGATTGGCCCAACACATCAGTTGTTAGCTGTTAGCACACGCTCACAGCTCCTCATATCTGTTCAGAAACTGGACAAAAGTTAAACATATACAAAACACAGACTGTCTATGTCATGGCGAATACAATCGCTGCTTTATTTATGTCTGTAGGCCTATGTATGACGTTGTTGTGAGTGTGGACGGAGCAGCTTCAGGTTAGTTTAGCCTGATCGATCCGATTCCGATAGGATTTACATGGAGATACGGCCCGCCCCCTCTCCAGCGTCTTGTTTGAACGACCGGAGTAAATACAGAATTAATGCTTTATTAATTCATGGTTTTTAAGGGGCTTATCTCCACGTAAATACTATGGTAGACCACCCAATATTCGCATCGCTCTAATCGCTCGAGTTTCACCGCGGCTGTCAGCTGTGTTTGCTCCTGTCATTCAAACAAGAGGCGCTGAGAGGGGGCGGGGCGTATCTCCATGTAAATCCTATGGGAGATACCAACTACAACAAAATGAACATATTTGACCGTGATTTAATTGTAATACACGTTTCAAAGTGGTGCCGAAGTAACTACACACTGATAACGGTTAGTAAAAACCATGAAATAATGCTTTGACAAGTCTGCAGACAAGACGGCAGGCGAAAAGCTTTTAAAATGCGTGTTTTTTTAATGGAATCGGATCCATCAGGCTAAACTAACCTGTTGCTGCTCCGTCCACACTCACAACAACGTCATACAGACATAAATAATGCAGCGACTGTATTCACCATGACATAGACAGTCTGTGGTTTGTATGTTTAACTTTTGTCGAGTTTCTGAACAGATATGAGGAGCTGTTAGCTCTGAGTGTGTGCTAACGGCTTATGTGTTGGGACATATTTCGCTGTCGGGTGTTGACCAATCACGAAGCGTCATTTCTTGACTGGCAGCAAAAACAACCAATCACAGCAGTGCTTCTCTGGTGGCTCTGTCCAATCACAAACAAGAAGTGTTCTCCCTAAAGGAATACCCTTTCCGTCCAATGTGAAATGCTGTGGTGTTTTCTGAAATGCTGTTGTGTTTTCTGAAATGCTGTGGTGTTTTCTGAAATACTGCGGCGTTTTGTGAAATGCTGTGGTGTTTTGTGAAATGCTGTAGCGTTTTGTGAAATGCTGTAGCGTTTTGTGAAATGCTGTGGTGTCTTGCACTTCAGGGCCACCGTACAAAACAGCTAAACTGGAGAACATGAATAGTACACGGTGTGGCGTAATTCCGTATTAACGTTAGGTGTAATAAATCGTATCTATATTTTTGTGATGGTATTCTTCCCTGTGAAAGTGCTTAGGTCAATATTGGTTGATGTACTCACTCTTATCTGAGGAAAGTTCCCTTGTTAAGGAAATATGATCGAAAAACACTCACACAGTCCAGATTAGGGAGAGTAGTTGTTTTTTAGTGTTAAACTCTTTATACATTTTCTCACAGGATTTAGGCAACGGACTGCCAACTTTTCAGCGTCCCAATCCCAGACTTTGTGTTACCTTAGATATAAAATAACCTCCCCACCGTCAGATATACAAATTCTAAATGTGTGTGGTTATTGAAAGTGTGAGAATATTTCAGTGTGTTTGTTCTCACCTCCACTTTGTGTGATGTAGCGCACCCATGGTAATGCCTGGTAACCGCTCTTCTCTATAATCTTAAGGTAACGCACCTAGGCAACACACACAGGTTAAATATAGTTATTTCAGTTATTCACTCACAAACAACCACCAACATAGTGTTGTATGTTTTAATGAGTCTGTCCTTGCATATAATAATTATTAATGTGCATTAAAAACAGTTTATTTCTGAATATGGTTATTTTATTCTTAGAGACAAACTGAAGGACTAATATTTCTAAAATAGGTTAAGAAACATTGTGAAGTTAAAAACATAATGAAAGAAATAATTGTGTAATGGATGTTAATAAAGGGACCCACCTGAATCCCAGACACCGTGAAATAAGGAATCTCAAAGTTAACTGTGATTGGTATCTTTGCCTCCAGCTCACCACTGTCCACACTGGGCAGCTCAAAGTGCGCACGCATCATATACTCCTTACCACCCTACATGTGCAAATACAGAGAACAAAAACACAAAGCTGTATCTGGTCACAGAGACAACAATTAGAGTGATACTGTTCAATAAGCCTTGCAGATAAAATGGTTTTGTTTGAGGAGCCATTTCCTCTTCTACAACAAAACACACGTTATATTCATTGCAATGTGAGTCAACTTCCATGTCAATAAAAGGTGAATCAGTAGTCCATTTATGGGAATTAAGATAGATGCCAGACTTTTCCAGGATATAAGCACAAGAAACAGGTTAATCATTCCTTATACCAGCCATTGTCAAATATTATTCAAGCCCTGACAATGTTAAGGGTTTGGTTTGTTGCAAATCAGTCACCATACTGACTTTAAGGCATGGCATTTGGTTTCAAATCAAGGATTTATTACTAAATATGCAAGAATAAAAAGTTTTAGTCACAATTAAATCTAAGTTATATTTTTTTATCAGGTAATGTAGTATGGGTGTTGTCTTATTATCAGCTTTATTGAGAGTAACCTGGCAACAATAACAAACAACCCACAAGTTGCCATCACATGATGATAATGTTGATGTTGTTTGGGACATCATCTTTTTATAGCCGAGTCTTGCCACAATAAAAAGCTCAGATGAAAACAAATAAAGAAACTCTTTCTTGAAAATAAACAAAAGTGTTCTGGCAGAGAACTTTTCTTCTACTTGCCGTTATAAGGTTGCTGTGGAAACCTTATCTCTTTCCTACAGCTCATAAAAGAAATATTAATTGTTTGCATAATAATATAAATAATAAAATGACAAATCATGATTATGAAATAGCTGAAGGCAATTGCAGTTATTTCTAAAAGCTCTATGTGCTCTCACAGGAAGTGAATGTGTGTGGCGGAGCTGAAGGCTGTCAGACTGTGGTTACGTGTTTCTTATCACAACAAGCCACTGCGTCACCTTTGTTTTTTAAAACCTCCATCAAACATTAGTTAAGTATGGTTCCCTGAGAGAATATAGAGTTTTATAGTGTCCAAAGGTTGATAGAGACAGAAAAGAATCATACACCGGCTGGAAAACAATACGTCATCAGCTGACAGGATGAAAACATAATGAATTACTGAGGAGATAACAGAACTTTCCAGATAAAAGAAACCTCGACTGAATTAATGCTGTTCCACTTTCTTTCTTTTTTTTTTAAATGTGTGAACTTGTTTTTCTCTATATTTTAACAGCAAACATGTTTTACAGGATTAAATGGAGAGATAAAATATGAGTGTGATTTGTTTTGTGTATGGGGAGGCTGATTGAAAGATTTGAAAGATATCTGATACTTGCCAGATTAAAAATACAATGGGCAATGGGAGTTATGAAGTATTATCAATCATAGAACGAGTAGTGAGATAGATTAGTAGCTATACCACCGTGTAGAAATACCCTGATACATGTATTTTAGTTAAGTGAAATTACAATCATCATTTTACAACCAAACGTAGCAAAAGTAAAAGCACTCATGTCTATGAGAGGTCAATTTAGGGACTATTTAAATAGCCCCTAAATTGACTTTACTTTACCTTATGACTATTTACAAATCAATGTGAATATCACTTAAGTGATTAAGCTATTGGAGATTATGCCAATACCTTTATGCTGTTTGTTAGCTTTAACTAAGTCTTATTTTAACTTAAAATAGAACATACTAATTCATTTTTGATTAAATGATTGTATTATAAATGTTTTTTCTGCAAAGTCTGTTGTAACTACATTTATCAATGAATGTAGGGTGAAAGTAATATTTGCTTCTCAATTGTAGTGGAGTACAAAAATAAAGCAGCAGAAATTGGAAAGTAAAAGTACCTTAAAATTGTACGGTAGATTTACTTAGCTACTTGCCACCCATGTGTATCAAACTGAGGCTCATCAGACTTTAAAATCAGATATTTGTCATAGTTAGTTTTGTTATATTTGTGTAAGTTGTGATATGTTGTTGGCACACTAACAGGGAAGGACTTGATGTTCCACTGCACCGCGTTCTTCTCGGGCACCCACTTGGCGCTGCCTGTGCTGGTCTTGAACTTGGGTGAGTCAGCATCACTGGGCACTGGCACCATAATGGACACATTGTTGGCAGTGGAGCGGCTCTTGAACTGACTTCGAGCCTGTGGAAGGACACAGAGGACAGAGTTCAAATGTCATCCGAGATCTTTACAATAAAGAAAGGGCGTCCAAATTCAGATCAATACCTAAATGATTATGCAAACTTGTTTTTTGAGTCTGTATTGCCGTCACTGCCTCAAACATGGTCAGAGGTAATCCACTTGAGAAGGGTGTGTCATAAATACTAAACAAGTTGCAGTGAAGTGGATAAGCTTTCGCCACTGTGTGTGTGTTTATGTGACACTCATCCTTACCTTCACCTTGATTTCCACACGGCTGTGAGAGAACTTCTCAATCACACTCTCAATCCATATGAGAGGCTTCACCTGTCAGAGGGAGAGAGTGGACAAGGTCAGAAGGGGAGAGTGCAGAGCTGAAGTGCATCACTACAACACACATCACCAGTGACACAGTGGACAGCAGAGAGAGAGAGATTGTGTTTTTACAAGGGAGACAAGAACTGCTGGCAGCGCCCCCTTAACATCCTCTGTTCATTAAACACCATGTCAGGAGGAGTGGAAACTGTCATTGTTACTAGGCATTGAAATGTGTTGCAGCCACAAAGATTATTTCTTAGATATTACTTTATTAGAGTAAAAGTTTGGATGTCCACTGTAAATGTCCCCTCTGTGGGACTAATAAAGGTATTCTGATTCTCTTTAGAAACTAATTACAGTATATCTGATGTTGTATTGACACCCTGTGGACATAATCTTTAAGATATATGCATTTATCTGGTTAGCTTCATTTCATTTTGTTGACACAGCTTCTCATGCTTCCCTGAGGTTTTATTTTCTATCATGAAGCTCTGACTCACCACAGTAATATGATCCAGGGTAGGCTTTGTTTTTGATAAAACGTTATATACTGTATAAGGAAATGTATTAAATTATAACAACAAACTATATCAGCAGTGACAGTAACATATAGACTATTTCAAATGTTTTACAGCTTACATCACTGAAAGTTAAATCAAAACAAAAAATACAACAACTATATTTGTAACATTCAATAAGATAATGATTTCAATTCAAGAAAATGACAATTATTGAGATATATTTATATATTTGTTTACTTCAATATCTGTGATAAATATTATGATGGAAATATGACAAAAAAAGTCTACAAAAGAATGAACTTACTAGCTTGTGTCTGTACATTTCTGTACATACATATTCTTACTGTGAGACAAATTAGACGTGTGCTCTTACTGTGGCGTGTGTGTGTGTGTCCTACTCACCGTCGTGTTAAGGCGGTAGGACATGAGCTCGCTCTCGCCGTCGGGGGGGATGAAAGAGATGGTGCGGTCGTTCTCGAAGCGTGACAGACGGACACACTGATGAAACTTCACATCCTCCAGCTCCACTGTCTTACTCTTCTCTCCTGACACACACACACACACACACACACACACACACACACACACACACACACACACACACACACACACACACACACACACACACACACACACACACACACACACACACACACACACACACACACACAACAGATTGAGAGCCTTCCACGCAGTCTTAGGGGAAATCAAGGTCAGGGAAATGATGACAGACAAACATTCACACTGTCTTTCTCTCTCTCACAGGGTGTTCACAAAGTGTATACACACACACACACACACACACACACACACACACACACACACACACACACACACACACACAGAGACACACACACACAGTATGCTACCAAGTATGCCCTCTTCTTGTCCCCCACGTCAGCTGCTACACACAAACAACCTCCAACCTGCCATGCCATCATCTTCTTCCCCACCGAACACTATTCTGCCTCACAAACACACCCACACAAACACAACAAAGTAAATAAACATTGTACTATCGGCGAGAAAATGACACTTCTGACAGCAACACACATCTCCCTAAGAGGCGTTTCTTCATTACCCTGCCAAGGAAAAACAACATTTGCTTTGTTGTCAAAAGCTTGTGATATACTGTTTGTGAAATAATTCCGCCTACTAAACTAATGCAGGGTTTATATGTTGGTCTCTTTCAGGAAACACGCCTACAGGGAAGTCTTTATGCCAATGTGACTGTTTTTCCCCACTACATCATTAGTAATCGGACTTTTTAAGTACAAAACCATTTGTCAATTGCAGCGACGTGCAGTCAGGGGAGGCAGAGCCTCACTTGTCATACTCATAGACTGGCCATACTACAATGTAACGGAAAAACAACTAAAGAAAAACTAAATAGTAATAATAATAAAATGTCTCCACTGATCTGTGTTGTAAATGTGATTTATGTATGATTCCAATCGCTTTTTATAGTCAAAATCAGCAAATTTGCCGAGCTCCGCTACAACTACATGGAAGCGATGAGAAGTGAGGCAGGGACGAGCTCTGCCTCTCGTAACTGGCTGGAGCGCGGGCACTAATTTAGCGCGGGCACTTATTTTGTGAGCGCGCTCAAGCCAGTTACTGTGTGGTGAGGTGGGCACAGATGAGCTCTGCCTCACCTCAGAATGCGTCACCTCACAGAAACTGTCTGGAAAGCGCATGCCTGCACCATCTCACTGTATGTCAGCAATGTAATGTTTGTAGATCCCTTTATTACATTTATCCTCGCTATCCATAGTCTCTAAATAACTTATTTCACGTATATATGATATTTAGGCTCGCTGGTCTCATCATACAACGGCAATGAAAAAAGCACCAGGGGAGGCAGCCATAACCTCTGCCGCACTGAAGGGGGCGCACGTGAGCCCACAGGTTCCTGTTGCTACTGTTATTCTACGCAGAGACGGTAGACCCGGTAGACGCGAACAACAAACTAGACTTTTGAAACTAGAGGAAGATAAGGAGGACTTTTACAAAAATGTAATGGAGATTGTTGTCCAGAGGGATAGCATGGACTTCATCTTCAAGTCAAGGTAAGACCACAATTGTAATGAAAATGGGATCTTACTAAGAAAGAACAATCCAATATTTAGATTGTGGGTATCCTTTTGTTGAACGGTCTGTTTAAAATGAATCGAAACATCAGACTAAAAAAGCTTTTGAAAATAACAGAATATCTCGATTAAGGTCAGAATATAATATTTGTAAATCTGACTCTGAAAGAGTCAGTGCCTCACCAGCCATGAACCTCGCCGCACGTCACTGGTCAATTGAGGTGTTTAAAACCAGACAAACACACATAGCCACATGGGGAGTTATTAGTCCTTTGTTTATTGAGTGTATATACACTTTATAGTGTAAAGCAATAATCCCTAACACTTTGTTGCTGGATATCGCTCCTGATATTCTACCGTTTCTCACCCATTTCATCAACACTTCTCTAACTTCTGGTCACTTTCCAAACAGTCTCAAGGAGGCAAGAGTAAACCCTCTCCTAAAGAAACCCACTCTCAACCCGTCAGATGTTATAAACTACAGGCCTGTCTCTCTCCTCCTGTTCCTGTCTAAAACACTTGAACGCGCTGTCTTTAGACAACTCTCCTGTTATCTCCATCAGAACAACCTTCTGGATCCGCACCAGTCTGGATTCAAGGCAGGTCACTCCACAGAAACTGCCCTCCTTGCTGTCACTGAGGAACTGCACACTGCTAAAGCAGCCTCCCTCTCCTCTGTCATCATCCTTTTGGACCTGTCTGCTGCATTCGACACGGTGAATCATCAGATCCTCCTTCGCACTCTCCAAGCACTTGGAGTTTCAGGCTCTGCACTTTCCCTCCTCACCTCATACCTCAAAGACCGCACCTACAGGGTTACTTGGAGAGGGTCCGAGTCCGACCCTTGTCAATTAACTACAGGGGTCCCTTAGGGCTCTGTTCTTGGTCCCCTCCTCTTCTCCTTGTACACAAACTCGCTCGGATCAGTCATTAGCCCGCATGGTTTTTCATACCACTGCTACGCTGACGACACCCAATTAATTCTGTCCTTTCCCCGCTCAGAGACCCAGGTCGTCGCACGCATCTCTGCTTGTCTAGCTGACATCTCTCAGTGGATGTCTGATCATCACCTCAAGCTCAACCTTGACAAGACTGAACTGCTTTTCCTTCCGGGAAAAGATTGTCCCACTCTTGACCTAACAATCAACATTGGCACCTCTGTTGTTTCCCCGACTCAGACTGCAAGGAATCTGGGTGTGACCCTAGATAACAAACTGTCCTTCACTGCAAACATCGCTGCTACAACCCGCTGCTGCAGATACACGCTTTACAACATCAGGAGGATGCGTCCCCAGCTGACCCAGAAAGCGACGCAGGTTCTGGTCCAGGCTCTCGTCATCTCACGCCTAGACTACTGCAACTCCCTCCTGGCTGGTCTACCTGCATGTGCCATCCGACCTCTGCAGCTCATCCAGAATGCAGCTGCTCGCCTGGTCTTCAACCTTCCTAAATTCTCCCACACCACGCCGCTCCTCCGCTGCCTTCACTGGCTTCCGATAACTGCTAGAATCCACTTCAAGACAATGGTACTTGCTTACCATGCTGCGAATGGATCTGGCCCTTCCTACATCCAGGACATGGTTAAACCGTACACCCCAGCGCGTGCACTACGCTCTGCATCAGCCAAACGACTCGCTGCGCCCTCGCTGCGAGGGGGACCCAAGTTCCCATCGGCGAAAACACGTGGGTTTGCTATCCTGGCTCCAAAATGGTGGAATGAGCTCCCCATTGACATCAGGACAGCAGATAGCTTACACACCTTCCGGCGCAGACTGAAAACTCATCTCTTTCGACTCCACTTCGAGCGATAGAACTATTAACAAAGCACTTATATACTAATAAAGGACTGGCTTATCTAAAGCCAGTTGAGTAGCACTTGAAATGTTTTTGCTCTATGAAACCTGATGTAGTTATATGATTCTGTTTTCTTCAAGTTTGTATTTTGTTGGTCTAACGCACTTATTGTAAGTCGCTTTGGATAAAAGCGTCAGCTAAATGCAATGTAATAAAGAATAAACAGTTTAGAGATGCAACCACTACATCACCTTGGATCTGGGAAACCCAATAATAAAAAACATAAATCGTCAGATTAATCCATTATTGGATTATGGAGTTATTAAGTTTGGATTATAATAAAAGACACAAACAGCAAAAATAAAAAAGAGACAGAAAATTGTAAAAAATGCATTATTTTTACAAGAAAGTTCTGCAGTTAATTCCCTATTTTTGATTAATTGAACAGTTGATCAGTTTTTTAGTATCCTTATTATTATTATGCATTGAGTGTGATATATGTCCCTGGTCATCAGTTTGCTCAATGAACATGATGTCCCTAAACACTGCACTACAGTACGGTACAGTAGTGGGTAGGAGTGTGGCGTAGTGGGTTGTTCGTAGGTGTTCGGATCAGGGGGTCACAGGTTCAAACCCCACTGCAGTCAGCATGTTGTTGTGTCCCTGGGCAAGACACTTCACCCCAAATTGCCCATGGGGATTGCCCACAGTAATGTACAGTTAAGAGTATGGTAGTGACCAATCAAGCAGCTCTATAAACTTGATCTAACTTCAACTTTAGAAACTCCACAGGAGCACTAGAGAGCCTACTATACACACAAATCAGCACATTGTGTCGGCTGGTTCATTTTATCTGTAAACAATTTTTCTCGAGGGTGGAGCAAGAGTGCAAACTGTGGCAAAAGGCAGTTTTGAGCATAACCTCCTCAATGGTGGCATCTTTATTCTGCTGGAGAAAGCTGATGTTCTCCTCCTCTGTGGTTATAGAGGAGGAGAACACTGCTGTAATAACTGTGGGCCTTTGGGCCTTAAAGCAAATCCCCCATTCAACAGTCACACCTGCTCTGAATGCAACCCTGGACCAGCACTGTAGGGGACACGGTGTGTGTGTGTGTGTGTGTGTGTGTATTTCTTTATCTCCTTCTTTATTGTTCTCTTTCTTGAGAGAGCTGACGTGCAGTCGTGCATGAATGTTTGTTTGCTAGCTGCACAATCCTCTATTGATTTTGCTTTTAGCTTGCGAGTGTGTGTGTGTGTGTGTGTGTGTGTGTGTGTGTGTGTGTGTGTGTGTGTGTGTGTGTGTGTGTGTGCGTGTTTGAGTGTGTGACATTTCCTCATGTCAGAGAGGCGGCTGGGTGAGGTCAAAACACTCCTGAACAAGCAAAGCAGAGAAGCCCTTTAGAACGGTATCCGTATCTCTCCCTGTCTCTATTCCAGTTTGTTTTATGTCAGTAACGAACACAGAAACACGCAGGCACGACTGCACGCAGAGTTATCAAAAAGACAAGAAACAAAGGTCATACGGTGCACTCTGTCACTGCGAGGACCTCAGGGGCCAGAAGAAGAGACAGGTGTGTGCGTGTGTGTTTGTGTACATCCCAGGTGGGGATTGAAGATGCAGCAGTGTCCCCTGTGGTTCACCTTTAAGGCTGCTCTTCCCTGTTTCTGTGCTTTTAACACACAGCAGCAGACAGGAGGAATCTAATCAGTTTTCTGTCTGCTGTCTCTACTGAACTGTTTTTTTAACCTCTTACAGTGCTGGGATATTGCTGGAGGGGTCAAGAAAATACAGAGAAACTATAACACAAACGTCTTAGCATTTAAAAGTGGAGGAAACAGGATATTAGGGGCGTGTCGATAAATAGGGAAATAAGGACAATAATTGGTTATAGCCTGATTCTCAGCTCATACAGTTATCTTAAAGAAAAAGCAAATAGTCGTCAAAACAAAACACTTATTCCTATGATATCAAACAAACACACCCCTGATAAGTAATTGATCTTAGAGACATGTGAGAAGGTGTGGAAACTCATGTATGTCAAATGATCGAATATTTTATATAAAAAGCCACATTGTCTCTACTGACTGAAGGCTTGTTGTGGGCTGTGTAATTTCATGTACACATGTATGCCAGTTATTTCCTTGTAGTGACAGATCTGTATTTCTGCCAGCAGAGGGCAGTGTTATATGACTTATAGTTTCTTTCATGATTTGGCTGCCTCCTGCTGGGATAAAATGTGCAGATCAGGCTGAGGATGAGAGGGCAGAACCCATTTTAATATCTGTATAAACATTCAGCAGGAGTGTGTGTTGCTGTAAGTGTGTTTGTTTGATCATTATTTGTGATAATTTTTACTGCGAGTATGTATTTTTCCCAGACTCCAAAACACAGCGGGGGGATTGTGTGCTGCATATACAGGATATCCAAAGACCCTCACCTTTCATCTGCAGGGCTGTAGCCTGGGGGGGGGGGATTAACTGAGAGGCAAGGAGGCTAGACAGTGATGGAGCCTTTCCCGTTCAGTAGGGAGCGGTAGGGGGGAGGCAAAAGAGAGGGAGCAAAGAGGGAGATGAGAGGGAGAAGGGGGAGAGAGTGCACAACCAGACAAGGGGAGATGTTGCAGTGGGAGACGTTATTGGAAAAAATTGGGAAAGTAGGAGGAGAGGGGGAGGGAAGATGAGGAAAGATGAAAGCTAAGCTGAGTGTGAGATGTTAAGGAGTGAGGGGTTTAG
The DNA here is from genome assembly GCF_902827175.1 of Gymnodraco acuticeps. Lineage (NCBI taxonomy): Eukaryota > Metazoa > Chordata > Actinopteri > Perciformes > Bathydraconidae > Gymnodraco > Gymnodraco acuticeps. Next base: position 1,804,987 of record NW_022989942.1, on the reverse strand, counting down.
ACAGAGAGAGGAGGTGAAAGTGTGAGGCTGAGGCTGAGTTCAAAGCAAGTGCTCATCCATCAACCAGGAGCATATTTACATTTCTTTTTGGCTTTTATCAGAATTCTAGCAGTAGGAACTGTATATTTAGACTGCATTCTTTTATTTAAATTACAATACAGCTTTCCCCACTGATAGTTTCAAGTTCTCCATCAAAAATGTCAAATCTTAAAAGCTTGAGATGAAAGAGAAACATTGACGTATTCCTCTCGCATGTCACTGTCAGTATGTGAAATAATGTGTTGTGCAACAATACCATCTTATTAGAAGTCTAACTGGAAGGGAAGATGGATAAGGAGATGGACCCCGGTTTGGTGATGTAGACACAAACCACTAGACTACACTCAAACTATAAAAATTGCATTTTCCAGAAGCACGTGATTTGCATTATTGATTCACAATACACATGGCAAGTATTTAATTTCTCTAAATTGTCCACACTATTCTCCTCTTATATGTGCTGAATGTGATTGAAGTGAAATGTACTGTTTATGTGACTCTAATACACGATCATTAGTGTTTCACTCAGATGTGTTGGACACTGAGCATGAGTCACTGTTACTTACTGCCTGTGATTTCAAACAGCACTTTGTCATTGAGGCCCAGTCTGAGTTCAGGCATCCCCGACAGGACCACGTTGAGCTTGATGGTGCCCACTATTTCACTCCGCAGCACATTGCCATTGGCGTTCACCTATAGTCAGAGGAGCAAAGAATCTCGTTTAACAAGAAAAGTATGAAATCACTCTTGAAGAATAGCATTCTGATCACTTTTATTAAGGCTATGATATCAGCTTTTAAATCTCAGCAGAGCTCACCTTAAAGTACACAAGCTTTACTGTAAGACTTTAAGTTGCTATATTTAAATAACGATAAACAGATCAGTAGTGCTGAATAACCACAACTGCTCAAAATTGATAGAAATAAAAAAACAAGCTGGATCTACCATGCACAATCTGTGGGACAAGAGTGAAGAGCTCTGAGTATGTGTGAGAAATGTAAGCAAAACATCAAGACGAAGAACCTCTGAAAACATGTGTGTAAGGTCCCTGGTTGCAGAACAGGAAGCTGCAGCTGCAGATTTGTAGAAGTGCCTTATCAGTTTCCTTTTGACTCATAAAAATGAGCAAATGTGTCCATGAGGTGTTGCTTCAAGGACATTAGATTCAAGAGGAAAGTCATTTCTCTTCCTGTGGGTTTTCAAAGACAACAGCGTGTCCATGTATGCAAAACATTTCCACTTCTTAGCTGCACGATATCTGGGGCCCTTGTCCGTTCTTCTCAATAGGTTTATTAAAGTCTTAGAGCCTTATCGTCACATTATCTCACGGATCAGTGGTTACTTTGTGTGAATCATAGCTGGCAGTAGAAGGTCAGAGATATAAATAAAACAATTATAAATAATTAGAAGAATATAATTACTCAACTCTTATGAGTCAATTTTATTAATTGTTGGAAGGAGTCATAACATGGCAACAGTGACACACTTTGCCTTAAGGAAGCACACAACTCTAAACAGAACTGTTAAATATAACCCATCATTTTTTATTTATCATCATTATGGGAGGATGATGGATAAAGCATATAGAACTGACATTGGAGTTAATACAGTAAGTGCATCAAAAGTATATATTGATATGTTCGGTTTGACTCCAGGTGGCCTTAGTTATTGTGTAAAAACTTGATCTGCAAACCAAAACATGTATTTCATTAATAAACAATAGTTTTGTATTAATTTGTATAAATGATTGTATATTCTTTGTATTAATAGTAATATGATATTGTGAAATATATTGGATAGTATTTTGGATAGTATGACAATAAATTGTACATTATATCAAAATCTGGAATGGCTGCTTTCTTTGTTGAGTCAGATGTGACTTACTGACAGAAAACATTTGACATTCCGACCCTCTCCCTCTACTGCATTCTCTACGGATTACCCAACAAAATCACCAATAAACTCCAATATGTCCAGAACTCCGCCGCCAGCCTGCTCACCTCCACCCGCCGCCGAGACCATATCACTCCATAATAATCACCACATACAAAACCCTCAACAACCTGGCCCCTCCCTATCTCTCTGACCTCCTCCACCGTCACATCCCCACTCGTTGCCTCAAGTCCAGATATGCAAACACCCTTAAGACCACCAGGACTAAGCTCCGGACCTGGGGTGACAGGGTCTTCTCTGCTGCTGCACCCTCCCTCTGGAACGCCCTCCCCAGCCGCATCAGACAGTCAACCGCCGCACTGTCATTCAAAAAAGCACTCAAAACCCACCTCTTCAGACTTGCCTTTCCCTGTTTAACCCCCTCACCCACACCATTACTCTGCCAGTTCACAATGCAGTTCACCATTTTTCTTTGTAATGTTTCCTATTCACTACATCGCTTGTTTTGTTTGTTTTGTTTATTGTTTTGTAAAGTGACTTTGGGTATCTAGAAAAGCGCTATATAAATTCACTGTATTATTATTAATATTATATGCAGGAAATGTGGTTGAGAAAAACAAATTATCCTCACCAGTAGATTGACTGACTCAATGACATCCATGAAGACTTCGTTCTTCCTGTACTTGATGCCCTCTGACCGCCACGACACAGCGTTGGTGACGGTGGCAGGAGGTCGAGGAGCCCCGATCTCCAATTTATGACCCTGCTGGGTGATGTACCTTGAGGAGAGGAAGGCAGAAAGACCTTTAGAATCAGAATCAGAATACCTTTATTAGTCCTACAGAGGGGAAATTTGCAGCGTTACAGCAGGAAATTTACAGACAGCTTAGTGTTGCATATCTTACATGCATTAAAAAAAGTACTAAGTTATAATATAATAAACAAACAACACAACAATATGCTAAAAAAGTACTAAGTTATAATATAATAAACAATATGCTAAAAAAAGATAAAAACTAAAAAAGTTACATAATTTTCAAAAATACAGATCAAAAACAAATCAAATCTACAAATCAAATCCTGTAGCAGTTCTTAGGATTTAGCAGCCCGGTATATATTACAGTTATTAAAGATGGCATATGTATATAAAGTATATATTGCACATAAAGCACATATTGCACATAGTTTGATGTAGGGCTGTGCGATTATGGCAAAAATCATAATCACGATTATTTGGTCAATAATTGATATCACGATTATTTTGACGATTATTCATTGACCATTTATTGAACTTTAAAACAAATAATATTTTACCAATAAACAAGATCAATAAATGTGTTGGAGCGCACTTCCAAAACCATACTAAACATATATTATTAATATGATAAATAAAAATAAATTAGACCAAAATAAATTAAATCAAACATGTTGCAGTGCACTGTCACAACCTACTGAAAACTCCTTAACATATAGCCAACATTTTGGTAAAACATATTCAACATATTCCACTCAGTTAAACGTTGAAGGCTGGCCAACCGTCATGGTCCAGAAGTAACAGGAAATACATATTGAACTACAATTTAAGACCAAATAAAAATGTTTAGGCCACCATGGCAAATGCTGGTAGGGCTGCTCATGTCATCTCTTAAAGATTTTTTGCAAGAAACACCAGCCTGTTTACATGGTCTGGTTTCAGAGATGAGCGCAGGCAGGTGACAATATTGCCACCTGTACTGAAGACCCTCTCTGAAGAGGAACTTGTGGCAGTGCTGCCACATATGACACAGGAAAAAAAGAAAAGACTCTGAAGAACCTTTTCTTTGCCATTATATAAAAATAGTGTTGCTACAAAAGTATAAATTAGGCTTACTAATAAGACAACTAAGATCTGAAGCTACACAGTAATCTGCTGCAGCAACAGTGCAATAAAAAAGACAACATTAATAGAATCAAACCCATTGTTGGTTGCATTTTATTAGAGTATAAAAAGAAATGCCTTTAAAATAGGATGCAAGCAACACTAGTTTCTGAACTGATAGACTATAATCAATTTAAACAGAACAGATCTTAATGTTTGCATTCTACCATTTTGTACAATAATTATCATGAATAAATTCAAACAAACCAAAACTTACAGCAGATTAATAACGGTATCTAAATTGAGTTTTTATTATATCAAAAACCTGTTGAAATGCTGCTGTTATTTTTACTGTCCCACAAAAGCGCGTCGCAGCCTCCAGGAAAGCTTCTTTCATAACTTCGCCGTCTTCGAAAGACTTCATGTGTTTCGCAAGAACGTGACAGACACGATAAGATGCTATCGTAGCAGCCTTGCTCTTGTTGTTGGGCCTGGTGAAAATGGACTGCTGTGCTGCATTTAGCTGTCCTTTCAGGCCCCTCCCCTTTTGGAGCGTAGGGCAGAATTAGGAGGGAATTCCGTCTCGTATCGTTTGTGCAGTTTTGAAAGCTCCTAAATTACCCTTCTTCGATAAAGCCACGCTCGCATTGCAGATGAGACAGATGGACTTTGAATTGGAATAGATACAAAAATAATGATCCTCCCACTTGGAGTGAAAATTATATATTTTGGGCTTTTTTGCTTCTGCCATAATTGCGGTCTTGTGTGTGTGCGGACTGTCACTCCTGTTGACCATCCATGCTGTTGACACGGACAACGTCAGCGAACTAGTGCACTGCTCACCAGCCACGCCCGGACACATGGGTTGAGGCCGGCCAATCACAAAGCTTTGATGCGTTCAAGTGCATTATTCTGGCACGGGAACATTATGTTACAGGACATTAACGATAAAACAGAATATTGTTGTTCTATTTTTAGACACATCTCGCGATCGACTGGGAATCTCCCCGCGACCCTTCTTTTTAACTAGTTGCTGCTCTTGTTCTGACATCTTCGCTTGCGCTGAACACTCACAACACATGTCACTCCCACGTGGCCGAGTGGGCTTTTAGGGAGGGGCGAAAGCGCACCCAGCAAAATAATCGTATTTTGTCAATTATGCTGTTTTCCTAATCGTCGCAAGCCATAATCGTAATCGCGATTAAAATACGATTAATTGCACAGCCCTAGTTTGATGGTATTTAACAGCAGCAAGTTACACAATTTACAAAATACAAGATACATACCTTGTAACAGTAACAAGGGTTTAGCAGGCTTTATGATCATTTGTCAAACGGTTTAGTAATTAAGTGTGAAACACCTGAAATCCCATGAGGGCAAAGTCCTCATTAAGATGCCTCAGACACAGACAACATTTTAAGATAAGAAAATATCAAGAAATGGCTACAGCGTTTAATAATAATTTGATTTCCTGATCTCCTTAGGAGTAATATAATAAATCCTATCAACAAAATAAGATTCTTAATAAAAAAAATAAACAGAATAATGTTTCATAGTATTAACACAATCCATCTTCAGAATGTCATTTTCTATTTGTATTAATTACACCTCATGATTAAAATAAATTAGCTATTCTAGTCTAAATAAATGACAGAAGGTCTTTATTCATGTTTATTCATGTGTGTAATTGGAAAAGGGAGATTTACATAAACCTATTGTGACTGCAGCCAAAGATAATATGACTTGCATGCATTTTTTTACAGGATACTAAAATGTGTTGTTCATGTCTTGAACCACCAGGAAATAAAAGAACCACTACTTAAATAGGATTTAATGATCCAATGATTGGACCTGGATTCATTGACAAAAGAGATTAATGCAGTTTAAAATAATAATAATAATAAATAATTATTGTAAGTGCCCTAGCCCAACTCTAAAAACATAAATCAGTTTCCTCTAATTATATAAGAGAGTTATCAGTAAGAATATATTGTTCCTTCATCACTGCACAGTACAGCAGGCTGTCTCTTTATGTACAAGGTGGCTAGTTTGTTTTAACAATCTTCGTTCTGTGTCCAGGGAGACATAATGAAATGTCATGAGAATAGGATGCAGCTTAGAAAAACAACATGTGATCTGGCCTGTATTCAGCACCTGCCCCCCCTGCTACTGTTCACTCCTACTGCACAGCATACTTCTAATTTATGCCATCCGATTTCCACTGGAATATAATGTCCAACACATTTGATTGAAGTGATTATTTGGTTCATGTATTTATGGTGTACACATTTTTTTACATATGAAACCAATGATCTAATATCCGTTTGGCTAGGAAACCTACAGTATGGTGGCAACACTGTTGTACAATTTTCATAACTTAAACATTTATTTTTTGTGTGGCTCTATCTGCTCCCCCAAAACATCTGACACCAACAATGTGTTTGAAATGGTACCCTCGCTGAAATAGTGTTAAAGCAGACAGGGCACTAATCTTGGAATGACATTGTGCTTGTGATTCATGTCACCAATGACACATGTGATGTCTCATGTGCATGGGTATGTATGCAGACTTTTCTTTTTAAATAGAGCAACTGGAATGGTATCTGTGTTCCACATCCAGTTTCTAATTTAGGAGAGGCTGCACATAGTTAACACGCCGAACAACCAATGTTTTTATCCTGCTGCGGACTACTTTCCATACTGCACTGTGCATCTGGTAACACACATTGCAATTGTATAATATATCTGGTTCTTGGTACAACTGTTCAGAATATAAAAACTGATGTTTCGCTCAAATAACTAAACTGTTTCTCAGGATCCATTATCATTCATTTGGAGTTGTGTTTCTGCTGAAAAGATACATGTAAAATCAATATTCACACTGTTTTAGCTACATTTTTGGTCCCTATCAACTACTGAAGTAAAATCTCTCTTTAACTGCGCAATGCTTCAGTTTGTTCACCAGCTTGTTGCATATTTGTGTCTGCTGAGCAGGTAGTGTACAGCCATTCTTTAGAATTCCTGGTTTTCATTAATACGATGCTATGAGAGTTAAACAATGAGATTAAACTTGATGTTATCATCTCCTAATGTTTCCAATGTCAACACCCAAAAAGTGCTTGATAAACAAGTTTTTAGATTGATTGACAGATTGAGGCAGTATGTTCTCCCTAGTTTTCTGTCCCAGTTCCTCTCACATACAGTGTGTGTACCATTTTGGTACTGTACACAGCAAAGAGCCAAGAGATAAAAAGGCGCTGACAAGTGGGCTTGAGGTCGACTTATGGTTGTTTTTGTTGCTTCACTGTTTGTTCTGTTTTGCCCTGATTCTCCCCCGAAATGCTAATGAAAGAATCTGGAAGCGGAGGTTGGCAGCAAACTGATACATTAGCATAACAATAGGAATCACAACAAACACACACACACATGAAGATTCATACACACATGAACACATGCATCCCTGCACTCTCACTTACTCAGTCTCACACACACACACACACACACACACACACACACACACACACACCACACACACACACAACACACACACACACACACACACACACACACACACACACACACACACACACACACACACACACACACACACACACACACACACACACACACACACACACACACACACACACACACACACACACAATGACGGAATGGCTGTGTGTGTGTGTCACGGAGGTGATCTCTGGGCCCATAGATCTCGGCCTCCGTTACGGGTTGTTTAGCTTCATTGTTGTTGAAAAGTGTTTCCCTTTCCCCATGTCTGTTACTCCTGATTATGTTCACCTGGTGCCCTGTGTTGTTGTCTCCTCCCCCCCACCCCCCCCTGTGTCTAATGGCTGATTAGTGTGTGGGTATTTAGGCTCTGTTTCCCTGTCTGTGTTGGCTGGTAGTGTGTGAGATCCTGGTGGCTGCAGGCTGTGCTCAGGGAGAAACATCAGGATTGAGGCTGTGTCATCATGTGTTCATGATTTAATAAATGCCCACATCGGGTTGTATTTTGGACGTTCTGCATCCTTGCTTGGTCGGGCCGCTCCACGGTCAGCTTCACAGTGTGTGTGTGTGTGTGTGTGTGTGTGTGTGTGTGTGTGTGTGTGTGTGTGTGTGTGTGTGTGTGTGTGAAATGAAATGACAGTTGTGTGTTTCCTTGGAGAAGAGCAGGGCCTTTCTGTCTGAGAGTCTTGAGTGTGTCCAGCTGACAGTGTCATTGTGTCTGAGTGCCAATAGGAGCCTGGTAATTATCAGCCCTATTCAGACACTAAACACATATACACTGTACACACACACCTCAGCCAAACCTTGGTGCACAAACGGTAAACTAACTAGCCCAATCACATTTAAGACATTTAAAAGGGTAAAAAAATGTACAGGGAAATTGTGTGATTTCAAATATAATGTAACCATTGATTAGCAGCAAAGCGTATCATGTGTACACAAAACGAATGATACTGTGGTGTCGTTAAGTAAATGTTCAGCATTCCAACACAACATCAGTGCACACTGCACTAGGAACACATAACTTTTGTGTGTTTTAGTTACTTCGAGAATGAGAAAGAACAAATAAAGCCAATGGCACAACATAATCATTATGTATTATTACTTACCTGTGTGTTGGTCACTTACAGTATCAAGTACAAAGCTGGTATCTTACTTAAAAATGCTCACGTTTTGTTCTTGATGGCTGGTACAGGTAGGTACCACTTGAGCTAATGGTCACATTAAAATCAGACTGAGTGCCTTAGTGCATTACAGCCTTTGAGAGTTTTAAACTTTGACCTTACACCCTCATGTGCAGATTTAATGCTACACTTCAAATGCCCAAACAGAGACCCCAAACACATTGATAGTCAATTTGAATGTAAATAATTAGGAACTTTTTCATGGTTAAGGAAAAACATTGGTACAGTAACTGATCCACTTTGTTTTTCACACATGTAATGTCTCCTTACTCTTGTAGGATCTTGCTGTCCGTTGTCTGAGGGAAACCAAAGTCCATCACTTCGTCCATCAGCTCGTACACCGTCACAAAGTTGTCACGAATACTCTCCTCCTCAAGCTCCTTAAAGTACTCCTTAAATACCTACAAAGACATAAAGACAGACGTAGTTTGACACACACTGCATGTTATATTTTCTAGCCGATTATGTAATTACATTACATTTAGCTGATGCTTTTATCCAAAGCGACTGTACATGTAGCTATAAAATAGGCAAGTAGGTTTGCTGTACGAACGTGCTTTTTCATTGGTTGTTAAAGTGTAGATTTATGCAAGCTGTTGGCTTTATTCAAGAAGCAAAAACCTGTCATAAGATGTTTTATACAAAGTAGCAGCATCGAAAAGATAAACTGTATAGTCAATGGGAAAACAGCCAATGAAATAGAAAGGGTAGTTGCACCTCATGTTGTCAGGGGATAATGACAAACACCTTTCATGCTAGCCACAAATAAATAGGGTCAAAATCGACGGTCCCAGCATATCTTTTTTTTTTTTTTTATAAAATGTGACTTAAACTTGTAGATTTTCTGTAATGTTCTACTTGTATGAGCTTATTCTTGTTCCACTATACCTACTTTAAGTACAAGTAGCAAGTAGAAGACTTGGACTTATGCAAACAGACTCACCTGGATGATTTTATAAAGAAAGGAGTACACCAGAGCAGCGTTGGCATTCTTCTTCGTCATCGCCACCACTGGACAGACTGTTAAGAAACAACTATACATCTACAAGTGACAGTATTTGAGCTGAAAAACGAAATTGTACAAACTAGAAACTGTCGAGACGGAGACATGCAATGAACGTCTATTAGTGTGCTGAGGGTGGTTGTGAGATGAATGCAATGAAATAAATCCTAAAAGAATGCATCACAGTAGCAAGCAATTGAGAACATGGCCACATGTCTAATGTAGTGCACTGGGAATACCACTTACTCACAACTGCAATATCATGCTGAATTAATAATGTGTAAGGAAATGTGACTGCCCAATCTTGCATTATGAGAGGATATATAGTGAATTACACATCACAGTGAATCAGTGTTAAAAAAAAAAATTAACTGGCTGTGCGACATGATGAGATGAAAGAGAAGCTGAGAAGCCGCCTGCTGCTGAGATGTGAAGCTGGAGACAGCTGAGGGTAGAGGCCATTCAGCTCTGTGTGTTAAAGGCTGTACTGTACATCGCCACTACATTTTATATTCAGACATGAACTCAGAAGGATACAGTAAAGGTTGCTGTGTTTGATCCACAGGAAGTGTGAGGAGCCATGGGTGACCATAGGTGTCATCTCCGCCTCCTCTTCTCTCTTCATCAGGATGGGCATAAAATGGTCGATCTCATTCATGTCCATGTTCCCCATGTAGTTACGGCAGATTAGCACCTGAAACCATAATGTTAAACACAATAAATGAAGTCAGAAGATATCATAGTTGAGCCTCGACACTGTCATTAAATGTGCATAGGGCATGTATATGAAACCTGAACACTCAAGCTTAAACATGCTTTAATAGCTACTGAATAACCTAAAAGGATGGAGTTTGCACCATTTTCCAAACTATCTCGAAATGTAATGTTCAAACTGTGAGTCCAACTTTTGATCATGAATGATGAACGACCACCTTCTTAACTTGAAATAGAAGCCAAAGCCTACTTTATGAAAACTCAAGAAACTTTCAGGTTTTAAAAGAGCAGTCAATAACAAATGTGTCACTACCTTACATTAGAAATGTGTCCACAATGTGCCCACCATGAATTAGTTTTTATTATTATTTATATTATTACTCAATCAACATAAAAATAGAAATGGCAGAAAATGTTAGTTTTTAGCCCTTCAAATATAGCAATGTTCTGCTTTTTAATTTAGCAGGCAAAAAACTGTAAATGAGGCTAGCTAGCAAGTCACTATTGTGGGAAAAGTACTCCGGTGTGAACGCGCCTATCGACCTGTGGACACCTATATTATTGCAGCTTTTCCCCATACTAAAAACAGAGACTCCTACAGTAAGACTGAATGCAAACTGTTGTATGACTTGATATTTCTGCCTTTGAATGGTCAAATGTCAATGCAAATTGCTGTATGAAAAACATCTTTCTTTGAATCTAAGAGCCTGATATTGTACACTAAAATAAACCCATTAGCCAAAGAACAACACATGTCCAAACATACAAGGATGACTCAGAACTGCCAAAATCTAAAGTGGTGTTCTTATCTTTATCTTAAATATCACAGAATTGCAAAAATATTAATGTATTTTCAAATGATTTTTTAAACTATTCACTTTATTTTCTGAAATACAAATATATATTATAATATTGTATCTCCCTATCATAGTAACACACATGCACACAACACGCTGAGTCAGCAGTGCTAGAGTGCAGACACAGTGAAATGAAGAAAGAATACAAAGCTTCTACGTTTGACTGATCTAGATCAGTGGTTCCCAAACGGTGTGCCGCGGCACACTGGTGTGCCTTGAGGCAAGTCCGGGTGTGCCGTGGGATTTTGTGACAACCATACATTGTTATTATTGCAATATACAACTACACAAAAATAATTATTTTTTAATTTACTATATCAGTACTTTGTAGGTTTATATGTACGTAATCTGCGCGACTTGCGCGTCCACATCTCCACGTGCAGTGCTGCATAAACATGGCTGAGTCAGCGATAACTCTCGAGGGGTGGAGGTATGCCCATTATTTTGAGTTCGTCCTAAGAATAGACAGGAATGTGACGGTGAGGTGCAAACTGTGTCCAGGCCAGAAGCTGTTATTCTACGGTGGCCCTGAAGTGCAAGACACCACAGCATTTCAGAAAACACTACAGCATTTCAGAAAACACCACAGCATTTCACAAAACACTACAACATTTCAGAAAACGCCGCAGTATTTCAGAAAACGCCACAGCATTTTACAAAACGCCACAGCATTTCACAAAACGCCACAGCATTTCACAAAACGCCACAGCATTTCAGAAAACACAACAGCATTTCAGAAAACACAACAGCATTTCAGAAAACACCACAGCATTTCAGAAAACACAACAGCATTTCAGAAAACACCACAGCATTTCACATTGGACGGAAAGGGTATTCCTTTAGGGAGAACACTTCTTGTTTGTGATTGGACAGAGCCAGCCAGAGAAGCACTGCTATGATTGGTTGTTTTTGCTGCCAGTCAAGAAATGACGCTTCGTGATTGGTCAACACCCGACAGCGAAATATGTCCCAACACATCAGCCGTTAGCACACAATCAGAGCTCACAGCTCCTCATATCTGTTCAGAAACTGGACACAAGTTAAACAAGTACAAACCACAGACTGTCTATGTCATGGTGAATACAGTCGCTGCTTTATTTATGTCTGTATGACGTTGTTGTGAGTGTGGACGGAGCAGCAACAGGTTAGTTTAGCCTGATTCCATTAAGAAAACACGCATTTTAAAAGCTTTTCACCTGCCGTCTTATCTGCAGACTTGTCAAAGCGTTAATTATTGGTTTTTACTAACCGTTGTCAGTATGTAGTTACTTCGGCATCACTTTGAAACGTGTATTACAATTAAATCACGGTCAAATATGTTCATTTTGTTGTAGTTGGTATCTCGCATAGGATTTACATGGAGATACGCCCCGCCCCCTCTCCAGCGCCTCTTGTTTGAATGACAGCAGCAAACACAGCTGACAGCCGCGGTGAAACTCGAGCGATTAGAGCGATGCGAATATTGGGTGGTCTACCATAGTATTTACGTGGAGATAAGCCCCTTAAAAACCATGAATTAATAAAGCATTCATTCTGTGTTTACTCCGGTCTTTCAAACAAGACGCTGGAGAGGGGGCGGGCCGTATCTCCATGTAAATCCTATCGGAATCGAATCGATCAGGCTAAACTAACCTGTAGCTGCTCCGTCCACACTCACAACAACGTCATACAGACATAAATAAAGCAGTGACTGTATTCGAAATGACATAGACAGTCTGTGTTTTGTATATGTTTAACTTTTGTCCAGTTTCTGAACAGATATGAGGAGCTGTGAGCTCTGAGTGTGTGCTAACAGCTAACGGCTGATGTGTTGGGCCAATCACGCAGCGTCATTTATTGACTGGCAGCAAAAACAACCAATCACAGCAGTGCTTCTATCGCTGGCTCTGTCCAATCACAAACAAGAAGTGTTCTCCCTAAGGAATACCCTTTCCGTCCAATGTGAAATGCTTTGGTGTTTTCTGAAATGCTGTGGTGTTTTGTGAAATGCTGCAGCGTTTTGTGAAATGCTGTTGTGTTTTGTGAAATGCTGCGGCGTTTTGTGAAATGCTGTTGTGTTTTGTGAAATGCGGTGGCGTTTTGTGAAATGCTGTTGTGTTTTGTGAAATGCTGCGGCGTTTTGTGAAATGCTGTGGCGTTTTGTGAAATGCCTTTGTGTTTTGTGAAATGCTGCGGCGTTTTGTGAAATGCTGTTGTGTTTTGTGAAATGCTGTGGTGTCTTGCACTTCAGGGCCACCGCAGTTATCCACTGCTGGAAACACCACGTCAAACCTCAACAAACACCTGCAAAGAACCCATGCTAAGGTGAAGCTACCGCACACGCTATTTGTTGTTTGTTTATATCACGTGGTCTGTTGTTCTTCTCTGTCTTCCAGTTGTTGCCTGTTTTGAATAACAAATACACACTACCGCCGCCTGCTGGTAAGGAAAGTTATTGCCACTCACGCATGCGCAGTTCGTACGTTCACATACATCTCACTAATTTGTAAGTCGGCATAATATTTACAATAGCACATGTTTCAATGCTGATTGCTGAAATGTTACATTTATAATTTGTAGTTCAGGACCATGGACAATGCAGCTTCCTTGCATTGACAGTTCTCTGTGCTGAATTTCTGCTGAGTTTCCTTTGCCTCATTTTTAATTTTGTGACCTGTCTGGTTTAAATGAGTGTGTTGCTGCTTTGATGAAGCCTAATTTGATAAAGTTTCAAATTAATTTCTGAAATATTTCGTTAATAAATATTTCATGAGTAATATAGTTGTCTGTCACATTTTATTTGGCATTAGTAAATAATTATGCACATTTACAGATATTTTACATGATATGAATGATAACACGTGTTATAAGGGCTATTTTGCACAATATGTGTGCCTTTTACTTGTCCTTTGGTGTGCCTTGGGCACAAAAAGTTTGGGAACCACTGATCTAGAGGACATGCACGCACGCAGAAACAACTTCCCCCCTTTCTTTAATAGAGTCTGTTGCGCAGGGTCACACAGGAGCGCATACAACAAAGGCATGAGGAAATAAGAAATGAACAAAAAGGAAATGCCTGAAAAGTAAAGTAATCTTGGGAGAATAAAGGATATGAACAGGCCACTGCTCGGCTTCTGAGAGAGGAGACAGAATCCGCAAAGCAAAAAGGTCAGAGGCCACCAGAGACGGAGAGTGAGGTATAAAGTATAATAACAAATCTTTGCATCAAAATAAATTGCAATACTGACGACCCCTGTAAGAAATCCAGAGGTTCACTTTGTAGTTCTGGAAGTAAACTTTGATGGAAAAACTTTACAGAAAGAATGTTGGAGGCAACTGAAGAAAGGTCAGTCTTAACGGCAAATGCAGGATGAGATCAGAGGATTTACTTTAACAGCATTTCTAAATGCAGAATGCATACGGAGTTAAAGCTAGTGTGTTTCACATCGACAAGTTAAGAGTTCATGGTATTTTAGTGCTGAAACAACTATAAAAGTGACTCAATCAACTTAAAAATGAAAACAAATGAATAATCACATAATTATCAAAACAATACCTAGCATCTCATATGTGAGGATTAGCTGCCTTTACGTTTTTGTTTTTTGGAAATGTAATGTCTGTGAGTTTAGGAAAGACTTCCGGGCAAAATAAGCAATTTTAACGATATTATCTTGACGGGTTTGTGAAAATGTGATGGCTTTTTTTGCATTTTTCTGGAATTCTTCAAACAAAATGAGTAGTCCATTATTGTAAATCCCACTCATCCACAACCTACACAGACCCACACTGCACTTATGGAGAGTTAAAAGCAAACACTGCATAGATTCCGCCCTCCACATTGTGCAAAATGCTTAAAACTTTTGAGTTATTTCTCGTTTTTTGTAAAATAAAAAGGTTGATTTCTGCTTGAAGCAATACAGAGATTATTCACAGAACAACACTATCAATGTGTTTCACTAATCCTGTGAGATTAAATCAACACATTTCTAATTGTTATTGACTGCTCTTTTACCCTTTCTGTAATTTAACATTGTTGTTAAATTGATGCGTGTTTGTCTTTTTTCTGAAAAACTGCATTTTCTTTTTGAGAGCTATTTCAGTCAGCTGAATGCGGAGATAGCAGCACGTTGAAGGTTCCTCCTTTGACAATACAAACAGTTTGGGGCTTGAAACTGTGACAATGAAGTCTTTGCTACAAGACAATCACAATGATGGTTTAGAATAACATAACATAACATAACATTGCATTTAGCTGACGCTTTTATCCAAAGCGACTTACAATAAGTGCGTTCGTCCAACAAAATACAACTTGAAGAAAACGGAATCATATAAGTACATCAGGTTTCATAGAGCAAAAACATTTCAAGTGCTACTCAACTGGCTTTAGAAAAGCCAGTCCTTTATTAGTATAAAAGTGCTTCGTTAATAGTTATATCGCTCGAAGTGAAGTCGAAAGAGATGAGTTTTCAGTTTGCGCCGGAAGATATGCAAGCTATCTGCCGTCCTGATGTCAATGGGGAGCTCATTCCACCATCCTGGAGCCAGGACAGCAAACCCACGTGTTTTCGCCGTTGGGAACTTGGGTCCCCCTCGCAGCGAGGGCGCAGCGAGTCGTTTGGCTGATGCAGAGCGTAGTGCACGCGCTGGGGTGTACGGTTTAACCATGTCCTGGATGTACGAAGGGCCAGATCCATTCGCAGCATGGTAAGCAAGTACCAGTGTCTTGAAGTGGATTCTAGCAGTTACCGGAAGCCAGTGAAGCGAGCGTAGGAGCGGAGTAGTGTGGGAAAATTTAGGAAGGTTGAAGACCAGACGAGCCGCTGCATTCTGGATGAGCTGCAGAGGTCGGATGGCACATGCAGGTAGACCAGCCAGGAGGGAGTTGCAGTAGTCTAGGCGTGAGATGACGAGAGCCTGGACCAGAACCTGAGTCGCTTTCTGTGTCAGCTGGGGACGTATCTTCCTGATGTTGTAAAGCGTGTATCTGCAGCAACGGGTTGTAGCAGCGATGTTTGCAATGAAGGACAGGTTGTTATCTAGGGTCACACCCAGATTCCTTGCAGTCTGAGTCGGGGAAACAACTGAGGTGCCGATGTTGATTGTTAGGTCAAGAGTGGGACAATCTTTTCCCGGAAGGAAGAGCAGCTCAGTCTTGTCAAGGTTGAGTTTGAGGTGATGAGCAGACATCCACTGAGAGATGTCAGCTAGACAAGCAGAGATGCGTGCGACGACCTGGGTCTCTGAGCGGGGAAAGGACAGAATTAATTGGGTGTCATCAGCGTAGCAGTGGTAAGAAAAACCATGCGGGCTAATGACTGATCCGAGCGAGTTTGTGTACAGGGAGAAGAGGAGGGGACCAAGAACAGAGCCCTGAGGGACCCCTGTAGTTAATTGACAAGGGTCGGACTCAGACCCTCTCCAAGTCACCCTGTAGGTACGGTCTTTCAGGTATGAGGTGAGGAGGGAAAGTGCAGAGCCTGAAACTCCAAGTTTTTGGAGAGTGCGAAGGAGGATCTGATGATTCACCGTGTCCAATGCAGCAGACAGGTCCAACAGGATGATGACAGAGGAGAGGGATGCAGTTTTGGCAGTGTGCAGTTCCTCCGTGACAGCAATGAGAGCAGTTTCTGTGGAGTGACCTGCCTTGAAACCAGACTGGTGCGGATCCAGAAGGTTGTTCTGATTGAGATAACAGGAGAGTTGTTTAAAGACAGCGCGTTCAAGTGATTTAGACAGGAATGGGAGGAGAGAGACAGGCCTGTAGTTTATAACATCAGACGGGTTGAGAGTGGGTTTCTTTAGGAGAGGGTTTACTCTTGCCTCCTTGAGACTGTTTGGAAAGTGACCAGAAGTTAGAGAAGTGTTGATGAAATGGGTGAGAAACGGTAGAATATCAGGAGCGATAGTCTGAAGGAGGTTTGAAGGGATAGGGTCCAGAGGACAGGTGGTAGGGCGGGCAGAGGTAATGAGGGTAAGAACCTCACTTGGAGAGAGAGGGGAAAAGGAGGTAAGTGTGTTGGTGGAAGGAGGGTCTGGTGACCCAGCGGTGAGTAAAGGTGAGTCAGAAAAAGAAGAGCGAATATCATCAACCTTTTTTTCAAAGTGGGTAACAAAGTCGCTTGACAGAAGTGAGGAGGGGGGAGGAGCTTTTGGAGGGTCCAAGAGGGTGGAGAAGATGGAAAATAGTTTTTTAGGATTGGAATAGGAAGATTGGATCTTATCTTGAAAGAAAGTGCTTTTTGCCTGAGAGATCGAAGCAGAGAAAGAGGAGAGGAGAGCTTGATAGGTTAGGAGGTCGTCACAGTGTTTGGATTTCCACCATTTCCGCTCTGCTGCCCTAAGGACGGTTCTATTAGCACGCAGTGCATCATTTAGCCAGGGAGCAGGAGGGGACTGACGAGCCTGCCGAGATGTGAGAGGACAGAGCGAGTCCAGAGTGGATGAGAGAGTAGAGAGGAGAGTTTCTGCAGCAGAGTTTGGAGGCAGGAGTTGGAACGAGTCAGAGGAAGGGAGGGCTGAGAGCACCGACGAGGCAAAGGTAGAGGGGGAGAGGGAGCGAAGGTTACGGCGGACAAGTGCAGGATGAGAAGAGATTAGTTTGTTATGTTTGGAAAGGGGTAGAGAGAATGAAATGAAGAAGTGATCGGATGTGTGGAGCGGGTTTACAGAGAGGTTAGAAGTAGCGCAGTTCCTTGAGAATATGAGATCAAGGACATTGCCAGCTTTATGAGTCGGTGGGGACGGAGACAGTGAGAAAGCAAAGGCGGTTAACAGAGATGTTAGTTCGTCTATCTTCCCCGTCTGGAGGTTGAAGTCTCCGAGAAGTACAGCGGGAGGGCCAGTTTCAGGGATGTGTGAGAGGAGATTATCTAATTCCTCCAAGAAGTCCCCCAAGGCGCCTGGTGGACGGTAGAGAACAACAATGGTTAGCTGTATAGGATGGGTTACTGTGACGGCATGGAATTCAAAGGTGGAAGGAGTGAAGTTAGGTAGCTTGAAGAGGGAAAAGCTCCATTTGGGAGAGAGCAGGAGACCAGTGCCACCTCGTCTGCCAGTTGGTCTGGGTGTATGGGAGAAGGAATATGCAGTGGAGAGAGCTGCTGGGGTGGATATGTTGGATGGAGTAATCCAGGTCTCAGTGAGAGCAAGGAAATCCAGAGACTGCAGGGAGGCGTAGCCAGAGATGAAGTCAGCCTTAGGAACAGCTGACTGGCAGTTCCACAGGCCACCAGAAACTAGATGTTGGATCTCAGTGGAGCATGTGGGATAGACGAGAGCAGGCCGGTTATATCGATTACGAGATACACGGGGCCAGTGATAATTGCGAGAAGACACATGAACAGGAATGGAGAAAATACACATGATTATAACATGAGGGGCTAAACCAAATAAAATGAAACAAAAGAAAAAAACACCAGCGATACTTAGCTCAATCAAAGTAGGATTTGCCTCCTCTTTGCCTCCCGCGTGACTCCCACAGGACTCTAATGTCTTTGCCAGTCTTTGACTCCCACAGGACTCTAATGTCTTTGCCAGTTTTTGACTCCCACAGGACTCTAATGTCTTTGTCAGTCTTAGCCTGTCTGACGCTGCAGCTGACGCTCCAGGAAAGTGCTACCTAAAATGGACACCTGATTGCTGAGTTCTCACAGCTGTGGGGCAACGTCCTTTTAATTAGTTAACTCTCTGCAGCTGGTGGCCCTCAAAAGGAAATCTAGACTGGCTTCGTCCTGATGTGTTATTGTCTTTTAAGTCAATTACATTAAACCCTAAGTTATAAAGTTCTGAGTTTAACCCTTAATACAGTTACACCTACTCAATAAAGCTCTTAGTATTCTACAAATGTTTAAATCAAAGTTAACCCTAGTAGTCAGTTAGATCACTTTTAAGGTTTCAGTCAAATGACTTTTCCCAAGTTTGTGCCTGACAGATGCTGTAGCGGTTTTGAGTTTTTAAAAACACAATTCCAGTCAGATCAACTACAGAGCATTGATACAGAGTACACACACTGAAACAGAGAAGTCTACAAACACAGTGTTACTCACACAATTCTAGAAGTCTCCAGTAGCTTTCTTGTCAAAAACTAGTTGCACACATATATATATATAGTTTGAATAGTTATTATTTTACCTTTAAGTTGTTAAGGTTATTTGAAAGTCAACATATCATTGTGATGTCACGTTGGTTTGAATGTGTGTCGGTTACACTTAGTTTGAAAAAGAAAAACATCAGATAGTGTTGAATATTCAGCAGAGGCAGAGTACATCAAACAGAACACCTCACACAAGCAATTAGCATATTTCATGCCCCAAAGCAGAGTGCAGCTACTTCATAATCCAGGTCTCATTCAATTCTACTGTGAGAAGGCACGATAATGTCTGATAACAACATTTCTGGGAAGTTGTGATGGCATTTACAAATACTTGCTAAATCAATTCAATCACATTTCCATAAATACATGATTTATATTTGGCATGTTTCTTAAACAGGTTGAAATAACAATAGGTTAGCATAGATACAGCTTTAATATAAAACATATTCTAGCAGAAATAACACATTTAAAGAGGTAGAAGGGAAATAGGACTCATATATAGGATATAGGCAATGAAGATAGTTAAAAAGTAAAAGGATGTATACTGTAGGCTACTGATGATACCTTGTTTAAAATTGCATTTTCTACATCAGAATATCATACTGAGGTTATCCATTTCCGATAAAACTGTGAGTCTATTTTTGTTGGTAACTGGAATGTTTATAAAAACAACAACAGCATATTTTTCCTTAAAACAACTGGTGGCCTTAAAAGTCCCAGAGGGATTCTCATTTCATGCATTTTTTTTATTGGGACACACAAGGTAATCAGTGACTTTTCACAATGTGTGAAATCAATAGGAACCACTCGCTCTGACGTCTAAATGCAAATAGCAACCTCACTGGAGTGTATCGCTGAAAGGCAAACAGGAACACCCAAAATCCTACAACTCTATTTTCAGGACGTTTGGAGAAAAATTTCAACACAAACCTTAAAGCATGACTCTATCACCACTGTGAGAGAAACCTCACAAAAGGATAATTGTGATGACACTTTAGAGTGACGAGGCTGTTAACTGTACAGCTCACTTGTAGATGAAATAATGGCACATTGAAGGCTGTAAAAAGGGCTAGTGAATTGGTCCATTAATTGCAACCAGTTAACATTGTGCATGCTCACAGTGCTTATTTTTCTGAACAGCTAAAGGTTTGTTGTTGCTTAAGGCTACCAATTCAACAAGAGTCAACACACAGGCAAGCTGGCAGCTCTGTAAGGCACAGCGGTGCATTGAGCTCACAGCGATGATGTTAAATTGCTGTCTTTCAGTTGATAGTTATGTTTACCATGTTCATCATGTAAGCTTAGCATTTAAGCATGGTCATATTTACTTATAAACAGAGGGAACTAATAAGGCTGATTTAAATGCTATAGGTATTCGGTCGTAAATCAAAGTATAGGACAATTTTAACATTTGGCTTTAGGGTGAAGCTCAAATACAAGTCAAAAGATCAGCAAGTCATGAGGATGTATCTGATGGGCATCAAAAATGTAGTTACAGTTGTTGTTGTTCTTGTTGTTGTTGTTGTTGTTGTGATATTTCAGTCTGTACTAAAGTGGCAGCCACCTAAAAAGTGAGGAGCAAAACTGACTGAAAATATAGATAACTCTCATACATTTACACTTTAATGTGGATGAATGTGCACTGATCAAAAACTAAACACAAAATGGGAAACTATAGCAGCTATAGCTCTTTTGGAAGCACTGTTGTAAAACCTTACACTTTTATGCTTCTAGCTAATTAAATGTGCTGCTATTTCAACCAAAACTTCAGTCCGGACAAATAATGCCGTGCTGATTTCAATAGCGTGACATTTCAGTCTACACAGTGGGTCCCAGCAGCCAGCAGTGTGTGGTCTAGTGCCCAGGAGCTACAACTTGAGACATGAGGGTGGGGGGGCAAAAGGGCAGAGAAGGACACTGGCTTCTGTAGTAGCTGTGTGTTTTCAACTGTGTCTAGGAATGTGTGTACTGGAATGACATGTCTGTCTAGTTTTTGTTGTTATCCACGATGAGTTAAAACACCAGTTACAGAGGAGAAAGGACCCCCTCCTGGTCAGGAAAGAGGGGGGGGGGGAGAGATTAAAGGTGAAGAGATTCTGAGTTTCCCCAGGGCAGAGACAGATAGATAGGGAGAGAACAAGCCTTTAATCTGTACAATAAGACATCCAGGCTATGAGGGACTGATCCTTGTTCTTGATGTGTATTGTCAAGCATATAAGACTTCTTCAGCAATTCCTTTTCTAGCCCTCAAATGAATTAACCCTGTGAGGTTCAGATATCAAAATACATTAAAGTAAGAAGTAGTAATATTCTGTGTCTTCTTTTATTTATCCTATGCTAGAGTGCATGTAAATAAAACTCCAAGGCATTAAGAGATTCATTAGAAATGTATTTCATAAACAATTTGTAGATACTGCTAGTGATTTGAGGATTACTTAATTAGTAAATAATAAAATAATCCTCAAATGATTGGTCAATAACTTTCCTAATTAAAGGAGACCTATCATGCTATATTTGAATAATATAACCTCTCATTCCCCTGATTGGTGGACAGTTGGCCATATAGGCGGAGCTCCTCGTCACTGACGTCACACTATTTTCAAATCTGTATCAGTCTGTATCAGATCCGTTGTAGCCCCGTTTTTAGAGATTTGGGTATAGAGGAAAAGAGAGAGGGTTGTGTTTTCTGACACTTGGTGAGTTCCCTGACACACCGGGGAGACATATTCATGTATAAAAGACGTACAAAAGTGCATTTTGCATGATAGGTCCCCTTTAATTGTTTGGGCTATAAAGGCCACACAATAGATACATGTGCTCAAAAAGTATCAATTTTAGGTTTTAAAAATTGCTTCCGGGTTGAATGACCAACAATTAAAAAATATTCAGTTTACAATGATATTCAATCTAAAGCAATGATTAATTTACCAATCGATCAACTGCTAAATTGACTGGATCATAACTTAAACTCTAGAAAATGAAGCAGAAGTGCCTTAATGAGCTCATACAGAAAAGGTGGAATCTGGGTGATACAAATCTGCTGAAATATATTCCTTCTAAAAACATCTCAAACCTGTTAAATAGCAATAACTAACTCTTAACTTGATAAATCCACAACAAGTAGAGCTTAAAGTATTTTTATAATTTGTATTATTTGTATACTTTATACAAAGCTTATTTATATAGGAACGTCACTGGTGTTACGTGTTACCAGGAAGAAGAGTAACACCAGTGATGGTAACACCAGTGACAATTTGGAGAAAACACTACCATTTTAACAAAATTGCTGCCATGTGTCAGACCAAATGTGGCTTCAGTCAATATCAAAATCGTTTAACTCTTCAATACAATACATTTTCCCATTCAAATGTTCACCCCTAGGGCTATGCAATGAGTAACACTAATGACAGACTTGAAAGACGCACGTAACATTTGAAGATAAAATGACACCTTTAACAAACAAAGTAAGAAGTATCTGACTTTCCTTATGTCTTTGTCCACTGCTCTGCCTCAAATGATCTCTTGTTACAGGAGGCACTTCAGAGACAGTACATTATTTCAAAAATAAAAGCGTTTTGTGTAGCAGTAACACCAATGACGTAATTTTGGGTGACTGACATTTATTGGATATTATTAATAATAATTTGCTTTTTTTTTTACCATTTCAGTGTTATATTTAATGTATGTAATGTTATGTAAATATGAATGAGATTTATTTATTGAAAAAAAAATGTTTAAATGAAAACTATAGGCTCCACCTCCATGTATGATCAAAGTAACAAGGCAGTTCCTTGAACTTGGCATTTTAAATAAATTGCAATTTATGTATAAAACTATTTTTTTATTTGGTACCATTGCAAAGACAATCTCTTTTTATTCAACATATATAATGAATGTGAGTATTAGGTCAACGTCATGTATTTTGGTGTCTGCAAAAGTAAGTGACAGTACTTCCACCTTTTCTGTAGAATGACCAAATATCAACCTCATGTCCAGACCAGGTCCACTCCAGACACAAACAAAACACTATCCTATTAACTAAGGAAAGCCACATTGATTAGATAAGATATAAAAGAAAGAAATACAGTTTTAAACTTTGAAATAGGCCACAACACGTAGGCTACAATGAAGGCTGCATCGCTGCACAAGAACAAGCCCGTCTGAACACATAACACTGTTGAACGGGTTTGACCAGTTGAGCCTCTTCCTGACTGCTCTGTTTGGGTGCATACAGTCTCTGAGTTTAAGAATACCTAAGCAGGAAATGTCAAATTAAGTATACAGGCATATAATGTACACAATGATGCAAATATCCTTACATTTCTGGACTTTTTATAAGCGTACCTACTCTTGTCTTGCAGCAGGTGCTTCCTTGACAACCCTAGTGTGAACTTCGCCAACAACAAGTCGCCACAAACTTACCTTTCCCTTCAGGTCGAGGATAAATATCGCCGACGCCGACATCTTGGTGGATAGAGAATAATCCTCGAGAGCAGGAACTAGTCTAGATAATATGTAGGTCTACTGTAAAATATGGGTCACTTAAAGGGAGTAGTATTCGCTCCCATCATCCTGCTTCATCCTCTCCTCCACTCCCTTCAGTCTGCGTTTCACTGCAACTCGCTGCTTTTCCGGAGCGGAGCGTCAAGCTACATGTACTGACATAAATATAACTTCCGGCGTTAAGTGAGTTGTTTTTTTCTAAATTCACCCACTATGACCAGTACAGTTGTACACAAATACAATTTGATTATATATTTCTTCCATTAGCCACATTTACGGGGAGGGGCGTGGAGATATTGTTCCTTTTAGTCTACATGTTTATTATTTCACAGCCATAGACAGGCTTATGTAGGCTACAGTTTAGATCAGGAGTGTCAAACTCAATTTCATCGCGGGCTACATTCGCATAAAGTTTGCACTCAAAGGGCCAGTTGTAACTATATAATATATAAAAAATTATGTATTATATTACATTATTGACTCTGAATTGGATTATTATCGGATAGGATAATAACTTAGTTATTAACTACGTCTGAAAGGCAGCAGAAGTCCAGGGCAAATAATTGCAAGTCTCTTCAGTGCGCATGTCACAAAATGAGATGCATTGTGGGACATGTAGTTTATGGGCAACCTGCTTCTGTAGAGTGGCATGTAACCATATAATACAGTTGTTCTCGATTGCTAACACACTAAAATTATACATAAAGCACAATTATTTTAACTGACACTCAAAGAGCAAAACATCGGCTCAAATCTCCAAAACTCTAAACACGTTTTTAGCTTTTCACACAATTTGCAAATCAACATGGCACTTTTTGCAAACCACTGCACACGTTTCTCCACGTAAGACACAGGAATCTGACATAAAGTCACATGTTAGCAGGTTTAAAACACTGATATTCAAAATGCCTCACACATGGACCAATGATCAAGAAACACGTTCCACCTGACCAAACACCTGATAGCATAATTGTTGGCTCATCAATCGATGTTAGTACAGGGGGAAAAAACACAGGTGAGTACTTTCTTACAGTAACAATGGAAGAAAGTTGCAAGAGGAAGAGGAAGAGCTGCGCTGAGAGTGAGAGGAGGAGGAGGAGGAGGAGGAGGAGGAGGAGGAGGAGGAGGAGGAGGAGGAGGAGGAGGAGGAGGAGGAGGAGGAGGAGGAGGAGGAGGAGGAGGTGGGTGAGAGTGAGAGGTGGGTGAGAGTGAGAGGGGGAAGAATGAGAGGTAGAGGTAGAGCTGGAGGGAGAGGACGTGGACAAAGAAGAATACTCTCTAATGAAATGAAATGTTATCAACCATGGTTTGACGATGAGAGAGGCTGGACAGAGGGTTCAGCCTAATCTAAGCCGGTTACTCTGTAATTCGGACACTTAGACTTGAAAACAGGTTAGTTACCAGTTTGTAGCTCTGCGTAATTCATGATATATCAGTGCTTATATCTGTTGTGTGAAACGTATTTACTTCATTACTGTAATTGAATTGTTGGCATGTTGCATACTATAACTGTACAAAAATCCTGCACAATGTACTGTGGTAAACTTACTTTTATGCAACACAGACACTGACCAACCACTATATCTTTGTTGTTTATCTGAAGGACAGAGAAACAAAGAGGTGCAGGTGGAAGGCTAAGGATTTCCAATGAGGCACAGGAAGCAGCAGTTACAAACTTGGTTTTGGCAAACAATGCATCACACTTAGAGAGATCCGAAGCATAGTAACTATGTGCTGAGATGCATGTTGCACAATGTTGTTTTTTAATAAAATATGATTTTTTTCAACAACTCATTTGTATTTCTTCATTTACTGTATTTCTGTAAACTCAAGCAATCTTTCTCTGCAGAAACCTCTATGTACAGAGCATAGCCCATAACAGATGAGAGTGCTTTAGAGTATGCTCAGCAGTGTGTAGTTGGGTGGTCAAACAATCTAGTATTATGAATGAAGTGTGTTATATTTGGTGCAAAAGTTTGCATTTGGTAAGTGTTTATTTAGTTTTGAGTGCAGTTCTTCACTTAGCAGGAGAAATTAGGTGTTTTGCACTTTGGGTGTGTGGTTTTGTGAATTGTGTTTAGTGTTCTGAGAAACTGTGCAATTTAAAAAAAAACGTGTGTTAGCAATCGAGAAAAACTGTAAACGTATTATATTCCTTGCAAGCTCTTGCGGGGCCACATAAAATGAAGTCGCGGGCCGGATTTGGCCCCGGGCCTTGAGTTTGAGACCCCTGGTTTAGATACTGTGGTAGATAGTAGGTTAAACGAAACGCATGTTCAGTTTATAAACACAATGCATTGTAATAAATTACAGTTTTTCTCGATTGCTAACACACTAAAATTATACATAAAGCACAATTATTTTAACTGACACTCAAAGAGCAAAACATCGGCTCAAATCTCCAAAACTCTAAACACGTTTTCAGCTTTTCACACAATTTGCAAATCAACATGGCACTTTTTGCAAACCACTGCACACGTTTCTCCACGTAAGACACAGGAATCTGACATAAAGTCACGTGTTAGCAGGTTTAAAACACTGATATTCAAAATGCCTCACACATGGACCAATGATCAAGAAACACGTTCCACCTGACCAAACACCTGGTAGCATAATTGTTGGCTCATCAATCAGGATGTTAGCACTATAAAAAAGACCACAGGTGAGTACTTTCTTAGAGCAACAATGGAAGCCAACATGGAAGCAAGAGGAAGAGGAAGAGGAAGAGGTGGGGTGAGGTGAGGTGAGAGTGAGAGGAGGAAGAATGAGAGGTAGAGGTAGAGCTGGAGGGAGAGGACGTGGACAAAGAAGAATACTCTCTAATGAAATGAAATGTTATCAACCATGGTTTGACGATGAGAGAGGCTGGACAGAGGGTTCAGCCTAATCTAAGCCGATTTACTGTCGCCTCTGTAATCCGGACACTGAGACTTGAAAACAGGTTAGTTCCCAGTTTTTAGCTCTGCATAATTCATGATATATCAGTGCTTATATCTGTTGTGTGAAACGTATTTACTTCATTACTTTAATTTAATTGTTGACATGTTGCATACTATAACTGTACACACATCCTGCACAATGTACTGTGGTAGACTTACTTTTATGCAACACAGCAACCCAGTCTCATGGCATTTCGTGTTCACCAACACGATTTTTAATCTATTGATTCGTGTTCACCAACACGATTTGCCCCTTTTTTTCGTGTTGCACAGCACGATTTGAAAAGTTATGTATTTCTACTGGTAATGTGTTTCGTGCCTGCAGCACGTCTTTTTCTCCGGTCGGGTCGTGGAAGACCGGAAGCTGTGTGGTTCATAAAAACATGTTCTTACTCAATATCAAGCCACAATTATTGCTTTTATTTTAAATCGTATAATTTCGGACTTTTGTCGCTGTCTGTGAGGAAAATAAATGGGGCTCAGAGCCTCAGGATACTGAAATCTGTATTTTTTTAAATCTTTTTTTCCTTCTAATTTGTTATTCTTTTCAAAATAACACACTGTTATTTACTCACCAATAACACACAATTATCCTTGCTTTTATTTATTGGTTTAATTCCATAATCTCGGGCTTTTTTTGGCGTCCGTCAGGAACTGAACTTCAAAATAAAAGTAACCGGAAACAGACGTAGGCATTTTGAGCGATTACCCAGGATCCTCAGCTATAGTTTTAAGCTCGCTGATTGGGTGTTTGAGCCGCAATGCATGCTGGGATTTGGTGTTTATATGATATGAAATCCGGAAAACATTTTAAAATAATAAAATAATACCTAATTCCGAGTGCTCTTGCTTTTCTCTTTGAAAGTCATCACATAACGGCATTGTAATACACGGTTCGGATGCATTACATATTACAGATCTGCCGTAGTTCTTTATTTATAGAGCCCTGATGAGAAGACCTTTGGAAAAACTGAAGAAATGCCACCGAAACTGAATACTTGACGTGGATCATAAATATATCAACAATTAAAGAACATCTTCAATTCCTCTTCACACAATACGTCTCCTTGCAGTGTCAACACTAATTCGGCTGACTTTTACATTTGATCTAATTCAAAGATAGGTTATATTTACACCATAACGGTGCACAGCTGATATAAAAGGACTTGTAGTTTTTAAAGATATTACTGATTTTCTTTGAATGTAAGAATGTAAATACTGAGTCTGAAATAGTATAGCAATATGCTGTAAAATTATGTGAAAGCATGAATAAAACTACAAATCTTCAGATGTTGTACATACATAAGTGTCTATACACTAATAATATAAAGTTAGTATGGCTGTGTGTACCTTGTGTGCACCTCCTAGTGGTTAAAGCACGTTATTGAATTCATGTTTTTATGTTATATTTGATTAAAAAAATATTAAGAGTACATACTTTCATAGGGGAAAAGTAGAAATATAGAAATATAGAATATAAAAAATCAAGAAGATACTATAAGTGATCTCTACAATAAAACAGTTTAGTGCAGGATGTACAAAGATATTAATAGGAGGAGGTGCAAAACAGAAAAACGAATTAACCTTTATTTAAACGTTAAATAATATTTTAGATTAAGGTCTTCTCTTAAAAAAAACTTTGGGGGTATCTATCTACAGATACATATTAAGCCTGACAAAGTACTTAACGTCTAATATATTGCTTTCCTGAAATGTTAACTTTGTTGAAGCACTTATTTTAACTGATATTATACATATGAATTATACTCTTATGTATGTAGATAGTATAAGAAATGTGCAGAATATGACAGTTTAATGGTGGATGTACACACATATTGATAGATGTCTTGTAATGCACTGTTGAGGAACCTGTGACCCAAGTTTTTCATTCATTGCATAACTACACCGTAGTTGTGTATATGATATGTCAATAAACCTTTGAAAATCTTGAAAGGGATGTGCAAAATGGCCATAATATACAGTCTTTAATTAACTATTAGTAGAGAATAACGTGTAATAAATATACTTTATTACTCGTTTCCATTCATGTCAATTGCAGATACATGTTTAGTCTTCTCAAGCACCAACTATCAAATATCTCTCCTGATTGTTGGCACTTGACAATCACCTTCCCTGAATTTTACTCAGGTGCAACTAAAGTCTGATTTAAGGGTTGTTTATATTTCACATAATTAATCAGAATCTGCAAAGTAACTCAAATAAGTGTAGTGGAGTAAAAAATACCAGGTTAACCTCTGAATTGTAGTGGAGTAGAATTACAAAGTAACAATGAGCTGTCATGTGGGTATATATTAATGCTGCGCATTATGGACACAAGCGATTTTCACCCATTTATTAATTATATGTTTTACATTTGATAACACCAATGTGTTTAATACTGGCAACTTCTAATTGTGGGAAAAACGAAAACGTTCAGTAGAGACGTCCCATAGAACATTTTGCGAAACACAATAGCCAGCATGTGTAGTTCTGGGGGGGCGTTCGATTCCAGTTTTGGATAGTCTGGCGTGGTTTAGTTCCATTTCACACAGCTGTTTGACGCTCTGCGTAACCTTACGGGGACTGTAGTCCTAAACGATAGCTGGGGATTATGGGTAGTGTAGTGTCTTCGGCCATCCTAAACTCAGAAATGTTGACAATCGCAATGATGCTCGAAATGTCCCTTATAGGCCTACGTCTGTTTCCGGTTATTTTTATTTTGAAATTCAGTTCCTGACAGACGCCAAAAAAGCCAGAGATTATGGAATTAAACCAATAAATAGAAGCAAGGATAATTGTGTGTTATTGGTGAGTAAATAACAGTGTGTTATTTTTGAAAAGAATAACAAATTAGAAGGAAAATAAAAGCAATAATTGTGGCTTGATATTGAGTAAGAACATGTTTTTATGAACCACACAGCTTCCGGTCTTCCACGACCCGACCGGAGAAAAAGACGTGCTGCAGGCACGAAACACATTACCAGTAGAAATACATTGCTTTTCAAATCGTGCTGTGCAACACGAAAAAAAGGGGGAAATCGTGTTGGTGAACACGAATCAATAGATTAAAAATCGTGTTGGTGAACACGAAATGCCATGAGACTGGGTTGAACACAGACACTGACCAACCACTATGTCTTTGTTGTTTATCTGAAGGACTGAGAAACAAAGAGGTGGAAGGCTAAGGATTTTCTGAGGCACAGGAAGCAGCAGTTACAAACTGGGTTTTGGCAAACAATGCATCACACTTAGAGAGATCCGAAGCATAGTAACTATGTGCTGAGATGTATGTTGCACAATGTTGTTTTTTAATAAAATATGATTTTTTTCAACAACTCATCTGTATTTCTTCATTTACTGTATTTCTGTAAACTCAAGCAATCTTTCTCTGCAGAAACCTCTATGTACAGAGCACAGCCCATAACAGATGAGAGTGCTTTAGATTATGCTCAGCAGTGTGTTGGGTGGTCAAACTATCTAGTATTAAGAATGAAGTGTGTTATATTTGTTGCTAAAGTTTGCATTTGGTAAGTATTTATGTAGTTTTGAGTGCAGTTCTTCACTTAGCAGGAGAAATTAGGTGTTTTGCACTTTGGGTGTGTGGTTTTGTGTTACAAACTGGGTCAGCCAACCTACACCTATTCAATGTAATTGTATGCAAATATAGGCCTCCTTTCATTTGTCTGTATCTTTAAAGTAACTCATACGAAATGAAATAGTGGAGTAAAAAAAAGCTTTTGTAGCAGTAGAATAAGTAGCAAGTGAAGTTTGGTAAACAATTCTGAACTTTTATTTTGAAGGCAGGATAAGTATTGTCCCGTTTTGGCGCGTGCTCGTCTCTGTGAGCTTGTGTTTCCGGGTAGCCTGACAGCCTCACACAGACCTGTCAGACCGCTCTCATCAGCTGCATGGGCTCAGAGGATCCTCAAACACACCAGGCCAGTCCTATTTGCACGACACAGTGTCAGGCTTAATCACTGCTGTTGACACCAGTGTTGTACAGTTTAAAACCAAAGGTGAGTGTGAAGATTTTAGTTTGTAAACGACTATCAAGTCCAAACGCTAGTGACACTAGTCCTCAGAAGTTTGGAGTCCAATGGTATGGATTCAAAAATTAGCCATGTAGATACTTCTAAGTTCTGACACTTTTTATTTTTTTATTGAAATCACACTGTCCAATACAATAAATAGCCTATACAGAGTGAATTCATTGATTTCATGCACATCAGTCAGTAGCCCAACGTTTTCCATTCTAAATATAGAAGCCAAGGGGAGGGTAAGTCATTACTTGAAGGCCTAGGCTAATGTTTACTATAATTGAGCCGGCCTACATATCTTTTCGAGCAGTAGTTGTACCTTTTGTGCAAACATTCAAACATCTGTAAAAGGCACCCTGTAGTCCTAAATAAGCAAACATAACAATTTACTTTGATGTTGTAACAAAAATAATTAAAAAAGATATACATCTTGAAACTTTGTTATGAAGAACATATAATCACTTCAGACCATCCCAATGTCCTTGTGTTGCTACTCCGAGTGCTATGAAATATATAGTAGTAGTGAAATGGACAGTGCAAAGGGAAATGTTCCTGTTCACATTCAGCACAACAGTTTTTTTGTTGCTTAAACCACACTTTGTCTTTCTTAACCTGTGCTGTCAAATTAACAATCAATCAGTTAATCGAATCATTCAAAAACTGATACAAAGGTGATTGGTTTATGATCATGTTTACAGAAGACCTATTTTTCAGTCCTTTCGTAGACAGCTTTGCTGTTTCATAATTTTCATTCCTTGTCACTTATAACAAAACTAAAAACATGCCTATAACAGCTATTGTCGTCAGTATCATGGCAGACAGGGTTGGCATAAATTACATATTTATATTTGTATTGGGACTTTTATGGTTCCTTATATTAGGAATTGTCTAATAATGCCACAAAAAAGCATTTCACATCCATGCATTTTGTGCTTCCTTAAATTAGAATGCTCTTAAAAACAGGAATTTAAATCGTTATGCTTTCCTAACATTTTTTAAAAACCCTTTTTGACTTTGACTATATGAATTTTACTCAGAAATAGAGAAAGGTGGGAGTGGAAATGGTTTTTCAGGGTTTATACAGCCGAGGAGATGTAGAGACAGACCTGCTAACCGATGGTAAATTCAATTTCATCCATCTCTTCTTCAGTGTCCTCCGTGTCCACCATGTTCTCTGCAGCTCTTTCAGCCCTCGCTCTCTCACTGGCCGGGATGTAGTTGTCCTCGATGAAGCCGTCATCATCTTCCTCGCCCATAGGGGGGATGCAGTGGGGGTTAATGCCTCGTCCTCCATGCATGGCAAATTCCACCTCCAGGCCTGACAGCAGCAATTATAGAAGCACCAGAGTTGTACTGCATTACAATCATGTAAAGGTAAGTCTTAAAGGTCACCTATTATGCACAATTCACTTTTTCATGTCTTTTAAACATAAACATGTGTCCCGTCTGTGTTAAGAGACTCAGAAAGTTTCAGGAAAAAAGATTCGCTCACTTTTTGTCCTACTAATAAACTGGTGCCATCTGAAGAAGTTTGATATTCTTCCAAATGAGCTGTTACTGATTGTGTTGGTTTTTGTTTGCGCAAAAGCAGATATTGTGTCTTAAAATGTCAGTTTATCATTATTTTTGGCAATGAGCTGAAAGCCAGTGAAATGTACCATGTGCTAAGCTTCTAATCCAGACTTATTTGTAAAAGCGTTTATGAACTAGAAGGAAGTAAAACACAGGTGTTAAGGCTTTTGGATGGCTGTGTGTGCGGGATGCAAACAAGCTGCAGTGTATAATATAGCAGCATTTGACCTGCTGCACAAATAAAATTCAAGGTTTGTTAAATAAGGTACTGTATGTTTGATGCGTTAAAAAACAAACCTGACGGTTCACACTGACTGATGGTGTCCACCTCCCTCAGCCGTGTGTGCCTGTAGCTTGCCAGGTAACGCTGGACCACCTGGCATTTAGCCAGGAGGCCGATGAGAACGGAGATGGAGATGGCTGTGACCACAACGGCCACCAGGAACTCCCAGTTGTGAGATTTATATGTGTCTGTCTGGTCTGCCAAAGTGGCTGCAAAAAATGAAAGTGAATCACATCCTTGTTTTGTGGAAAGCACCTAAATAACCACATTTAATCTCGGTCTCACCTAAAACCAGTTGGTGGAAATATTAATGCCTTCAATCATTCAATTTAACATTAACAACAGACAAGATGCCCTTACTTAAGTTCTATCAAAACATTTATTATTTCAGTTTGTTATTGCAGTTGTGTAAATTCTTACCATTTTCCGTTGCTGTTGGTGTGATTGTAGAGAGCACGGCATCTGATGATAGTTCCATCTGGCTTTTCTTTGTTTGTGCAGTTCTCCTAAGTTGCTCAATATGCTTTTTGTTGGATGCTCTTGCTTTGGGGCAGCATCCACTTTACCATGTAGCAATGGATCATGGGAGCATATCACACATACGTCAGTCAAATATCATTTTTGTATGACCTGCTTATTAAGTGCCTCTTAACTGTAGCTGGAATGGAGGTTTTAAGTCATTAAGCAACCTGGCAGTGAAGAGCTGCTTAATGTTGGGTGTTCTTCAGCAGGTACAAAATAAATGGTATCTGAGAAAAATATTGTAGGGCAGGCATCTCCCCAGATGAGGGAGATAGTTGTCTGGAAGATTTCTGTTGACCAGGAGGATGTTTAACTTTCAAAGCTCCACTAGGTGGCAAGGTTGAGTGACGGAGGACTCCTTGCTTCACTAACAAGGTATTGGCAGCATCATCATCCTATGTTAGAGTTGAAATAGAACCCATGTCCCTTTGTTGCAGTCAAATGAGGCTCTAGAGAAATGTTGGAAGACAAAAGTGGATTAAATCAGTGTGGATAACACATATATTTCTACAAAGGCATCAGGCAAATAAGAAACAAAACTATGAATATGAGTAAACTCCCAAGCCCCTTTATCCCGAGTGCCTTGTTGCTTTGAATTCGTTTTGGACTCTTTGTGCGAGCAAATGCATATTTTATGACTGAACTGCACAAAGTGAACATGAAGAAACAAATGACCTAAATATTTCATTTATGAAAAGAGAGAGTGTCATCATAAAAAGGAGACACTGCTTGGTTCCTCTAAATCCAGAAGTCATAATTGAGGACAAGCTGTCAGGAGCTCAGGAGGATGTCATCCACAATAGGAAAAGTGTGTCGCAAACAGGAAGTCCCACATACTGCAGGACCTTCCCCCGTATGCCTAGCTGACAAAAACACTAGTGAAATCACTAATCACTAGTGTGTGACTACGTATCCTTCACACTTCACTAGGAGACATATCTAATGAACCTCAAAAGACAACCAACATATAACATGGCCAACAAATACAGGACATGCAGATAGAAAATTACACTGACTATAACCAACATTAGGTTTTAAAGGAAAATGTGACACTTTACGGAATAAAACTTTAGATGAGAAGCTTGAACCAGAAGCCCGATAAGTTTAGCTTAGCATAATGGCAGGAAACATGGGAAAACAGCTTGCTCTGTCAAAAGATAACAACACACATTCTGCATCGTGTTTCTTAATGCATACAAAAAATCAAGTGCTGTTACTTTGCTGGTTGCATGGCAACGGTTCTTAAACAGCGCCCTCCATAACGAAGCACTTTTATACTAATAAAGGACTGGCTTACCTAAAGCCAGTTGAGTAGCACTTGAAATGTTTGGCTCTATGAAACCTGATGTACTTATATGATTCTGTTTTCTTCAAGGTTGTGTCTTCCTGGTCGAATGTACTTATTGTAAGTCGCTTTGGATAAAAGCGTCAGCTAAATGCAATGTAATGTAATGTAATAACATTGCAATTTGTCATTTTCACACTGTTTTTTACTGAGTGATAGAACGAGATATTACATTAAAAAGTGATGGGTTTTAGCGGTTGATTTAGGAACATTAGGACAGATTTAGGCTAGCTGTAAAACCCTATTTACAGTCTTTGTGGATAGCTACCCGTACCAGCTTGCTGTATAACTCTATATTAAGTTACAGTACAGATCCCTGTTAATCTTCCCATGTTACTCCCTGCAAGAAAGTGGAAAAGTAAAATCGTGTCGAACTATATGCATTACACTCTAGCTTTGTTTCAAAGAGAGAAGACCTTTGTATACAGCTATTTGCAATTTTGCCAGATATTTGCATGCATGAGCCTCTGTGTTGACTCCCTGTGTTTTTAGGGCAGCAAAGATGCAGTCAGACAAGTTCGGATCTTATCCATGCCACTAACTGCAGTTTGTGTTTCACATGCTTTGCTGGCGCCTGTATGTTTGAGTTTTTTAACCTGGTGTTCATTTTAATATTGGTCATGCTATAGGGTTCCACATACTGCAGGACCTTCCCCCGGTCATACTATATTTTTTCTGCCTCTTTTAGTGCTTTAGATATTTTCAATCATCCCAGATGTTTTCCAAACAATCACAATCTAAAATAGCTGTATTAATGGTGATAAAAAGCTCTATTTCTTCTTTCATTTTAAGGACTTTGCACATTTGATAAGCTGGTTTGCAATGAACAGAAACAAAGGGTCTTATGTTAATGCAAAAAGTTGTTAAAGGTATGGGATGTAAGCTCAGATTTATGTCCAAATGAATTAATTCCACTCTAATGTCTGTACACTAAATATGAAGCTATATGATAGGCTTTCCATTTAAAGCTCACTAATAAACACAATATTATTAACTAAGTCATTTACAATCTACACTTCTACAATCTCTTTCTCCAAAATGTGGTTGTTACATGTGTTGAAGTGATGATTAAGATTTGTGTTGGCCTCTCTCTCCTTCTTGGCTCTGAAGTGATTTTTCACAGCAAGAGGGATCCGGCTGCTTAGCACCAGCCATTAGTCCTCTTCCCTTTCGTCTTCTACAGCCATTCTCTTCAGCAGTGTTGGCTGTAAACACACCATCAGGGCTGCCTTTATCTCTTCCTGTTCAGTCCTCACACAGGCAAAGCACAACACAATATACACACCAAGCAGCACAGGACTGGGAGTTACGAGAGAGAAGCCTGGGAGCCAGAAATGTATGTGTGTGTGTGTGTGTGTGTGTGTGTGTGTGTGTGTGTGTGTGTGTGTGTGTGTGTGGTGTGTGTGTGTGTGTGTGTGTGTGTGTGTGTGTGTGTGTGTGTGTGTGTGTGTGTGGTGTTGTGTGTGTGTGTGTGTGTGTGTGTGTGTGTGTGTGTGTGTGTGTGTGTGTGTGTGTGTGTGTGTGTGTGTGTGTGTGTGTGTGTGTGTGTGTGTGTGTGTGTGTGTGTGTGTGTGTGTGTGTGTGTGTGTGTGGTGTGTGTGTGTGTGTGTGTGTGTGTGTTGTGTGTGTGTGTGTGTGTGTGTGTGTGTGTGTGTGTGTGTGTGTGTGTGTGTGTGTGTGTGTGTGTGTTGGTGTGTGTGTGTGTGTGTGTGTGTGTGTTGTGTGTGTGTGTGTGTGTGTGTGTGTGTGTGTGTGTGTGTGTGTTGTGTGCGCTCTGCAGTGACTGTTTGTAGGAGAACATGCAAGTGTAAGAAGCTACATTTGCATCTTTGTCTGCATTCATCTGTGTTTGAATATCAGTACATTTTTCTTAGTCATTCTTTGTTACAGTGCCCCAAATTGTGAGTTGTGTCATTTTAGACACTAATGATGGCCAGAGGGTGTGAAATGTTCTTTCTGCTATCAAACTGAATAAAACATCAACATTAATCCCATTGTGGAGTGTGATCACATTCCTTTGAACATAACTAACTGTAAGCAATTAATGGGTTTAGAATTTGACAATGATGGTGCAGATGTCAACTTTGAACTACTTCATGCAGTTTCATACTGAGCTATTTAAAACGTGCTTTTAAATTGTTCTATACCTTTGACTCCACTACATTTCTTAGACAGCTATAGTTGGGACCTTGTAGACCCTTAACAACCCTTAAGTTGTTAGCATTGTCACAATAACTTGACACATATGATTTTTTATTATTATTATTAATATGAAGACTTTTTTTGTTGAATATATAAATATTATCATGAATGTGGATAAATACTGTATTTTAACAATACGGTATTCTGTTTTTCACATTTTTTTTTTTTTTTTTTTTTATCTGTTCGAAATAAAAGATTGAAATGAACTTATTTTTCCTGCAAACTACTAGTTTCACGGCCAAAGCGTCCAGTATTTCACCTAAAAAGTGCCAAATAAACATTTGTAAAGCAGAACATTCTCTTTAGTTCTTTCCTATCCTAATAATCATCTTGTAACACATCAGATTTCTTGTGTTCTGCTGCAGGTGGCCAGAAACCTTAGCTAGTTAGCGCTCACTTGACTAAACTACCAAACTGTATTTACTTAGTTTGTAACAAAGAGCTTGACTTTAAAAGGAAGAAAAACTACACACAAAAGTTTGGATTGATATAGCAAATTCTACTAAGCACACACCTCTCTCCCTGGCTAAAATTATCATAGATTTTCCTACACCAAAGAGACGTCCTTTCTGTTGACCCTAGCCCCAAACATGCAACAGGCCTCCCTCTTATCCCTTTGCCAAGATCTCTAGGCCTATTTCTGTCTTGCTTTGAAAAGTGTGGAGGAGTCTGGCTGTGCCATTGTTTGTCAACGATAATGGCAAAAGGTCTGATAGTGAGTTAAAAACCAGCTGGCCGTTGTGTGAGCATGATCATAACTCATGCGTTAAATCAGGGTCAGTGCCTGTGTAAAATATCTGAATAACATTTCAGCTATTGCAAATCTGTTTTCTGTTTCTAGTTAAATGTCCTAATAATTCAAGAGAAGTTCCCTCAAATGTTATGTTTGGTTTTTGCTCTTCACCCCTGTAATAACGGCAGCCAACAGAGAGACTTAACAACTCAAATCCAGTAACGTTAAACTCACAAAACATCAAACCAAATGACCTGCATCCTCACAAACTGATATTTCATATTTAAAGATAGCCTTAGCTCCTTGCACTAAACAACTACTGATCTGAATTTGATCTACTTAGAGATTGAAAAGACGATGAACAAATGTAGTGAAATAAAGTGATGATGCGTTACTGTTTTGGGTGACATGCAACAGGTGCAGGAACATGTTCGGCTACCCGGTCACTGAAATGAAAACACTGACGTTTGACTATTCTGTATTGAGAAAGAATACACTTTTTTTTAACTGAACTTTTACTGCAAAGACTTATAAAAGTCAAATTAATTTTACTGGCAATAATTCAGTCAACATCTGAGAATGTATGGTTTGGGAACTATTTTTGTATCCCTTGTTTTAGCACAATGGGAAATGTTTTGTCCAATAATTAGAAATGATTTCATTATGAGTCCCACATGATAAGCTATTTATTAACAAGCAAGTCAAGATTGTCATGTGACCTTTACATAGTACAACACAGTCAGCAGACGGCACTGTCAAAGCTTCCACTTTTAGCTGTTGATTTACAATCTTACCTGTTCACCTGTCTGTGTAGTTTTCCTCGAGCTTCAGCGAGTTCACCTTGTGTCTCTCCGCTCTCACAGTACACATTAGCCTCTACTACATTTTGTTTTGCTTTGTATGTAAAATGGAGAGTGGGTGTGCAAAGGTTGACCAAGGTTTGCTCTGCAACTGCTTCCCAGAAGGACAAGTTAATGAGTTACTATGTAACTAAGGTGTGCTCCCTCCCGCCTACTATGGCTTGCTCCGCCCAGTGACATAGCAGACCTGGTCAGAGCCAGCGCTGTCACTCAGCAGAGCCAAACCAGGAAGAGGTCAAAATCCCTTAGGACAAATATTTCAAATGTTAACTACCATTGGAAAAAGTGAGCAACCAGTAAAACCTGCTTGAGTGCAAACAGACATTGTGCAGACTGCTCCAGTGAATAATAAAATAACCTTTAGCTTTGTGTGGCCTTCCTTTCTTGTAGTGTGTTTGAGTGTAGTTTAGTTAGTATGCCTGCTTCGTGCCACGCCTTGTTGTGTTAATCTACAGTGTAAACCCTTCCCTCTGTCCTTTCCAGAGACGGGAGGAAATCAGACAAGATACAGTTTGTGGCGACAAGGAGTTTTGTTTGTTTAAGACGTACAGCCCAAGAGTAGAGAACAGATCTCTGGCGGTCCCGAAAGGAAAAGCGAGGTTACCCTGAAAACAATAGGGCCACTTCCTGGCCACTCTGCATCTTTACATCTCCCTCCTTTACTCTTCCTCCCTCCCTCTGCATGTTCCAGGATGTCTCAGCTGCATGTCTTGGGGCAGATGGCAGGGACGAGGAAGGGTTGGGAGTGGGACAGTAAAATGATAAGTCAGCATCAGCTGAAATGTTTCCCACGGCCACTTGGGCGGTTTGAATATTATAGTAATTCGATGCTTTATCTATGAGGTATAGATTTGTTTTGGGATGAGAACAAGTTAATGGGTTTGTTACTTTATCACCTATTATTTTGTTAGCAAAGACTTGCTTATTTACAGATCGAGTTTATGCAAAGTTCATGAGGAAATAGTTTGCTATTAAAATTCGAAATGCTGGGAGCACACTGTACTGCAGGGGTACTCAAATACAAATCTTAAAGGTCCAAAAAAATGTGTTCAATAAGACAAAGGTCCGTTCATTACGGTCATTTAAACCTTTAAACAATTGCAACAAGATTCTTAACACGAGGTTGCAAAAACAAAAATCTGTATGCAGCAGTTTTGATTGTTATTGTGTCTGTGCTTGATCCCTCAGAGTGTAAGAGTTGCACAGTTATGAATAAAGGCAGCTGCACCCTCTTTCATTCAGCATTC
This sequence comes from Gymnodraco acuticeps, assembly GCF_902827175.1. Classification (NCBI taxonomy): domain Eukaryota; kingdom Metazoa; phylum Chordata; class Actinopteri; order Perciformes; family Bathydraconidae; genus Gymnodraco; species Gymnodraco acuticeps. Next base: position 1,765,612 of record NW_022989942.1, on the reverse strand, counting down.
CCATTATTGCTTTATAAATGTCTTGCCCCCCTGTGTGTCCACTGAGGTTCGTCAGGCCCAACACATCTTCAACAATCTCCCCCTTTGCCTCATCATAAAAACTCACAAACACCAGCAACTGAGCATTGTCAGTGGTGTCAGTGGACTCATCCACAGCTAAGGAAATGCACTGTGCATTTTTTATTCCATCACAAAGCTGATGAATCAAATCACCAGCCAGTATGTATGTTCTTCAGGTTGCTGTGGAATCTGAGAGGGGGATTAGCTTGATTTTACCTGTTATTTCCTCTTTTTGTTTGCCTTCAAACATGGTCTCCATCACTTCAGTCATGCATTCTTTTATACTTCAGTTATTATCCAGTGGAAAGTCCTTACCTACTGGCCTAGTTAAATCAAAGTGGTTACTTTTTTTTGGCTGGGCAGTGTAGTTTTACACACCGTCTTATTTGACTTTCTCAGGACTTAAAACTGTTTTTTGGGGGCAGACCCCCACAAAGAAAAAAAAATATTTACACACGTAAGGTCATCATCTTAACAGTTTTGTATGCTCATCCGTGAGCAGAGCATCAAGTCTACAGCTAAATGCGGCGATTGCCATTTTGTTCAGCAAAACGCCTCACAAACTTATTAAGATCAAAGCTTTAGTGCGTTTTGATTCAATGCTGAGTACAGCCGCAAATACCTAATTCCTTCAGTAGCCTACTTGGGTCTGAATGCTTCTCGTTTTGCACCGTCCCGTTGAAATGAAATCGCCGCCAATCATATTTCCACGCTCGCGCCAGGGCCGCGGGAGGGGTTACAAGACGTGCGTCTTGTGCTGCATTCAATTGCAATCGGACATTAGAGACTTTCTCTCATAAATGTCCGATGAGCCACAACTTTTCTTTCAAAACAAAGCTGCCAACTGGGGTGGCAGCTGGGGTGGCAAGGCCTATTTTTAGGGTGGCAGTTGCCACCCCATGCCTCCCCGGTAGGTGAAACTATAGGCTACTAGCTACAGTACAGATGCAACTAGATGAGCTGTTAACTCTCGCTCTGACTCTCGCTCTGACTCAGACAGGTTGAAAGAGACGACACACGCATTTATCCCACCGGCATTCCGCGAAGACCTACGTTCTACTGTGCCTCATATTTGCGCAGACTGTTGGTGGGGGAAAAAAAAACGCTGACGGGATGCTGAATGTGATTGGACCAATGCGTTAACAGACACACACAGACAGTGGAACAGTCGTACATGCAGAGCGCTGTTTGCAGTGGACATAGCGGAGAATTTTGACTTGTGTTGTGGCGATGTCTCACAGATAATACAGAATCTAGATAATATGAAAAGTATAATTTGCTCAGAGTCCAGACAGTTGTGGTTCGGTCCGGACCCGGACCGGAGTCCGGACTTAAGTCAGGGTTGCCAACTCTCACGCATCTGGCGTGTGACACACGCTTTCACTCTCAATCTCACGCTCTCACGCTGCCCAAACTATTCTCACGCCAAAAACAAGAATACCGAAGACTAGAAACGGTTTTGAAAACTTTTGTCAGGTAGTGATCGTCTTCTCAATAGAACATCTTTGATAATGTCTTCTGGCCAATCAGAATCAAGATAACGGCGTGGTGTTGTTCCAGGAAGTCCCGACGGAGAATACTTTTGCTGTAGTACATCTCTATATACATCGATACAACATTACGTGTTGATAGAAATCAACACGTAATGAAATAAGACCCCACGGTTTGATGATTGATAGGTGCAGGGATGTGCACAGGTACGGGCCAGGGGCGGCGCCAGGGGGGAGCTCCCCAGGATTGCCAAAGCACCCCCTAAGCACCCCCAAGAAATATGTGTTTTTGTTTTTTTTTTTCGAAAATTATTATTATTATTTTTATTAAATGAAATTAGAAATATTATTGATTACATCAATGCATATGTGAAACAAACACATTTTTGACCAAAAACATAAAGCCAACACAGGTGATATGATTAGGCCAATGGTCAGCACCCATTCGATTTTTGACCAACCCATAGACTAAATTACTTTGTGACACTTGATTGACTTCCTGTTAGCTAGAGCGCCAAATGATTTGCTAACAGCAAAGTGAAAAATTGATCGTTTTTTAGTCCTTAAACGACCACGTGTGGACACTCAATCAAAACCATCTGAAAGCGAGAGGGATTCTGCACATAATAGGCCTCGTGAGTACAAGTAGCTTACTTCTGGGTCTCTGTGTTTCATTCAAGCCCTGCTCTGTGGTGTGTGTGTGTGTGTGTGTGTGTGTGTGTGTGTGTGTGTGTGTGTGTGTGTGTGTGTGTGTGTGTGTGTGTGTTGGCACGAGCCATTTTGTGTGCATGCGTGCGTGCGCGAGCGAGCGAGAGAGCTCGCCTCGCGCACCAGTGGGTATCTACCGGAGATCGTTGTGGTTAGCATCTGGTGCTAGCTAGCCAAGCTAATGGATATAAGGAGCTTTTTCAACAACAAGGTGGAGGGAGAACTCTCTCCTGTCAGACGGAGAGTCTCAGGTAACCTCAACTCAGGTGAAGTAAAGGACTCTCTCAGTGTTTAGATAGTTAACTTTAGTCTAGTTATCTTAGTGGGTCTCAAACGGTTTGTTTTAAAAGGGGAGTGATTTGTAAAATATCTATAAAGAAATAGAAAATCTGTTGACAGTTCTGTTTCGTATGGGTGTTGAGATGTATCCATAGATCTCTTAATGTTGCTCTCAAAGTGCACCAGATTGATGCTTTTAACTTAAATATGTAACAAAAAATCTTCCCGGGGGAGCTAGCCCCCGGACCCCCCTAGAGGAGGTGAGGACCCTCCTAGAGGAGGTGAGGTCCGCTCCCCACTTGTAAAAATAGCACTTTACCCCTGCCTATATGCCGTGAGCTGATTATCGAGCCTTCATTGTAACAGTCGCGGGTGCACTGTGTGTGTGTGCGTGGGGAGTGTTGCAGTAGAAAATTCAACTGTAGCGCTGGTGCATTAATGGGAAACCCTAAATGTTTGAGCACCCTCTATGAAACGTCAAGCTACCCCACAGCACCCCCTAGAGAAAATCTCTGGCGCCGCCACTGGTACGGGCTAATGTTGCCAGGGCAACGGCCCGTTTGGCCTTTTTGGCTGACCTGCCCCTCTGGAGAGAGCGAGAGTTTATTTTTATTTTTTCTGTTGTGGCCGAATCAACATGATCGAGGATCTCATTGTTTGACCTTAAGGGATATAGGCCTACACTGTGGCCCTAAAGCAACTGCTCCATTATCTGTATCAAATGCAGACATTGATGCCACCAAATGTCAAAAATAAAAATAGAAAGTACTACAAATAAATTGGAATTCATTTACATCTTAAATTATGAATATATATACACAAAAAAAGGTTTACAAATATCCAACCTTCAAATTGCTTTTTTAAATCAACACTGCTCTGCACACTTGCTAAAGAACATTTGTCTGGAAATCTCAATTCATTTGTAGGGCTGCATGAGTATGGCCAAAAGTATGGGAGTAAATCTCACTGTAAACTATTTAATCATCACCAAATTCTGTGTTATTATGACCGATCATAACTCAGCTTTATACAGACATATTTAGCATGGTGTACAGGGCCGCTTCTTGGCATAGGCGACATAGGCGGTCGCCTAGGGCGCCAGAATCTGGGGGGGGGGGGCGCTGCGCTGGCAGCTCTGGGAGGGAAAAAACATTTTTACTGTTTTGCGCTCATCCTAATTTTCGGCCTTGATGTAACAACATTCATAATTAAGTCAAGGTAATACCCTTTTCACCCCGGTTACACTTTTCATTTGCCCTGTACGATGGACGCTTTAAGTGATGAAAGTGGGGGGGTGTTGGCTTATCAGGCGTCCGCAGCTCACAGCCAAAGTGGGTGTGGGATCGAGCGAGAGAGATAAATGCAATTTATGTAAACAAATATTTCCATGGCACTCTTTTATAATTATTGGGGTAAACAGGTTTGAAATCATTTCAATGTATACTATAGGACAGAAAACCAAAAATATCGTTTAAAACTTGAGAGATACAAAAATATGCATAAATAAACGTTAACTAGGTAAAATAAGATATTAATGAACAACAAAAATAAAATAAGTTGCATTTATTTGCTATTGGCTATGGTAGGTTATTGGTTATGTTCACATACTTATTTGATTATTAAAATGTAAACCAATCTTTTTCATATGGGTGTTTAGAGTTGTACCCCTAGGTCAGGTCTCAATGTGTGCTCAAAGTGCACCCGATTGAAGCATTTTACTTTAAATGTTCAAACATTTCTTCCCGGGGGGGGGCATACCCCCGGTCCCCCCCTAGAGGATGTGACGTCCACACCCCAATTCAAACATGTTCATACAATACCGAATACATTTGAAGCCTTTTTGATGTATATTACCAACATGTCAATACGTTTCTGTTTTTGTAGTATATTGGTCTTTTGTAGAGATTTTTCATTTATTATTTATATATTCTATTGTGTATTCCTTGGGTACTTTTAGCTTTTCTATTGTATGATTGAAGTAAATGTGGGAAGCGTTTAACAACAGCCATTTACTTCAAAGATAGTTCGCAATGTTATTCTTATTTTTGTTAATCCTGGAAGAATGCCAGAAAAAAGACATTTTCTTCAAGAATAAAAAAAAACATGACATTAGTAATTGTGAAAACAAATTAAATAAGTTGTTAGGTTAAGTCAGGGCCGGTTTTTGGCATAGGCGACATAGTTGGTCGCCTAGGGCGCCAGATCTGGGGGGGGCGCTGCGCTGGCAGCTTTGGGAGGGAAAAAAACATTTTGACTGTTATGCGCTCATCCTAATTTTCGGCCTTGATGTAACAGCATTCATAATTAAGTCAAGGTAACACCCTTTTCACCCCGGGTTACACTTTTCATTTGCCCTGTACGATGGGCGCTGTAATTGATGAAAGTGGGGGGTGTTGGCTTATCAGGCGTCCGCAGCTCACAGCCAAAGTGGTTGTGGGATCGAGCGAGAGAGATAAATGCAATTTATGTAAACACATATTTCCAAGGCACTCTTTTATAATTATTGGGGTAAACAGGTTTGAAATCATTTCAATGTATACTATAGGACAGAAAACCAAAAATATCGTTTAAAACTTGAGAGATACAAAAATATGCATAAATAAACGTTAACTAGGTAAAATAAGATATTAATGAACAACAAAAATAAAATAAGTTGCATTTATTTGCTATTGGCTATGGTAGGTTATTGGTTATGTTCACATACTTATTTGATTATTAAATGTAAACCAATCTTTTCATATGGGTGTTTAGAGTTGTACCCCTAGGTCAGGTCTCAATGTGTGCTCAAAGTGCACCCGATTGAAGCATTTTACTTTAAATGTTCAAACATTTCTTCCCGGGGGGGGGCATACCCCCGGTCCCCCCTAGAGGATGTGACGTCCACACCCCCAATTCAAACATGTTCATACAATACCGAATACATTTGAAGCCTTTTTGATGTATATTACCAACATGTCAATACGTTTTCTGTTTTTGTAGTATATTGGTCTTTTGTAGAGATTTTTCATTTATTATTTATATATTCTATTGTGTATTCCTTGGGTACTTTTAGCTTTTTCTATTGTATGATTGAAGTAAATGTGGGAAGCGTTTAACAACAGCCATTTACTTCAAAGATAGTTCGCAATGTTATTCTTATTTTTGTTAATCCTGGAAGAATGCCAGAAAAAAGACATTTTCTTCAAGAATAAAAAAAAACATGACATTAGTAATTGTGAAAACAAATTAAATAAGTTGTTAGGTTAAGTCAGGGCCGGTTTTTGGCATAGGCGACATAGTTGGTCGCCTAGGGCGCCAGATCTGGGGGGGGGCGCTGCGCTGGCAGCTTTGGGAGGGAAAAAAACATTTTGACTGTTATGCGCTCATCCTAATTTTCGGCCTTGATGTAACAGCATTCATAATTAAGTCAAGGTAACACCCTTTTCACCCCGGGTTACACTTTTCATTTGCCCTGTACGATGGGCGCTGTAATTGATGAAAGTGGGGGGTGTTGGCTTATCAGGCGTCCGCAGCTCACAGCCAAAGTGGTTGTGGGATCGAGCGAGAGAGATAAATGCAATTTATGTAAACACATATTTCCAAGGCACTCTTTATAATTATTGGGGGTAAACAGGTTTGAAATCATTTCAATGTATACTATAGGACAGTAAACCAAAAATATTGTTTAAAACTTGAGAGATACAAAAATATGCATAAATAAATGTTAACTAGGTAAAATAAGATATGAATGAACAACAAAAATAAAATAAGTTGCATTTATTTGCTATTGGTTATGTTCACATACTTATTTGATTATTAAAATGTAGACCAATCTTTTTCATATGGGTGTTTTACGGCCCGTCCACACAGCAGCGTGCGTTGAAAGCTTCACCATTCACTTTGAATGGGGTGACGTCACTTTGCTGGCGTGGCTCGCTGCAAAAGTTGAGCAATGTTCAAGTTTTGAAGCCACGGCAGAAGCGTCAGCCAATCGAATCATATGCCAGTACAAGCTCTAGCCAATCAAACCGCTGCTTGTATGTCAGGGGCGGGAGATTAATGTGATTGGTTGTTGGTCGAGTTTCAGACACGCCCGCCGGCAAGCTTCAACGCACGCCGCTGTGTGGACGGGGCCGTTAGAGTTGTACTACCTAGATCAGGTCTCTATAATGTGTGCTCTAAGTGCACCAGATTGAAGAATTTTACTTTAAATGTTCAAACATTTCTTCCCGGGGGGGCATACCCCCGGACCCCCCTAGAGGATGTGATGTCCTCACCCCAATTAAAACATGTTCATATAATACTGAATACATTTGAAGCCTTTGATGTATATGACTTATGTCAATACGTTTCTGTTTTTGTAGTGCATTGGTCTTTTGTAGAGATTTTTCATTTATTTTTTATATATTCTATTGTGTATTCCTTGGATACTTTTATTTGTTCTACTGAACGATTTTCTGGCAGGGGGGGGGCGCCAGCTAAAATCTCGCCTAGGGCAACAAATTGGTTAGAACCGGCCCTGATGGTGTAGGAAACGGGCTCTGTGTTACAAGACGGGTCGGGGGTTTGGCGGTACCACTGCAGACTCTCTGCACACACACACACACCGCTGCAGACTCTCTGCACGAAGGAGCCACGGTGCTGCAGCTCCTGATCGGAGCAGAGACACACGTTCACTAAGCGGAAAAACGATATCCTGTCACAGAGATCTGCTATTTTAAATTTTAAAGTCAACACATATCGACCCTAAATAAAGTCTATATTAAGAACGAGAGATGTTTTGACATTATGGCTTAAACAAATGACAAATGAGCGAGGGCGATGACGTCAGAGCATCGTCCTATGTGCCGGGGCTGAGCCCCGGACAGCCCTGGACAGCCCCGGCCCAATTTAACCCCTGGTTAGAGGCCCTATTTTATCAGTATGTCTGGACTGCACAGCAGTTACAATGGTCAAACTACATTAGAATAGAATTGTCCCCATTTTGTCTTTAATAGTTACTAACATTAGATATTTTAATGAGATATGGACCGCAAAACTAAAAATGTCCCTGATTTTCATTTTTGAAATTAAGTCACCGAATGCAAGTAGTCCCCTTAGCTTATTTTGTTATGAGTTGTGAATTACTGTTCAATTTAGTTGATGTAATAATCATTTGGTTTCTTTTACATTAAAAAAAGGGTCTTATGTTTTTTTTTTTTCGGGGGGAGGCCCTTTTTCCAGTTTAGAGCAATGCCCCTCCAAATGTCTGTGCACGTCCCTGGATAGGTGTGTGGGCTGTCTTTCATTTTGACACAAAGAACAATGGGGCATATCCACCCTTATCCACAATGTAAAGTAATTCACACAGCCTCTTCCCTCTTCTCTCTGTGAGGAGCAGCAGGTTCAGCTTTCAGAACAAAGTAACAAAAAAATAAAATGGCATTACTTTTTTAAATATGTCGTGTATTTATTTATTTTTCTTCTCAAGAGAGTAGGCTACCAGAATGTGTATTTTATGTTAGTAACCTATTTCAAAACTAAAACAAAAAAAATCTCCTGGGGGAGAATCCCCCCAGACCACCCTGCAGGGGTTGGGTTTTCAGCATGTCAACTCTTTCACCTGTAGAGAGATTGCAGGATTGGCTCCCAGGTCGCCCTTTTATTTACTACAAGACAAATGTGCCTTTTTATTTCATACAGTTCAATTTGGATTGAGACAGGGAAATAATCTAAACCTCACGTGTGGCGTTTCACTGTCAAGGGGAGCGTGTATGTAATTACATTGCAAATACTGACATGAGCCCCACCACTGTATGGGTTAGCCCTACCATAGATTACCCAACAAAAATACTCTCTCGCAACTGCCGACCCGTATTGCGCATGCTCAGATCTAAGAACCAGTAGAAATGATACAAAAGTAAAAGTCTGCTGCTTATTGTTCTACTAGGCCAAAATAGAGTCAAAGAGTATATGAGAGTGAGAGTGTGTTAATTAATATATTTGGCAGTTTGGAGTAAGTCTGTAGATTTGTTTGTGTGTGTGTGTTTCATGTATAGCTCTCACGATAATTAATTTTGTTGGATACATTTTAGACCACTGACATAATGATAATATATAATAATAATTCAAGTACATCCTTTCAAACTGCTAGTCACATCCTCATGTAAATGGCAATTTATCGAGTTCATTTTTATTTATCGTACGATACGTCAATTCATTGCTTATCGCGACAGGCACACAATAAAACAGTGGAAACAAACATGTGTTTGACTTTCATTAGTGAATGAAACTTTGTGCCTTTTATAGTCTGTGTCCAATATTGTGTATTTGTATATATTGTATATATATCCTATATATAGGCTATGCTAAGGTCCTGCTGCTGACACGATAGCAGTCATTTCGTGCGCATATGTAATTAAACCCATGATATCAAAATCTCACTCCAGCCAGGTACCCAAAGTTGGCAACCCTGCTTAAGTAAAGTAGGCTAATTGTACTAAAATAAGTAGCCTTAAATAAATACTTTGTATTAGCTGGGAACTTGTGCACAGGAAGATATTTAAGTTCAGATTTTCCTAAACGGTGAAGATGCAGCTTTTGGAAAAAAGTCAAATGAAACGTTTTGACATGAATGTCTTCAGTCGATTATATTGCTAAACATATAAAAAGGTCAAGGTCATTAGTGGTAGTGGTGAATATGTGTCTCAGATCCTTGATAAGATTTTTTCGACCTGGGTCTTTCCCCACTCGTTCTACAATGGGATGTTTACTGTGTGTCCTCTGAGTGAAGTGGTGGGGGTAGCTTCTGAGGTCACGGCCCCTTCTGTGTGCAAGATGTGAAGGCCTTGCTAAGTCTTTTAGAAGCAGGGAAATAACAACACGTGTCGCACTGTACATAACAATGGATAGTTGGTCTTAAGGAAAAGCTATGTGACAAACAAGCCTGCAACTGGTCAAGTATCACAAAGAGACAGCAGGCTACAATTATCACTTTTTCCTGCTTGCCTTTAAAAAAAAATCCTGCTGAACCATTGTGATGTGCAACCACCTTATACATTTTACAAGGTGACAGACACAAATTGTTCACATTTTTGTAAGTCCATATGTGGGCTCCATCTGGAAATATGATAATGTGAGTGAGGCTCCCCTGCACATCTGCTTTAAATCTGTAAATCTGGTAATGAAACAGCTGCAGATGTATTTAAATCCAAGATAACTCTCTTTTATTGTAATGAGTTGTAAATAAAATGTGATACTCTCTATTGAGGCTCTAATTTCATTAATCAAGGTGCCGTGTGTTATGTGGTCCTTCACATACAGAAACAACCATTTGTCTATTTTCCCTTCATTCCTTAACTCGCTTTGATGACCCAGTTTCAACAAAAAGGTAATTTACGTTTTAACAAATTGAATCTTATACAGTTTCCAATATATATGGGCTCATACATATATACATTTGTTTGTCTTGAGCTCCTGCCACTTCTTGCAGGCGTAATACTACAGAAAGAGAAGAAATGGATACTATTCATATCAGTTTCTTTCTTTGGTGTTGGAGGAGTGTTTATTTTAAATGGTTTACTGTTCATGGTTGAAGGTGAAGTGAAACGTGCGTACCAAAACGTTCAGGTCCATTTCTAATGACCTGAATGCTTCCCTTTCGTGAAAAATGATGAATCCAAATGGCGTGTTAATCAGTAGTTTGAGTTACCTCACTGTTTGTTTTTGGATGTTATGGTTGTGTGAACACACTCTAACAGAGGCATAACAATACAGTGACTGATACACTTGCTGTAGAAAAATGTCACAAGCACAGAAACACACCCTCTGTGGAAGTGTGAAGAACGAGCTGCATTAAAAATGTCAGCAGCTCACAGTGTACCTCTGCCTGGTTACTGCGGATCTGCTAACTTCCTGTCAAAGTCCATGAAAGATCCAAATGTGTATTTTTATAATTCCTCAATGCTGTGAAGGTATTTATACTAACGGTGAAAGTGCTACAGGATTCATAGTTGAGGAATTTGTGTTGGGTGGGTCTCATACAGAAATAATGACACTGGAGAAAGACTTACTACAACTTATTTTTCTGTTTTTACTTGCAGAAGAGATATGTACTGGCAACCTCCTCAGAACAGGTCCAGTCTTTGTGAAGAAGGGAATTACTAAATATTTCAAATGATACACACATTTTGCTCTTGGCTACTTGGTAAATCAGTAAATTGCTCTATTATCTTGTTTTCTTTTATGGAACTATATCCAGCTGCTCAGTTAACACTGTAATAAAATATTTATATATTAATAAAAGACAAAAGTATTCTATTGCAAAATAGGTCCTTGTAAAGTTAAAAAAGAAAAACGGTGTTTCCATCTCGAACACATGTAACCTGTTGTGATTTGTTTCACATAACTAAAGAACCAATCATTTATTTTGAGCTTTTTTAAGCAACAGATACATGTACCTTTTCACCTTTAGCAGCAAATGACTTACTTTAACAAAAGCATTTGCACAAACATTCGCAAATAATTGAGTATTAAGCTCCTTTGAGATTAAAACCAGTGTTTCCTACTAAAGCAGATGTGTAGTAAAATGTGGATTTCCCACAAAATGGCAGAAACAGCAATGTTGCATGTAAAACATGTTTTAAACCAACTTCCTTAGCAGCTGTTGGTGAATGCCATTGTGGCATTAGCATCCAAATGTGTACCTTTTACCTACTGCAAAACTGTGTGAGCATGTCCGTGTTTGAGCGTGTGTGTGTGTGTTGAGCAAACAGCTATCAGACAGGAGCCCAGACCCTCCACCTCCACCCCCGCTGTCACCTCCACAGGTCTTTTCCTGCCTGTAGGGTGATTCCTGCCCCTGTGCTCCGTCCACTTCCTTCACACACATATCAGCTTCCAGCAGCAGTACCTCTTCCTGAACCTGCCTCAAGTCCTATGGACACCGTGCTCAGGCAACAACAGCCCATCCATCTCTCTCTGTCTTTCTCTCACTCTCTCTCTCTTTCCTTTTTTCCCCTGCTTTCTTTAACTCACACTGGCAGTATTCCCTGGCTCCATGTAACATTTAAACGTCATCTCAAATAAGTTCTCCAGGTAACACATTGTTGGAGGCAAATTTGCACAAAATCCCTGCTCTTAAATGTTTCTGCCTTTCAGCACATCACTCCCAGGGTGTTATTCAACTTCTTAAAACGTCCTGTTATATTCCAGACATGTTGGCTGGATTCAGTACCCCTCCCTTTCCACCATTTCCTTGATATGCATATTCCGATGGGACAGTCTATTTCTGTAATTAGGACTATGCACTAACAAGTGAAATAATAGCTATGAAAAAACTGCTGATCTGTCCATAGCTTTAGGCCGTGCCTAACAAAAAGAAAAAGTACACTATGAGTGTGCTGTGGTGCCAATATTTCCTTGCATTCATTCGGCCACTTTTTCAAATACTGTTGAATTTGTGTCTGATATTATACTGTAAGAGCAATTTGTTTAACCTGAGCTGCTGCCAGAACTGTAACCCAAGCAGAGACAGATGGGCGGAAATGATGATTCTTACACAACCCCTAATTATTTTGGGAGCTGTATTTTACATGCAAAATGATCCAAAAGTGCTCAGGTTAATATGAAACATGTCATGCACCTTTATAAACAAGACAATTATTGCATATTTCTGCTGATCTGTACAATTTTACCTCAATCTACCCTCCTCCTATATTGCATAGTCTGCTGATAAAATCTGAAATCATGTTATCCTACATGATCATTTCCTGAAGGGAACCTTTTCACGTTAAACCTACACTAGAGGTCGACCACATGCTGCTATGATTAGGGCTTCCTTAGTCTGATCCTGTGTGTGTGTGTGTGTGTGTGTGTGTGTGGTGTGTGTGTGTGTGTGTGGTGTGTGTACCTGTGTGAGGTCAGTAACCGGTAGAACGTCAACACCCATCAACATCCGTGACTACATGGAGTGTGGGTTTGGTGTCAGACTGGAGGGTCACCCGGCCTCCCCCCATTACCAGTGCCTCAGCCTGGGAGGCCGAGGGGGGAGACAGAAGGCTGGCGTGGGGTCACTCTGTGTCAATTCAGGGCCATGTTTTTTTTTCCAGTGTGGGACTGATGACAGGAAGAGCACGTTTAGGAACATGTTACTTAAGTTCTGTTACTATTGTGTCAGTGTTTAAGTGTGTAAAGTTTAAAGTATACAAACATAAGACACAATCTTTACATTAACAGGAAACAGATGCATGCCAGATACAGTTAAACAGTAGTTATTGGATGGTGCAGTGATAAAGATTTCTGTATTGTCTAAAAATGGGGTCCACAATGTATCTGCTAACTTACAATTGCAACACAGAAACATTTAAGTTTTGCTGGCTTCAAATAGCAGTGAATGTTTTTACATATTTTCAACTTGCCTTTTAAGTACCAACCTTTTTTTTGTTAGGACAGGTTGGTACAGTGTTCTCATTTGTCTATGCCTCATTACTTATTCCTTTGGTGGGTATGGTGACTGTTCAGCTGACATTCATGATGTAGGTTTTTGAAAAACGGATCGAGTCAAGGCATGCAATGTTTCTGACAAGTAAGATGAGAAACCGGTGACGACATTACCTATTGACGCAGCAACCACTGTAAGTTATATTCTTGTTTAATTAGACTTCTCTGTTTCATTTATTCGACTCTGTATAAATTGTTATTGTAGCGTAAACGGCTAAATCGCGTTTGAGAGATTTTAAATCTCAGATCTGCTCAGGCGAAACCTGCTTTACAGGTCTCAGCACTCAAGCCTGCATTAATATAGGCACGGCCAGTCTATTGTCGCCCATCAGCTGTAGATAGTTAACTAATTAGAGGGCCATGGCCCTACAGCTGTGAGAACTGAGCAATCAGGCGTCCATTTCGGGTAGCTCTTTCCTGAAGCGTCAGCTTCAGCGTCAGACAGCCGAAGACTGACAAAGACATTGGAGTCCTGCGGGAGTAAGACTGACAAAGACATTGGAGTCCTGCGGGAGTCACGAGGGAGGCAAAGAGGAGGCAAATCCTACTCTGATCGAGCTGGTGTCTTATTTCTCTTTTCTTTAGTTTTCTAGCCCCGCATGCTATAATCATGAGTATTTTCTCTATTCCTGTTCATGTGTCTTCTCGCAATATCACTGGCCCCCGTGTATCTCCTAATCGATATAACCGGCCTGCTCTCGTCTATCCCACGTGCTCCACTGAGATCCAACATCTAGTTTCTGGTGGCCTGTGGAATTGCCAGTCAGCTGTTCCTAAGGCTGACTTCATCTCTGGCTACGCCTCCCTGCAGTCTCTGGATTCCTTGCTCTCACTGAGACCTGGATTACTCCATCCAACACATCCACCCCAGCAGCTCTCTCCACTGCATATTCCTTCTCCCATACACCCAGACCCACTGGCAGAGGAGGTGGCACTGGTCTCCTGCTCTCTCCCAAATGGAGCTTTTCCCTCTTCAAGCTACCTAACTTCACTCCTTCCACCTTTGAATTCCATGCCGTCACAGTAACCCATCCTATACAGTTAACCATTGTTGTTCTCTACCGTCCACCAGGCGCCTTGGGGGACTTCTTGGAGGAATTAGATAATCTCCTCTCACTCATCCCTGAAACTGGCCCTCCCGCTGTACTTCTCGGAGACTTCAACCTCCAGACGGGGAAGATAGACGAACTAACATCTCTGTTAACCGCCTTTGCTTTCTCACTGTCTCCGTCCCCACCGACTCATAAAGCTGGCAATGTCCTTGATCTCATATTCTCAAGGAACTGCGCTACTTCTAACCTCTCTGTAAACCCGCTCCACACATCCGATCACTTCTTCATTTCATTCTCTCTATCCCTTTCCAAACATAACAAACTAATCTCTTCTCATCCTGCACTTGTCCGCCGTAACCTTCGCTCCCTCTCCCCCTCTAGCTTTGCCTCGTCGGTGCTCTCAGCCCTCCCTTCCTCTGATTCGTTCCATCTCCTGCCTCCAAACTCTGCTGCAGAAACTCTCCTCTCTACTCTCTCATCCACTCTGTCCTCTCACATCTCGGCAGGCTCGTCAGTCCCCTCCTGCTCCCTGGCTAAATGACGCACTGCGTGCTAATAGAACCGTCCTTAGGGCAGCAGAGCGGAAATGGTGGAAATCCAAACACCGTGACGACCTCCTAACCTATCAGGCTCTCCTCTCCTCTTTCTCTGCTTCGATCTCTCAGGCAAAAAGCACTTTCTTTCAAGATAAGATCCAATCTTCCTATTCCAATCCTAAAAAACTATTTTCCATCTTCTCCACCCTCTTGGACCCTCCAAAAGCTCCTCCCCCCTCCTCACTTCTGTCAAGCGACTTTGTTACCCACTTTGAAAAAAAGGTTGATGATATTCGCTCTTCTTTTTCTGACTCACCTTTACTCACCGCTGGGTCACCAGACCCTCCTTCCACTAACACACTTACCTCCTTTTCCCCTCTCTCTCCAAGTGAGGTTCTTACCCTCATTACCTCTGCCCGCCCTACCACCTGTCCTCTGGACCCTATCCCTTCAAACCTCCTTCAGACTATCGCTCCTGATATTCTACCGTTTCTCACCCATTTCATCAACACTTCTCTAACTTCTGGTCACTTTCCAAACAGTCTCAAGGAGGCAAGAGTAAACCCTCTCCTAAAGAAACCCACTCTCAACCCGTCTGATGTTATAAACTACAGGCCTGTCTCTCTCCTCCCGTTCCTGTCTAAATCACTTGAACGCGCTGTCTTTAACAACTCTCCTGTTATCTCAATCAGAACAACCTTCTGGATCCGCACCAGTCTGGTTTCAAGGCAGGTCACTCCACAGAAACTGCTCTCATTGCTGTCACGGAGGAACTGCACACTGCCAAAACTGCATCCCTCTCCTCTGTCATCATCCTATTGGACCTGTCTGCTGCATTCGACACGGTGAATCATCAGATCCTCCTTCGCACTCTCCAAAAACTTGGAGTTTCAGGTTCTGCACTTTCCCTCCTCACCTCATACCTGAAAGACCGTACCTACAGGGTGACTCGGAGAGGGTCTGAGTCCGACCCTTGTCAATTAACTACGGGGGTCCCTCAGGGCTCTGTTCTTGGTCCCCTCCTCTTCTCCCTGTACACAAACTCGCTCGGATCAGTCATTAGCCCGCATGGTTTTTCTTACCACTGCTACGCTGATGACACCCAATTAATTCTGTCCTTTCCCCGCTCAGAGACCCAGGTCGTTGCACGCATCTCTGCTTGTCTAGCTGACATCTCTCAGTGGATGTCTGCTCACCACCTCAAGCTCAACCTTGACAAGACTGAGCTGCTCTTCCTCCCGGGAAAAGATTGTCCCACTCTTGACCTAACAATCAACATCGGCACCTCAGTTGTTTCCCCGACTCAGACTGCAAGGAATCTGGGTGTGACCCTAGTTAACAACCTGTCCTTCACTGCAAACATCGCTGCTACAACCCGTTGCTGCAGATACACGCTTTACAACATCAGGAAGATACGTCCCCAGCTGACTCAGAAAGCGACTCAGGTTCTGGTCCAGGCTCTCGTCATCTCACGCCTAGACTACTGCAACTCCCTCCTGGCTGGTCTACCTGCATGTGCCATCCGACCTCTGCAGCTCATCCAGAATGCAGCGGCTCGTCTGGTCTTCAACCTTCCTAAATTCTCCCACACCACTCCGCTCCTCCGCTCCCTTCACTGGCTTCCGGTAACTGCTAGAATCCACTTCAAGACACTGGTACTTGCTTACCATGCTGCGAATGGATCTGGCCCTTCCTACATCCAGGACATGGTTAAACCGTACACCCCAGCGCGTGCACTACGCTCTGCATCAGCCAAACGACTCGTTGCGCCCTCGCTGCGAGGGGGACCCAAGTTCCCATCGGCGAAAACACGTGGGTTTGCTGTCCTGGCTCCAAGATGGTGGAATGAGCTCCCCATTGACATCAGGACGGCAGATAGCTTGCACATCTTCCGGCGCAAACTGAAAACTCATCTCTTTGGACTCCACTTCAAGCGTTAGAACTATTAACGAAGCACTTTTATACTAATAAAGGACTGGCTTACCTAAAGCCAGTTGAGTAGCACTTGAAATGTTTGGCTCTATGAAACCTGATGTACTTATATGATTCTGTTTTCTTCAAGGTTGTGTCTTCCTGGTCGAATGTACTTATTGTAAGTCGCTTTGGATAAAAGCGTCAGCTAAATGCAATGTAATGTAATGTAATGTAAAGAAACTATAATAGCAGCCATTAAACACTCAAGATTGCCTTAAACCATTGACTCCCATTATATGTGAAAGAGCTGAATAGACGCTGAGACACTGCAGATTGGTGTTAACAGCCCGGTCAAAGCCATGAACCCAATACCATTTGTGTTACAGTATAAAACAACTGAATTTATTTGTATGGGATATATTATACACCTGGATATAGCAAACAGCTGTGCTGTTGACATTTTAACAATGATTTCAATACTTGTTGAGACGTTTCACTTTCAATCAAATGCTATTGTCACTAGAGAGAAAGTCAACATCATCTGGGCACCACAGATATTTCCCCCAAATGTTGTGGCAATCCATCTCATAGCTGTTGAGATTTTTCGGCCCACAGTGAAAGATGCAGAAATTGCAGTCCTTCGGTCTCTGTTGCTATTTTGGCAAAAACGGCATGTCCTGCATAACATATCTGTAAAATAACTTGATTGTTGCAGAGATCTATATATATATATATATTAGTGCTGTCAAAATTATCGCGTTAACGGCAGTAATTCATTTTTTGAATGAATTGCGTTAAAATATTTAACGCATTTAACGCATGTGCAGAATGGCCCGCCCCATACGTGAGATGGGTCTGGCTGCAGACCGCAGCAAGGAGGCGGATCGTATAGGGGCGGATCGTATAGGGGCGTTTCCTAACTTTTTGTATCCAATAGAATGACACTCAGCAGAAATACATACTGTAGGTTGCAGTAATGCAATTTAAGGGATTCCAGCTGCTTTTATAAATCCTTGCAGAATAAGTCATTCGTTCGTTCACGATGGCCGAACAACAAGTTGAAACAGCGGTAATAGTATTTTCCAGAGATGCATGTTTATATTTATTGTAATGTCATTTTTCTTAACACACAATTGTCTCGTTATCAAAGTACAACATCGACTGTCCAACCTCGTTAAGCGTTAATAAAGTAAATAATAGTTGTATGTGGTAAAAATGTTTGTGGTATTAAATGCTAACTTAGCATGATGCTATAAACACGTTGGCCTATAGTCCCGTTTGCAACCAGGCCTACTCTACTGTTGTAATAACGTTAAGCTTAGATAGGTCAATAGATTATCAGGCTCGGTAACAATACTGATTTGTGTTACCAAAGCTGATCATCTAATTGACCTAAGGTTAGCGTATATGCTGTGATGCTAACCAGCATTTAGCATGATGCTAGTGTACTCTTGTATTATCTTGGAAATATAAGTAGGCCTGCCCTACATACTGTAACTTAATCAAATAATATGGTATGGATTCGGATAGACAACATGGCTAGCTTGGTTGGTTGAATTGATTAATAAGATGTGCGGTACTGATTAAGGTTGTAACTGTAACAGTTTGTAACTACTAGTTGTAATGAACCAGACGAGAGACGGACGCATCCTTTCAGTAAATGTCGGCTGCTAATCAATATGTAAAAATAACACTTCGGATGTGTCTTCTATAATTATGTAACATTAGTTATGGCATCATCAGAAAAGATGAGCTGGCAGGATTCTGCAGCATTGACTGTTTCTATGATGCTGGAGGCACCTTCCAAGAATAAAATGTTTGTTTAATAAAGACTTTCCTCTTTGTATGTACTGTATATATATATATATTTTTTTATTAATCTTACCACCAGACACAACATGAACAAATGAATGATACACATCAGGACAGTAACTTAAACTTCAGTATTTTAGGTGTACAGAAACCTCTACTCATGTTGTTAAATGATATACAGCAATATCTTCCATAAAACGTAGTTGATTGATTTGAATAATAATTACTACCACTGCACAAACGGTGAAAAATGATATGCCTACAATTTATGAATTTGTCTTCTCTGTGGGTTGTATACTCTTCATTATTTATGCAAATTAATTATAATTATTATTTTTCAAAGTTCGTTTATGATTCATTCAAAGCATTAAAATAAATGAGAAACAGAGAGCGTCCTATACCTTTAAGAAATACGTGGGGGCGGGGTTCATAACCCTTTAGGAAACGCCCCTATACGATCCGCCCCTATACGATCCGCCTCCTTGCTACGGTCTGCAGCCAGACTCTATTGCCATACGTGCCACCAGTGGCAGCGCCAGGGTATGGCTGGGGTAGGCTCCACCCATACCAAGAAATGGCTTATAGGCCGCAAGGTGAACCTCGAAAAGTCCTTTAGAAAAGAAATCCCCGCTCCACAGAAGTGAAACTACACAATCTTTAGTTCATAAAAAAGAACGATTCATGCTTATCCACCAAAAAAAATTTCGTCGCTAAAATTCCTGCCAATTCTTCTAGGCACGTAATTATTGGCTGAACTATTCCCTTCGAAGCGTAATAATATCTTGGTCCAAAGTCGTGCCACGGTTCATCACGTGATCGTGCTACACCAATTGGGTAGCTGCATATTGTCAACAGAAGTGAAAGATGGCGGCCGCCATGGTTTCATCGAGTAGCGGAGACGAGGAAAGACGCACCAGAAAGTCTCAAAAAGTCAAAATTGTCAACACACAAACATTGTTACATGCATATTACGTCTGTGAAGCACGAAAAGGTTGATTGTTTTACCAATACAAGATGGAATACGTACAGGACAAGCTTACAACGGTCGCTCGGCTTGAAGGGAGACTCTCGGAACGTGGTGGCTGAAAACCACAAGCACTGTCTTGATTTCGAGTTCGAAGATATTCCTGAGGACGCTGGCTTCCACCACACATGCTACATAAGGTTTACCGACACAAAGGCCATGACGAAGGTGGAAAGACGGCTCGCACGTGAGGGAGATCAAGACGTTAGGGAGGACCTTGAGGTCGAGCCCATCCCATCGACGTCTCGCAGCACGTACCGAAGCCAAACAGAGAAGCTACGATCAAGGTCAGGCCTGCCAATCGCAGGCTCTGGCCCCGTCCTTCCTGCCCTGTGCATTATATGCAAGATGAAGGAGAAAATGATCATCAAAGCAGGCAAGCGACAAAGGGATCAACTGTGTAAGGCTGAAACATTAAAAGCAGGTAAGCAAACCCCCACCCACACACCACACACACACTACACACACACATTCTCTGTGGTTGAATAACTGAAAGGTACAATTATGTGTGAGAGATACGTCAACAAACTCATTGAGTTGTCCTTTTTTTCCGTTTAGGCAAATTGCAGAAAGCTGCTGAGAAGAAAGATGACCAAAGTGTTCTTTTACATATAAAAGACAAAGACTGTGTGGCTCTGGAGGTGCGGTACCACAAAAGCTGTTACAGTCAGTACACCATGTTTTTGCTGAGACCTGACAAACCAGAGACAGAACAGTAAGTTATTTCTCCTTGGATTGCTTTACCTATTTGCACTACCACCAGACTGAAGTCCAGGTGTGTGTCGGCGATGGCTATATATATATATACACATACACATACTTAACATTATAAGTAAACATCCAATTTCCTTCTGTTATATGTGCACACAATCACAACACTTATTCATTTATCCATTTATTTACTTCTCATTCATGTGTTGTAGGGATGAGGCAATGTTTGATGCCAGTTACAAGCTGTTCTGTGAGAGGATCATCCGCCAGAGGCTGCTTGTCAACAATGAGGTGCTTAGAATGGGCCAGCTGAGGCAGGCCTTCATTGACATGGTGAAAGCAAACGAAGGTGTTGATGCTTCAAACTACAGGTAACTGCAATGTAATACAAGTCTTATTATTTATCATGTGCAAGGCCAGCTTTAAACAAAATGTGTATGACAGGCCTGTTTGGAGAAACCCCCATGATGTGTAGTGTGTAGTGTTGTTTGTGATGATGTGGGCCTTTATTTGGCTTCTTTGGTGTTAAATGTGCTGTATGGCAGATAGGTTCTAGTCTGTAATGTCTTGTATCACCTCCACCACTCTGCTTTTGATGGTACTCCTGTGACTCGTAATTGTCACTGTTTTGTTGTGTTACAGACAGGATCTGTTGAAGAAGAGGCTGGCTCAAGATTTCCCTCAGCTAGCGTTTCACATGCCCACCAAGCGCAACGTCTGCGAACTGGTTTTTGCTGAGACTCTGTCAAAGGATGCACTCGTGGACATGCTACCAGATCCATCCGGTACGGAAACAACACAGTCCAGTGAATTGAGCCAGACAGACAGCGACAATGAAACAGGGAGAACAAGTGCCAAACAACACATGAGGACACAAGGACACTGTATACAGCAGCGTTGTTTTTTGAAAAGACTGCTTAGTGACACTCCTGGCATGTCATGCCCATGGCCTCCCACTTCTGAAAATGTAAATGTCACTGAATCTCAAACTGTTGTCCCCATTGGACTATACAATCTGCTCAGCTGGATTATAGGTTCCACTGAGGAGCCAACACTGGATCATTATGTCAACATTGATGATGACGTACATTTGAAAGTGTTGTCTGTTTGTCAAGACATTGTGTACCTTGCTTCCAAGGGCCGCAAGCAGACACCCAAGTCCTTGGCTTTAGGTTTAACTGTTCGACATTTAACTGGATCATCACGCATTGTATCACTGCTTAACAGACTGGGACATTGTGCATCATGGGACACAGTTTTGAGTCTAGACACTAGCCTTGCCCAACTGACACTAGTAGAAGGCAGAGACAAAATACCGAAGGGATTCTCAAAGCGGACACCCACAACACTTGTGTGGGATAACATTGACTTTGGTGAGGAGACACTATCGGGTCGTGGAACTACTCACCATACAAATGGAATTATGCTCCAGAGTGTGCCCGGCGAGCCTATGTCCACAGCAATCAGACAGCCACTGAGAAAGGGAGTTACCTCATTCATAGCCCCCCCCCCCCAATGCCTATACAACCTTACCATCAGTCCAAAAGGCAAGGGCCACAGAACTTGTGTCAACCAGTGCAGTCAGCGACATGCAGAATGGACACCCACTTTGCTGTACAAGCTGAAATGGCATATGCTTTTGTGAAGTCCACATGTACGGATAGTTGTACAATCCCAAGCTGGACAGGGTTCCATACACTGCTTCAGGATGAAAACACTCTGCAGAAGTCCGCATTGTATTATCTTCCAGTCATTGAAGCCTCACCAACAGAGATGTCAACAGTCAACACTATCCTGAAGCGAAGTGTCCAGATTGCTGACCAGCTAGAACTGGATCATATAGTTTTAGTGTTTGACCAGGCTATATATGCCAAAGCACAGCAAATACGCTGGAAGGATGTTGAGTTTACAAAGCGTCTAGTGATTAGACTAGGTGAATTCCATACATGCATGTCCTACCTGAGTATTCTAGGCAAAAGGTTCGGAGATGCAGGACTGCAAGATATCCTCATTGAATCTGAAGTTGTTGCCCCAGGATCCATCAATGGGGTACTCAATGGCCATCACTACAATCGCAGCATGAGGGCTCATAAACTTCTATATGAGAGTCTGCAGCGCATCCGGTTTATCACCTTCATGGACTCCTTGCCACCCCAAGAGAGAGCTGCGTGCATGGATGTCATCACTGAGATGGAATGTGCCTTTCCAGACAGATTGATGGATGTTTTGAGTGCAGATCAGAGGTTTGATAATATGTGCTCGAAATATGCAGACTTTGTGCAGAGGAGGAGTACAGAGAATGCAACATTTGCTTTCTGGAGCTCATACATTGACATGATGCAGCTACTCCTCCTGTTTGTGAGAGCAACGCGAGAATCAAACTGGCAGCTTCACCTGTCAACCGTCCGGTTAATGATGCCATGGTTTTTTGCCTACGATAGAGTAAATTACGCTCGATATTTACCTGCATACTGGCTGGAAATGATGAATCTGCCTGTCACACATCCCTCTTGCCACAGTGACATGAATGTGAAAGGCCAGTGGACTGTCCAGCGACAAAGTGTTCATGGATTTGCCTCCATTGCTTGCGACCAGGCTATTGAGCAAACGCTTAACAGAGATGCCAAGACCAAAGGTGGCTGGACAGGGATCACACAAAATCGGTCTGCAGTGTATCGCTGGATACTGTCACAGCATGAAAGAGCCGCGATAGCAAGACAGTGTGAATCAATGGCAGGGATATCTCCTGAGCTACGGACAAGAAAAGACCTGGACAAGACACGCATCTCTGCTGATGCAAAGGCTGTGAGTAGAATCTTGGACACTATTGATTCCATGCTCAACCCTTTTGATGTACACCAAGACGGCATTGTGTGTCTTAGCTCTGGAAGAGTAGCAACAGGAGAAATCACAAAGGATTTGCTTGTTGCCTCAGAAAAGGGTGAAAATGCTGTAAAGGAGTTTATGGAGCAGAGACTGTTATCCAAAACAGTTGACATATTTGCCCCCATAATATCACAAAAACTCAAGACTCTCAGTGATCAGAAAAATCCCCCAAAAAATCTGCAGCAGGCAAGGAAGTGATTTTGCGTGCTGACAAGAAGTTATTTCCAGGCTCCTCATCCTTGGCCAGAGCAGGAAAATTGAAATGAGGGAAATTCTGTCATATTCCTTGGGAACTGTGTCATATCCATTAGCAAGTGCTGATGGTTCACTTGCCAAAACAAACAAATCAGCTCTCATGGATCTATTGCAGAGCAAAGGTGGAGAGTGCTTGGTTGACAAAGTTCCAATAGGTGGTGCCATTCTTTTTGATGGCATGGCAGTCATGCAGGCCATGCCATCCAGACCAGCAACATTTGGAGAGCTTGCAGAGACCATACTGCAGAGCATACTCCAACTTGCTTTGCATCACAAGTGTACACGCATTGATTTTGTCACTGACCGGTATCCACCCATCAGCATCAAAAGCCTAGAACGGTCCCGTAGAGCTGATGCAGGGTCACAACTAATAACAATCTTCAGCCCAGATCAGAGAACTCCAACCCAGTGGAAGAAGTTTCTCTCTGACGGAAAAAATAAGGAAGCACTGGCCGAATTCCTTTATGTGGCATGGACACATGCAGACCTCACAACAGTGGGTAAAAACCTCAGCTTGTACATTGCCCATCAAAATCAATGCCACTGTGTAACTGTCATGGAGGGTGTACAGTCTGTTGATGTTGTTGAAGACCTGCAGTGTGATCATGAGGAATGTGACACACGGGTGTTTTTACATGCCCAACATGCTGCACAGGAGCACAAAGCTGTCATCATCAAGAGCTCGGACACTGATGTGGCAGTCATTGCTGTAAGTCTGCAGGCAGATTTGCCATGCAGCTTATATGTGTTCACAGGGACTGGCAACAGGACACGGATCATTGACATTGCCATGGTGTCATCAGCTCTCGGAACCAGTGTGTGTTCAGCCTTGATTGGAATTCACACGTTCTCTGGGTGTGACTCCACAAGCGCTTTCTATGGCAAAGGCAAAAGAAAGTCATTTGCTGTTGCATGTGAGAAAGATGACTACCTTAAGGCTTTCAGAAGTTTAGGTACTAACTTTGACTTGGAGCAATCAACATTTGCACTTCTTTGCCAGTATGTATGTCACCTGTATGATCAGCCAGCAGCCGAACATGTAAATGATGCTAGGTACAAGGCTTTCTGTATGGCATCATCGGCCTTGCCAGAATTAAGCATTCCCCCTACTCATGATGCCCTCCATCAGCACTGCAAAAGGGCAAATTACCAGGCAGCAATAATGAGGTCCTGTCTCAAAAGAGAAATGAATGCTCCATCACCTGCTGGATATGGTTGGGAAATAGAGGATGGGAACTTACACGTCACCTGGATGACAAGAAATCCTGCCCCTGACAGTGTGTTGCATGTGATACACTGCAGCTGCAAAGAGTCTGCCTGTGAGAAAGGCAGATGTTCATGCTTCTCTGCAGGACTCTGTTGCACAGACTTATGTCGTTGCTCAAATTGTGCAAATAAAAAAGAAACAGAGGAAGAGAACGATGACTGCCCTGACACTGACAGTGAGGAATAGGAATAAAAGAGCCTTCTTTCCATCTTTCTTAAGCTCTTTTCTGTTCTTTTGGTTTTAGTGCCTGGCCGACGCGCTCACACATCACTCATAGATACGTTTGTTTTTGGTACTAGAACAGAGTATAATCAGCAGGACTCTTTTAACCAGCTGAGGCAATCACAGCACCAATCAGCC
This sequence comes from Gymnodraco acuticeps, assembly GCF_902827175.1. Taxonomy (NCBI): domain Eukaryota; kingdom Metazoa; phylum Chordata; class Actinopteri; order Perciformes; family Bathydraconidae; genus Gymnodraco; species Gymnodraco acuticeps. The sequence continues at coordinate 1,740,800 of NW_022989942.1, read as the reverse complement.
GCTCCGCCCAGCCTGACACCAATCAATTATACTACATTACATGTCCTTCTACTGTTTTCTATGTCATACCTTTTATATTTGTAATAAATCTCGTTTTTATGGTTCATCAGTGTTGTTTTCATTTGTGGAGGGATGAATGAGTAAATAAATGAATCAATGGACATTGGTATAAGTAAGGCAAGGCAAGTTTATTTATATAGCACTTTTCAACACAAGGCAATTCAAAGTGTTTTACAAAAAATTAAAGACATTAAGAAAATGGCATTTAAAATCAGTCATTCAAAAGAAAAGCTAATAAAAGAAACATTCAAAGAAAAAATACATGGATAAAAGTTACAGTGCAGTCTAAGATATGAATAGTTCAATTAAAAGCAGCAACAAAAAGAAAAGTCTTCAGCCTGGAAGTACTGCATTTTATTGATCTAAATTACTTAACGTAACAAGTTAACCTTCTTCTTGGACGCAGAAATCAAGTCATGTTTATTTTAAGAGTGCATTTAACGTGTACAGGGTAACAACAGACAGACAAAAAGTCCTCAGTCTAATGGAATAATCCCAATGAACCTAGCGATGTGAACATGGCAGTCCAGGAATGATAGTTTGATAAATATGAGTTTGATATACTTTATTAATCCCCGTGGGGAAATTGTTTGTAGCTGGAGTTGGCTGATAAACGCTGCTAGTCAATGTTGATTCGATGGTCAACTCTGTTCCCAGATAGTAAAACCTCTCACAAATACCGCGTATATAACGCAAATACCTCGGACTTAGTGATGTATTAAGACATATGACAAAACATGACATAAAACAAGCATACAGCACTGTTTAGAATCCATTTGGTCTGGTTTAGCGTAACCATGGCGGCCGCCATCTTTCACTTCTGTTGACAATATGCAGCTACCCAATTGGTGTAGCACGATCACGTGACGAACCGTGGCACGACTTTGGACCAAGATATTATTACGCTTCGAAGGGACTAGTTCAGCCAATAATTACGTGCCTAGAAGAATTGGCAGGAATTTTAGCGACGATATTTTTTTTGGTGGATAAGCATGACTCGTTCTTTTTTATGAACTAAAGATTGTGTAGTTTCACTTCTGTGGAGCGGGTTGAAACGATAACAGGGTTCACCTTATGGCCTATTAGCCCCACCATGAAAAATGATGTTAAAGGAAGCAAAATAAAGTCTGCCAACTCGCGCGGAGTAAATTGCACAGTAAGATTGATTTCAGTAGCCACGGTTTTGAAAACTTTTGTCACGTAGTGATCGTCTTCTCAATAGAACATCTTTGATAACGGCGTGGTGTTGTTGCAGGAAGTCCCGACGGAGAATACTTTTGCTGTAGTACAGGGGTGCACATAACTGGTACGCAGGTTATGTGCGTAATCTCTCTGAAATGCGTACCGTCACTTGTGTCACAAAGTGCATTTGCGTACCGACGTACTTGTGAAGCTTTTACAGAAGGCGGTTAGATCACCGGACGACAGAGTCGGTCTCCGTGTGCACAGACAGGCTGCTGTTAACGTCGGTCTGTACAACGGAATTGTGCCAAAACTACGCCAACCGGCTACGGAGGGAGACTCCCCCCCCTTCACTGGAGAACTGCGCTAAAACAGCTGATCACAACGTTCACACTCTGTGGTCACGAAGTACTCCACTAGCCGCCCCCCCCCCCGTCGACTTTCCTGAAGTACTCCCCCGTTGATAGAAATCAACACGGAATGAATTAAGACCCCACGGTTTGATGATTGATAGGTGTGTGGGTTGTCTTTCATTTTGACACGCAGAAAAATATAGATACTGTATGTTAAATGGATATATCCGCCTTCTTTCATTTATCTTTCCATTCCCACAACAATATGCATAAATAAATGGCATATTTTGGACATAGTTTGAATGGTGATTAATCATGATTAATTAATTTTTAAGCTGTGATTAATCTGATTAAAATTTGTAATCGTTTGACAGCCCTAATATATATATATATATATATATATATATATATATATATATATATATATATATTAGGGCCGGGACTCGATAAAAAAAATTAATCTAATTAATTAGAGGCTTTGTAATTAATTAATCGAAATTAATCGCATTTTTAATCACATATAAATATTTGACCTAAGAACAGTGAGAAGCAATTTTTGTTCACATGGATTTTAGTATACCATTAGGCGCATTCACACCGCAGTACTTTTCCCACAAAGGTTCATGAGAACTCTTTGAACCTGGGGGTGGATTAGGCAAATGAAGCCGCTGACGTCACTTATTCTTCTTCTGCTTTGGGTTTACTGGCAGGCCGCAAACCACTTCACGGCGTATACTGCCGCCCAAAGTCCCCGGCCGGAAGTCCCCGGAGTTGGGGACTGGCTTCAGTAGAAGCTGCTGGGAGTCCCAGCAGCCTTCCGAGTAAATCGCCAGAACGCCGACACCTCCTCATCTCCACCGCTCCCATGTTTTATTTTGTGTTGTGTTAGAAATTAAAATCAATGTTTTATGGCATAATCTACCTTAAACATACCGTCAGTTTAAATGCTATTTTATTCTGGAAAAAAACAGAAGTTCTCAATACCAAGCTTTTATTCTGAAAATCCTTCATGACGACATCCGGGACTACCGCCCATTAGTATCATTAAAGTGGCTATTGACGCCGTTAACATGTATTACATATAAAGTTATGAAAGAGATAATGAGGAGAAAAGGCATGTGGAAGTAAGCAATGAATGTAAAATGTCGAAATCCTCTGTTTAACGCGATATCGGACACAGACGAACGAGAGGGGGAAGTCCCTTACGTCACTACAGCTCACAGAGAGGAGGAGCGAACAGCGAGGAAGCGGGAAGGACGAATGCTTGTACGCTCTCTTCTGCACGGCCGGCAACTGGAGAGGAAGCTGCAGACTTTCTCTCCAACGGACAAATATCCTGTTTGTGACTTTACCGCGCCTTTTTTATTAATTAAAGTACCAATTTGAAAACATCTCAGAGACTCCATTTAGTCTCCTTTTTAAGCTTCTCTTTCCTGGACGCGAGAATAACCATCACAGTTAACAGTTGCCATAAGTTAGTCTCTCTGCGTTTCTGCGCTGGGCTAATGCTAATAATGCTAATGCGAGGATAATAAAATGGCGGCTTCACAAAACTTTTTGGGAGTTTTACGGGGCGTGGTTTGCAATCCGCCCAGCCAATCAGAAATATAGCTATTTTCTCACAAGAGAGCCGTACGAAAGTCCCTGCTCTCTAGCAGCTCTCTGCACTCTAGCAGGGACTTTCGTGGGGGTAAAAAGGTTCTCATGAACTCATTTTAGTACCGGCTCTTTTTGGTGTGAACGCGATAAAAGAGGCTAACGTCCACGCTAGCTTCCACGCTAGCTGCTATATGTTTTGCATTGAGGTGATACTTGAGGCTTGATGTGCTGCGGTGATATGCGAATTCCTTTTTGCATAATTTGCACACAACCGTGCTCTTATCGACGCTTCCATCCGTCCGTTTTTTAAAACAACATTTCCCACTGTTGTTCACTGTGGTTTGTTGTTGTCTGAAGTCATGAACGTTAGTTGGTGCTCCAGTATAATCGGTACGCCTGAAACTCATCCAGTAAGAAACGTTCCGCGGTGCAAAAATAAGTGCGATTAAAATGCGTTAATTTTTGTGTAATTAATTAATCTTAATTAACGCGTTAAAGTCCCGACCCTAATATATATATATATGTGTATATATTAATGAATCCATATTCAGAATCTACCAGGAACAATGGGAACCACGTCTCACTGAGCTTTGTGGTATTAAATAGTGGCTATAGAGAGAAATGCAGATCACTGGCCCAACTCCGGTTAAACATAACAGTACCTAGGGTGATAATATGAAGCTTTCAGTTTGTCACCATGAGGTGTTGGAAATATCTTTCACATTACACATTCTCAGAACCTCAACAGACATAACACTGGAATTATCCAGGCTTTCGAGCACATTATCTTTGGGGAAATCCGTCTTTAAAAGACGGGGGTCTTTAAATTCTAGTAATAATGCTCACTCACATGCTTTATCTAAAAATCTGTCTGCGTCATTCATCATTTCATTCACTTTATCGCTCAAAAAATATTTTCTCTCAAACACACAAACACTCATATCACACTTTCAAGGAAACACTCACGCAAGATTTGTGTCTCTTGTTCTCCATAATTCTTGGAAATCGCTTCTTTATCAGACAATGTGGGGTACATTTTGGATGGAGGTCAGGGGTTTTCATAAGTGCAGTTGCGGAAGAATCGAGGTGGGTGATTTAGGGGGCCTGAGAGGTGTGAGTGACACCCTTGCTCAGACTCCCAGGGCCTAGCGGGATTTGTGCGTGTGGAGCCTGGCCAGTTCGCCACACAATGAGAGGAAATGGGAATTTAATACAAACTTTCTCACCAAGTCTCAGAGACCTCCTGCCTCTGTTGCCACTCTAATTTCCATACACCCCCAGCTTACAACCACAACAAAATGTCAGAAACAACTTTTACATGCCTGGGAGTGTGCTGTTGTCATTCACTGCTCGACACAATTTAGTTGAATTTTCCCACATTACTTTTCTTAATGAATGAGATTGTTTAAAAAAAGAGTGTGCTTACAAGGGGCAATGTGGACTGAGACAGGATAAATATTTTTCAAATATTACAAAACATAGTGACATTTTAAGCATAGTCTCACTAATGAGATTGTGAAGATGATTAGAAAATCTGAACATATAGTTATGGACAGGGTTGACAATACCTTTCACAGATAACCGTCTGAATACGAAAACCCATTGTAACTAAGAACACCAGCTACCATTATATACGTTATATATTATGTCATGCATTTATTACTGCCAGTTCAATAAGATGGAAGGATGCATATTGATCTTTAGAGTGTATGAGTAATTCAAAAGCAATCTCCACTCAATCTCAAGCTAAAGAAACTACACATCTCTTTTTCTTTGATTGTTTGCAGGGTGCAATAGTTGAAGATGTGCATTGTACACTATTGTTATGCTTTGGGAAGCGATAGTGTCTTCTTTTTTTTTACTTGGCAAGGGGAAACCCTGGGCCCTGTCTTTGTCTAGTACGGTAATAAAGCAAGCTGCGGTCCCTTTAATAACAAACACAGTTCATAATTACTATAGTGCAACAAAGACTTTAGGATACAATGTCTATTCGACTAATGTATCCAAAAGCACAGAGTGTCTCCACCCTGCATGTCCACCCCACCAAGATAATTTCCTCTACACCCACACCCACGGGTCCCCCATGGATAGATCATATCAACACATGAAATGATAGCCAGTTACTTTACAAGGGACAAGATCTCTGTGAGATGATAGACATGCTTGCAGAGATGCATACAAACTCACACGCACGCTTATGGACACTGTGTGCACACTTACACATATGCACGCTCACAGATTGTCTCCAATGCATAATCACATATGCACACACACATACTCATGCACAACTTTGTACACACTATCACACAAAGGCTCCCACCCTGGTTTCTTGCTGCTGACAGCCTTAATGCGGCCAGAGGCTGAAGCATCTGTGTTGACCCAGCCTAAGGTCTTTTCCCTTTTGGCTTCCTATAGAGGCTCCACCAAGCTGTGTCTGCAACACGCAGCACTTTTGAATCTTCTCTCTTTTTGCACACCATCCTTTGCCTTTTCTCTTCCCTAAACTTTAATCAGTCTACATACAACAATCTGCAAGATTTTCTGCAATAACTATAACAAAATGAGTGCCAATAATTTAATTTAACAATAAAGTCTGTTGCAAATTGTTTTCTGTAAAGCTTTATGCCATACAAACATACATGTACATTTATATAGGTATGTCTATCCTTGTCAGAGGGAGTTTTTGAAGTGTGTACAGAGGAAATACTATATGGTAGTAAGTTGTTCTGGCTCCTGGGCTAGACAGGTCACACTAACAGGTCAAAGGGACAATACAGATCTGAGCCAGGACTTTTTGTTGGCCAAGTTATCATGGAAACACTGCCTGAAGACAAAGCAACTCCAACCTGGGTGTAACTATTTCATTTTAATTTGATTTCAGCTAACTGAACCATTTTGTTGTTACAGTTTACGATATGTCGTTCATGCACCATTTGACTTTGCACTATAGAATTGACACTAAACTTTTTCAGATGTTGTCAAACTTTGCAAATATTGATATTATTTGATTTTTAGGACAATCCAGCATGCAATAGAATATTCCTTGCTGGCCAAAGCAAGCCATGAACTCCTGAAATGGAAAACAGGATATCTTAAACAATAAGAAGTTGAGTGAACTTCAAGTCAATTGTCTGAAGCCGCAAGGAAATGTAAAATAAACATCAAATCAGCCCAATTGTTTTTCAGAGAAAATGAGAGGCGTTTGCAGTTGTTCCAAGCAAAAGTTTGAAAATGAGACAGTGCAGCACTTTTAAAAGATTGGGGCAGAAATGGCAGAATAGACACAACAAGCATATTGTTCATCATTTCCTGAGTCTGACTGATTAGAACATGGAAAGGGGGGGGGGGGGTGAACATCGAAGCTGCAGGGATAGTAACTAACCCATTAAAGTGAGAGAACAAAGCTGTTACATTTGGCAAAGCATGATACCAGCTGCTGCTGCATTTGGTGTTCTACTGTATGTTTACAGAGAAAATCAGAGCAGCAATCAAATGCAATGTCAGCACCAGAAGACACATGGGCCATGCAGAGTGCAGGTCTTGGCCACACAGATGCATGTGAAGTATGCGGAGATACAAAGTAGTGTGCTGAGTATTCAATATGCAGCATGTATTATATTAGATGTTATCCATGTCATTATCCAAAAATGCATGTCATAACATTTCTGACATGAACAAAATATTGATGCTTCAAATATTGTGACATGGGATGTGCAATATATTTCACATGGCACAGATCTAAAATATTATATAACAATCCAAACAAACACAATATAACATTGACCTAAGCTTGGCTTAAATAGAATAATAATGCCCCAGAAGATTGAAAGTATAACACAAACTATTATACCACTGCTAAAATAGTATCTGTAATAAATAACAATTACCAATGGTATGCAAAGACAAGGGAGAGTGGTTGGCATTGTATTGGAACAAAAAGGAACTCATAAATACATTAATCGGATCGGGGAGGTCTGAGCGCCAGCAGTCCTCCGCTGTCTGGTGACGCTCTTCCTTCCTCTCCCACCCAGAGAAAGCTGAGCTTTACTGAAGGAACAACTCTTAGTGAGGGACCGTGATACCATCTCTGTAAGTTATACAGGACCGCTCTAGTCGTTAACAAGAGATTTTACACCTGAACCGGAGCTCCGGGTGATTCGCCAAGTTATGCGTAAAATAGCGCACCACTCGTCGTGACGCAGCGTCACTGTATTAGATGTACAACTTTATCCTTAATAACGACAACCTTCTACACATGAGGATTATTAATACAACGAGGATTATGTTGGTGTTTTTATTTGGCTTTCTTGGTTTATCAGGTAAGTGGGAATGTATTTGTACACTGTTTGGTTAGCTCTAAAACGAAGCTAAATTGAAGTTGAATATTGAAGTTGGCTTTCATTTTCGGGAAATGCTATGTCTATTAGGAAATATACATGTTCCACCTCTATATATACACTATTAGATTGCTACGTTACTGTAAATACTTTATATTATGTTAGTCAAAAATCGTGCAGGAATGTAGAGTGTGGATACCAAACCCCTTTGGGAAAACAGGAGCTCATCCATGTTTCCTGCCATTGTTCGGTGGATCTGGGGCTAAAATACCAGTAAGAACTAATGCTGGACAAACTAACAATACTGGGTTTGGCACTTAAAATAATTACAGTCCTGGAAGATTTTTTATTTTTGGACCAACATTTTGTAGGGATGATGTTGTCAGTTTCTCAATCCTTATATCAGGTGTCAGTGTGTAAACAGTTGTTATTCCATGAGCCACTTGTGTTATGAAGATACTTAGGAGGAGATTTAAGAAATGAGGTAGTGTTCACATGGTCTACAGCACGGTTTGCTATATTCTGTGTAAAGTGTATGGAAAAGGGTCGACATCGTAATTTAATCCAGAAAAATAACTTTTGACGTATTGACATAAAGTGCCAAATATGTGCAAAACTGATGTTTTCCATTGTGAGCTAACATCAATTATAGAAACAAGATTATGTATCAGAATAAAATATGTTCTATTAATAACCTGCACCAAATAATGACGGTGAATAATGATGTCTGAAGAGTGAGAAGTACAATATATATTATGTGTAATATCATTTCTGTAGAGGTCTAGAGGCAAACTCAATAATGTTTTTTTTTTTAGTGTTGCAAAATTCCAAAACATCAGCAATAAAAATGTTCAAGACCATAAACTGAATATACGCCAATGCTGTTCTCGTGTGAATCAGATAACTTACAAGAGGATGTTATCATCATATGGATAAGTAACAGCCGTATTTCTTGCTCCAAAAAAGGAGGATATACAGTTTTTAGTCTAAATCAACTGCAATAAGCAGAGATTCTGCCAAAAATAAATACAAAACGTTACTGACTCAATAGGTTTTAATCATAGTAGTCTGATAATCAATTCAAGCTCCTTACAACTCATATAACTGTTGGTCACACTTTAACAAATGCATTGCCCTGTCTTGCAGATGCTGTGATAGACTTGACCATGATCTCCACAGCGGAGGTCACCAACGTCAGTCACTTCTCCATCTCCTGCATCAATGGAGAGCGCAGCCCTGCCCAGGTTGTGCTGGACATCAAGAGGGACAACAAAATCCTCGTTTTCCCCAAAAAGCCACATTTTAGGGTGCATAAGCCAAAGAACAGGGAGGCGGTCGCTAGAGATTTCCGTGAGCTGGACCATATCGGTATCTTCTACTGTGAATCTACTCAGGATGTTCCCCCTCTTGAGACCGTCACAATGATCAATAACTTTGGCAGAGGTGGGTGGAGACTTCATACAAACAGCTTTTGGAGGTTTTTGACTGATCAAAGCCAAACCAACTCTAGATTATTTATGCTCTGAAACATCCAGTTTTCTCTGTGTTTTACTTGGTAAATAACTGTGTGTATCTGTGTTCCTTTTATAGCTAATTTTATCCCAACTCACCTTACACTGACTGCTAACAAAGGAGAGACAGTTCACCTCAGCATGCAGCTACTTGGCTCCCAAAAGAGAGATGTGACCTGGAAATACAACGGTAAGCCAGTTTACATGTCAAGACAGATACAGGAAGTTTAACATGCATTTAAGAGATGGTAGAATCATAGATTTTTGATTACATTTCTGTTTTAATTATGAATAGAATATAACAGTACTTTTTAAGACATTGGAATTGTTGCCATTAATTTTTTTTTCTTTCTTTCATGTAGGAAACTACTTTTATATGACTCACTGGAATGATATGATTAATCGCACAGCAATACTCACTCTGGAGAGCACAGCTTTTGACAATCAAGGCATCTACAGCGCCAGCTATGTGGGGGACAGCCCTCTTCAGGGTGCCTGGATGCGACTCATTGTCAGAGGTTTGATCATAAATGCAATTAATCACCACAGAAATAGCGCATATGTATTAGAAATAAACAAGATGGGTGAAACCACAGACATATTTGGGTTATTCCTCATAATAAATTAATGAATTATAAAAAAGTAATTCCTGACACAAAGACTTGGAGAAATCACTGCTCTTGCCCAAGAAATAGTCGAGCACTAACATAAAAATTGCTGATCCCACGATAAATGTTTGTTATGGATTAAACACATGATTTTTAGTGAGCTCAAGAGGGGCTCTTAGGCAGATTTGTTTTCAACTTTGGACAGAGGCAAGTTAGCTGTGTCCCCTTTTTTCCAGTCTTTATGCTGAACTAAGCTAACCGGCTGTTGGCTCTAGCTTTTTAAAATAAGATAATACTGATGTGAGATTGTTATCCAAGTCTTGGAGGAAAAGCAGATAAGTACTTTTCCCAAATGACAAATTACACCTTTAAATCAACACCAGCCAAAAACAGTGGAATAATGGTCTTGATAGAATTTGAGCTTGAACATGCGTTCAAGTGTTTAAGTGAGACAGCCAGTGTGTGTTATATTTCCTATAGCTCTGTATTGTAGAGACGTCAGCAGTCTCAACACCATCCCCACCCTCCACCTGCACTGCTCTGAGATTCCACAATTTCCTCTTTCAGCAGATGTAATAGTTTATATTTTTTTCTGAGAATTTTACAACATGATTTCATCCTAATACAAATACACAAAAGAAAAAAAGAAGATTTATCATTGCTCTTTGGGGTTTAAAAGACTGAAAGCTGAAATGTTACATGGAGGTTCTGTAACATTTCCAAGGATGACATCATTTTTATATACTTTGTGTAAGTAGTTTCAATATTGTTTCTCTGTAGACTGTACTAGTAAGAAGTGGGGTCCTTACTGTGACAAAGACTGTCCGGAGTGTCTCAACGGTGGAGTGTGTCACGATGTTGACGGAGACTGTATGTGCCCGCCAGGATTCATGGGGACCCGCTGTGAGACAGGTTTGTACATCCTCATAAGTATAGACATACACATTTGTTTATGTGTACATTACATGATCATAATGACATCACTAACATTATGATGGTTAGCAGGTGTTGTTGTTGTTGACAGCTAACATAGCTGTCATCCTCGTGGATTCATCTTCTTATTACAGACACATGCATTTTCTAACATTCGGTCTATATGCTGTAAAATGTATTATCTCTTCGATTTACACACGGCATCTATTGCACGTCTGTCCGTCCTGGGAGAGGGATCCCTCCTATGTTGCTCTCCCTGAGGTTTCTCCCATTTTTCCCTTTAAACTGTGGGTTTTTCTCTGGAAGTTTTTCCTTGTACGATGTGAGGGTCTAAGGATAGAGGGTGTCGTTTTTCTCATACTGATGTTCTGAACAATCTGTGCTGTTGTATTTGCTGTAAAGTGTCTCTACTGTAGGCTATTTTTATTATATGTACAGCACTTTGGCTCGACCATAAATCGTTTATAAATGTGTTATATAAATAAAACTTGATTTGATTTGATTTGACCATGCTTATCTCCTAACTTTAATTTGCTAGCATGCCCCCTTTTGTTAATAAGTACAGCTGCACCTGATGGAAATGTCATTTTGTGGTCATAAACCAATGGTTACAACACAACAATAATATAAAAAATTATACAAACACAGAGTGAACATTTAAAATGGTCTTAGTTTGATTGATTTGATTGCTGCCCCAATGGTTTCCTACCCATAGATACAATTATGTGTTGAGCTTTGAGTACAGTTCCTAAACAGTTTGTCCTTTTAGTATTGCAATCAAATACAATGATACAGTTACAATGTTGATGACTTCATTGGCAGAGTGATGCATCTGTCCCGTGGGGTGTTTTGCAAGGCAGGTTGAGAAATGATTCAGAAACATAAGGAATTTAAACCTTCTCTGATGGTTTGCAGCATGCAGAGAAGGAATGTTTGGCCGAAACTGCCAGGAGTCATGTGGCTCCGAGCTGAACTGCAAGGGGCTACGGTTCTGCCTACCCGACCCTTATGGCTGCTCCTGCGCCAGCGGCTGGTTTGAGAGCCGCTGTGAGAAAGGTGAGCACTGCGTCACTTAATTGCGTCCCTGTATTGTTAATTAAAATAATATGCATGTAAGTTATTTTACGTGTATTCCTTTGTGTGTTTTCTGACAGCCTGCCTTGATGACATGTATGGACCAGACTGCAGCCTGAGCTGTAAATGCCAGAACGGAGGAGTTTGTAACCGTTTCAGTGGATGCCACTGCCCGACAGGGTGGAGAGGACAGAACTGTGAGAAGTCTGGTAGGTATCGCCACATCATATCAATCCCTCTTCCGCTCCATTCCTTCCTTTAGCTCTGCCTCCTCTGTGGAATGTAATAAACTGCATTCATAGTCTATATTTACTGTACGAATATCACTTACCATTTCTAATTATATTTAAATGTTTATCATCCTGCTCAACATATATCACCACCTTCTTCCTTATCAGGACAGCAAACATTGCACTAGTTACAATATGTACAAACCCAATTGCACACTCACGGTTAACATGTCGTTTCATTAAACTGTTTCACCAGACAACCTGACACGTCATTATGTTACAACAGAACCCCAATAAAAGCAGGATTAAGCCAACTTGTCTACTGTAGTTACACTTGTTTATTAAATTGAGTGTAATTCTTGAGCCTGGAACCAACCTGTTTATTTTTTCTTACGTTTTTTAACCATTAATGGTTGACGTGTCTTTATCTTTGGGAGTCAAGAGTGCCCGACTTATTTTCCTTGAACAACAAATACAAATTAAAACATCATCTTTGGAGATATAGATGGAACTAAAAAAGATATATAGGTAGTGCAGGCATGTGGTACAGCTATGGCTTTTTCTCTGGGAAAGGTTTTGATATACACTGCTAAAAAGTTAGCAAAAGAAGTTAATTTTCTTGCAGCGATCGATATAATTCCACTTTGTCATCCACGTTGTCTTTTTCTAAATCTCTGCTCCCTTCCTCTCAATGTTCAGACCGGGCTCCCCAGATTTTGGATTTGGATAATAACTTAGAGTGGAATCTGAACTCCAGCCCAAAGATATTCTGTTCAGCAACAGGCAACCCCCTGCCTAGCCATGACAGCATTGAGCTGCGAAAGTTGGACAGCACTGTGCTAAAGGTAAGCAAAAACATGAGTAGATGCACATGTTGGATATATTTCAAGTCAAGGTAGAGATAAATACAAGGCCACACAGGGTGGAGGAGTTTGAGCCAATGGTGCCGTCATCTTATCATTATCAATTTCTTGCATTTTTTAATAATGTTGCATTACATTAGGGACAGCCATGTTAGCTGTTTCCTCATCTCTATGCTGAGGTAATCCTGCTTCTTAATAGCATGAGGGCAGTATTACTCTTCTCATCCAACATACAGCTAGAAAGCATATTAGCACATTACTAAACTTGCTCATAATTGTGAAATCAAATAAATAAAGCACTTCTGGGAACATTGTAATCAGCTTTATAAAAATGTGAAATCGTCCTGTGCCTTTAAGATTGAGCTCATGATTACAAGGTTGAGTCAAGCTTGGAGGAAGTCAACAACACAATGGACTGAGGAGATAAGGCTGTATCACTCCACAGTGCAGCAGTTACCATGTGTTGCCCATAGGTGACATGTTCAAATCTTCTGTTATTCTTTCTGTGCCGTTTCCTTGATAATATAAACAATCTGATAAAGAATTGTACCAGCTCTTCACACTGAGGAACAGAGGAAGTTCTCAGAGTGAAGACAGGAAATAGAAATGTGTTTTTGAACTTTCATTGATTGCATTGTGTTGTGCTTTGCTCTCAGGCCTCGAGCACTACCATGGACTCCAATAAGAGTACAGCCATGTTTGAGATCCCTCGCCTGAGTGCTCAACAAGGAGGATTGTGGGAATGCAGGGTGTCCACCAATGGGGGCCAGGACTCCAGCAAATTCAACCTCACCATTAAAGGTCCGTGTGAGAGGACAATATTTGTTTTTGTGACCTTTTCCTGTATGCAAACACTTCATATGAGAATATTTTTGCTGCGTCTACTCAGAGCCCCCTGTGCCCACTACTGCTCCCAAACTGTTGGAAAAAAGGAGTAAGCAGCTGCTGGTGATGCCGGTTGAATCTCACAGAGGAGACGGCCCCATTGTCTCCACTAGGCTCCTCTACAAGCCTGTGGAGAACGGAGACTCTTGGTCCTCCATCATAGGTAAGATATCATAGCAGTATGTCATTTAGTCAGCTGTTATCACATACAGTACATCAGCATTATCAGAAGATATATTTCAATACATTTTCCAACTATTGTAATGTATTAGCCACAGTTACAGCGTGAAACAAGTAATTGCTCTTTGCCCAGATCTACAATAATCTGGGCAAAGAGCAATTTTGCCAGTATTTCCACTATTACTATGTGGAAATACTGGCCAAAGCACATTAATGAAACTTATTTTTAAGAAACACTGAGTTGTGTTTCCTCTTACGCAATGCAGGTTAAGAGTGTGCATCATGTTGTACTGAGTCTTTGGCAATTGCCCCCTCTACAATTTGATTTGGTTTTACATTTATTTACTGTGTCTTTAATACTTATACATGTATTTCTAAAGACAACTGTTATACTCAAACTGTTTAACATAAAACCAAACCCTTCTGTAATTCCTTATGTCCACTTACTTTCAGTTTATAGTGACAAAGAGCCCATCACGCTAATGAACCTGGAGCCATCAACACGCTACCGCGTCCGCGTCCAGCTGAGTCGTCCTGGGGAAGGCGGAGAGGGGGCTCCGGGGCCAGAGGCCATCATGGAAACAGACTGTCCCGGTAAGACTCAAGGATAACTGGGACCACACACATACTGAACATAGTAGTATATCTGTCTGGAAATCTTGCCTGGGAACAAATGTCTATTATCTGTACCACATAACTTAAGCAAGCACAATTATCTTGTGTCTGGTTGGTCTAATAGTTTGCAGTGCACTGCCTTTCCCAGGCCTAAAGGAGCCAGCTGTCTTTTCCCCAGTGAACACATAACTTAAGTAAGGGACAAATATAGAAAGATACCAGTGGACTGAAATGATCTCTGCGCACTTATCTGCAAAAAAAAAAGAACTAAAGGGACAAACCTTTGAAAAGTGATTTAATTCCTCAGTGATTGTGGTGTAGAGGGAGAGAACATACTGTATCGGAGTAAAGCAAATTAACAAAATGGCTTTTCTTTTGATTTGGACTATTTTTACTATGTGGCAATATGTGGATGTATTCATGTATGAAATGGAACAAATTGTATTGGTTACAAGGCAAGTTCATGTTGGTCTCCTGCACCACCACACTCTTTTGACTGGTACAAAGTCGTTTTCAAAATTATTTACATGACAAGTTTGCATTTAAAACAAAGAGATATCTTGTGATTTTGTTTAACATGAAAGTGATAGTGCCCTTTTGGGATGCGTTACTTTTTTACGTTTGTGTAATGCATTATAGGTGTATAGTGGACAACATTACTAACAATGCACTCAAAAATCAAGGGTTTTAAGTATGTATATTGACTGTTTTGAGTATGCTTTATCCTTTAACTTTCTTCATGTAAACTGTATACTTACTTTGAACTTGTATGTAATTTGGATTTGGGGCATGACCATGCACAGATGCTCCCATCAAGCTGCATGTCTGTAGATTTGGTGAGGAAACCAGAGCAGCCTTAGAAAGCCCACATAAACTGTGGGGTTCATTTAGAAAGGGCCAGGGCCAATATTCAAAGCTAGTGTGAGCTAACAGTCCTAACGACTGTACAGCAGCCAAGGAATATAAACTAAGGTTACGGTCCAATTCCCTTCAAAAAAACATTATCCATCCCTCAGCGGTCAATTTGACTGAACTGTGAGTGATGCAATGAGAGAAATTCACAATGAGCTGTTGGCCCCTCAGCTCATCCTGTGTTCTCTGTCACTGCAGAGCCCACAGTTCAACCTGAGATTGACATCAGCTCTATGGAAGGCCGCAATGCCACAATACGCTGGCGCCTGCCCCCCAACAATGGCATTAATGCCGGCACAGCCAGTGGCTTTTTAGTGCAGCTCTTCGGGCCTCCACCCTACAGTGAGAAACTACTGGAGGAGACCACCCTGCTCACTGTGCTGTCCACAAAGTTCCACAACCTGCAGTACCAGCAAGACTACACCGTGGTGGTGCACCTCATCAACTGTGGCAGCCAGGGGCCGCCCTCCAAATCCTACCACTTCCGCATCAACAGCCAGGGTAACTAGAAACTCTGCTGTTAATAAGCTGCAAGGAAGGCTCCTTCGAAATGTTGCAGGATTTTCAATGCAGTAGGATTGTGCTTGATTTTTGCTTCATGACTCTCTCCCTGCGCACTTGAGGAAAAGTAAAGCAGCTGAAAGTTAAAGTTTAGGAACAATCCAGTTTAGTTTGCAATGAATGAGATCAACAAGATAGAAACAGATAAACCCACATCTTTGTTATCAGCATTCCCAGAGCACCAAAGTATCTGATATGGGCAGTACATCTGTTTTTAGAATATAGTTTTACACAATCACTGTTGATTTGCCTGACTTGGATATCCCTCTGTCTCAGGTCCATCATCACCACGCCATGTCCTGGCCCTCCCTCTGTCCATATCAGCCATCCAGGTGAGGTGGCAGCCTCCAGAAGATCCCAATGGAGGCATCATTAAATACATCATAGAATACCAGCCTGTAGGCCAGGGGAACCCTCACCCATGGGTGGACACAGACGATGGAAACAAGACCGCCAAAGATGTGACAGCTCTCAACGGCAGCACGCTCTACCAGTTCAGAGTGAGAGCTTTCTCCAAAGTGCCGGGAGAGTGGAGCAAGATTGTCAAGGCAATGACACAAGGGAATGGTGAGTAGGAAGTCATTGATGCTACACGTGATTGACTTTCTTATTGTAAATAATTGGGGACCTAGATATGGAATGTCAAACCAGAAAAGTTCACAATACTACAGCAAAAACTATGATTTTTTTATATTGAATAATCCAATATAATCATGTAAATCAAGGACTTTTTAAAGATTTTTGGAGAAAAGTTTATTTTCTCTTCAAGCTAAAAGTAACTCCCACTGGAAAATGTCTACACAATTCTAGTGTTGCCAACATTTTGCTTTTCCCAGATGGTGAGACCACCCACCATGACAGAGATTTACTCAGGATAATAATATATATAAAGCCTATTTATCTCAATCTCCCTACTTGGGGATTCTTTCCTTCTTCCACCATACCCCTCTGTCTTCCCGTTCCATCTCTTCCCCTTTGCCAAAAAAGGTATTCAGAGTTTGATCCCAACCACGCAGGGTGTGGCTGGGAAGCCTGTTGGGGACAGCTACCAGCTGTTGGTGGCAGTGGTGGGCTCTGTGACCGTCACCTGTGTGACAATCCTGCTGGCACTGTTGGCTCTTTTCTTCATCCGCAAGACGATGCTCAACCGCCGGCGCACGTTCACCTACCAGTCTGGATCGGTAAGGGTCTGAATTTTTTGGGAAAGCATAGGGATTTCTCAGGTCCTTGTTGATGTCATCTGGCAAGACCTTTTAATGAATGTGTATTTATTGCCAAGCTTAAGACAGTTTATACCCCCAGGGTGAAGAGACTATTCTACAGTTTAATTCAGGAACTCTGACCCTGACGCGGAGGCCCAAACCGACGCCAGAGCCCCTCACCTATCCAATCCTGGAGTGGGAGGACATCAAGTTTGAAGACGTCATTGGAGAGGGAAACTTTGGCCAGGTATTTAAGCGCTTACTGTATTTTCTGAATATGTTAAATGTCTTTTGGTGGATGTCCTTATTCACTGGTTTAAATATTCATGCTAACAACCTTTCTCCAAACCAGGTCATCAAAGCCATGATCAAGAAGGATGGCAGCAAAATGAGTGCAGCGATCAAGATGCTAAAAGGTAACACTGGCACACACTGGGACACAGCAAATATGGTCCAGTGCAGGGAATTGTTTGACTGATTCAATTACATTTGATACAACTTTATTGATCCACAAATGCAATTTGATTGTCGGCATGAGAAAAAACAGACCCCAAAACAGACACATGCACAGGCAGAAAGTTACATGCAATGCAACTTGAACATTTCATTTCTAAGGCACCGACTGAATCTGCTTTGCATGCACTTTATTTAATGAAGCTGCGCATGCTGATCTGCCTGCAGAGTTCGCCTCGGAGAATGACCACAGAGACTTTGCAGGGGAGCTGGAGGTGCTCTGTAAACTAGGCCAGCATCCCAACATCATCAACCTGATAGGAGCCTGCGAGAACAGAGGTGAGTGAGCGACACCTAGTGGCTGTCATGGATATTCATGAGTTTTCAATGTAAGGCTATGGAGGAAATATCCATGTGTTTGATTTGTATTACGGTTTTTGGCAGGGATAGGAGTTTATAAGTCCTATAGTACAAATATGTACAGTATGTTGTAGGTTGCATAAATGTTAACTTACCTTACTTATCTTGTTTAAAGGCCTTTTAAAATATTTGCCATTTGGTAGACAGTTGATAAGTTTGATGACGGTAAAATATAATTGGAAAAATGCATGTAGCAATAAAATATGTCTGCTGAATGTATTATGCACAGTTTCTACTGTACAGTAGGTAATATGTTGCAGTGTAACTCATTTTGTATTATAAAACAAATAGAGCATTTACCTTAAATATTCGAACATCTTTTTATCTTACTTTGCTTTGTCTTGAGGGTGTGTCTGAATCACACAGTCTTTATCAGCAGATAGATTTAGCTATTTACATGACATGGAGATGATTCAAAGCGACATCTTGACTGTACAGAGGTGTTATGTGGTCAAATATTGGTCAAGTATAGCAAAGTGTATCTACTGTATAGATTGAATTCAAAAGATCTGAATGTATTTACCAATACATTTGTATTTAAGTTTTGTGAGTTTTGACTTTGTAAAGGACTTATTGTTGCTGATATATTAGTCAGGATCCTTCAGACAAAATTCTGACCATATTTCACCTCTATTTATCCTAATTTGTCTAATAGTACCTGTTTGCTATACTGTAAGGGATCAGGTTGCCAGGACACCAGAATGTGTCCAAGCTAAACAATATTGCCAAAAGCATTCTGTAGATTTGTTTGACTTGCCAATGGGTCTCACAAACCTACTTGTCATGTATTTGTGAATGAAGAAGGTATCCTTGACCCCAGTTCTTACTATGGAGTATCGGTTTTCCATAGCTCCAGCTGATGGTTTATAGATTGAATAATTAAACTGCTTCTGTTTGATCAAGACTGATTTACATTTGAGAGAGAAAGGTTAGTTCACAAAGTACATCAGTGAGGACATTACAAAACCAAATCAGCTTTGAATAATAAATAACTGATGCAGTGTGTCTGCTCATCAGTGTTACTGTTAAGTAGAACCTGACTCTACAGAGTCTACTGTTTACATGTGTTGGTTTCAATAAATGTCTTCTATTGTGAGGAAGACCGTGATACGAACACAAAATACATTTATACTGTAAAACCCAAACATCTTTGAACAATCATGGACATAACTTTTTGGAGTTTAAATATCAGGTCCTTATTCTCCCTCCTGCAGTTTTGGTCTTTGGTGATTTAGCCGTTTGTTTCCTTCTTATAAATATTTATATTAGGCAATTTGTAGATTTTAATAAGAAAAACATATTTTAAAGGTAAACATGTATATTACATTTATAATATGGAATGTCACATTTTACAGGTCATTGTAAAATGGAGGAAAAGAGGAAGGAAGTAAGAGGGAAAGGAAGGAATGTTGTGGGAAAGCGGGGGGAGGAAAGCAGGCTGGAGATAAAAATGGGAAAATAAAGAAGGAAGACATGCTTTCAGGAAATATTTCTTTGACATGCAATGGGCATATGTTATTCATGTGCTGCTTCTTCATTTGCAGAAGCTATTAAAATACAATGTATTATTTTATTACAACAGGGAAAGTGGTAGACAAGTTCTGTATATATGGTGCTATTTTATGCTGTTACATGTTCTCATCTTACAGAGGTATTACAAACAAATTACCATTCAGCTATCAAGCTTTTAAATAATTATGTTTGTTCAGGGTTTATACACCATTGAACTGTTGAACAGCAGGATAGGAGGAGTTAATGAATATAGAAGATATTTGACGGATACTTAAATTTTAGGAGGAAGACAAAACCAAAAACACACAAACAATACATTCTGATTGCATTTTATAGACCTTCATTGTTTTTTCTTATGGCATGGTTAGTGTTTTAATGTATATCAAACTCTAAGCCTGTTTAAAGAAGTTGGGAGGTTATGAAACATTAGTCACAGAATTTGTCTGTTTTGTGGCTGTATGAAACACAGCATGTCCTGATTAACATCTTGTGGCTGAGAAGGAACATTATTGTTCCAGTTCTTTGATCAGCCTTTTCAACGGCCCTTTATTCTTTCCTTCAACATATGGCATTAACTAATTGCGTTGGCACCATCACCCGTCCTGGTGAAATCAACATGAAACCCCTCCAACAAGTACTAATGTGCCCCGTAGGAACTTTTTTTTTGGCTGCCATCTATCAACAAAACATCGACCATCTGGTGGATCTCTTGGAGATTTTCTGGTTTACCTCTTTCTGTGTAAAGACAGAAACGTTAAATACCAAGCCCCTTACCAGCTGGGTCTCTTCCCAGCAAATAGTCTGCAAACAGCTTGTACACATGTATAATGATACGTTTACTAGCAGCACCCTTAACTCTATTAACTGTGGATTTTCCTGTAATACGTTATGTACTGCAAGGAGAGTTTACACCTCAAACCCACATCAAACAACATGAAAAAAGGACATTTATGGCACATTTATTAGGGAATATTTCCATACAGTAGAGTAAACCACAGGGTAAACTCCTCTTTTTCATGTTACTCTGTTTTTCTTCCAGGTTATCTGTATATCGCCATTGAATATGCTCCCTATGGTAACCTGCTGGACTTCCTGAGGAAGAGTCGAGTGCTGGAGACGGATCCTGCCTTTGCCAAGGAGCACGGCACTGCGTCCACCCTCACCTCCCAGCAGCTGCTGCAGTTCTCTGTAGACGTTGCAACCGGGATGCACTACCTAAGTGACAAACAGGTACGAGGGGAAACATCTGGGTGGCTGCTTGTATATTAATTTCTGAAGATGAATACCTTTCTTTTACTTATTTTGTGAGGTGTTTTCCCCATGACAGTGGATGTTGACAAAGTAATTGAATCACTCAAATAAAAGGCATGATAATTAAATCACGGCTCTCCTGTACTCCACTCTCTTGCTTCTAGTTCATCCACAGGGATCTGGCAGCCAGGAATGTTCTTGTTGGGGACAGCCTTGTGGCGAAGATAGCAGATTTCGGCCTTTCCCGCGGAGAGGAAGTTTACGTTAAGAAGACAATGGTGAGTGGTTACAAAAATAAGCTTTTTTTCAGAAAATGTAAGACAATAACTTAAAGACTAATCAATTGCAAAGACAAAATGCAAGAGATTTATAATTAGATATCTCCAAATAATATACCCCACAATGATTTATTTGGTCTGTCAGCCAATGTCTGCCACACAATGGTTAATACTTTATTAGTATACCATTGTGAAAAATACAGTATTTCAACATAAATATATATTTTAGAGATTGATAACTTACTGTTAATAAGATTTATTGCAAACTGAGAGTTATCCACTGGTTTTACATAACATGTTTGTATGTGTTGACATCAATTGAGAGAGCTACCAAAATGTGATATTACCTGTAGAGGGCAGTCATGAGTTAATGCTATCACCTGCACCAGTGTGTGTTCTGGTACAGCAGGGTGCTACTTTGACCTAATTTGGCATGGGCTTGTACTAATGATGTTCAACTTG
Organism: Gymnodraco acuticeps; assembly: GCF_902827175.1. Lineage (NCBI taxonomy): Eukaryota > Metazoa > Chordata > Actinopteri > Perciformes > Bathydraconidae > Gymnodraco > Gymnodraco acuticeps. The sequence goes on along the minus strand of NW_022989942.1, from coordinate 1,719,319 downwards.
TGGCACCACAGTAAAAAAAAAAACAGCCATTTTATAATAATCAAACCCAATCACAAGTTGATATGTCAACAAAGTTTGTCATAAATGTCTTGCTTGGATTTCAGGGGAGGCTGCCTGTACGCTGGATGGCCATTGAGTCTCTGAACTACAGCGTGTACACAACCAAGAGCGATGTGTGAGTATACAGTGTCAACCCATCTGTTTAACTAACAACCAAACTATTACAATCATTGCTATAGATGGAAATGTCAATTTGTACTGGAACTTTAATGCCTCTAACTGAAAACGCAAGGGCAAAAAGCTTTTGGAGCATGTTGAGTGACAAGGCAGGCTTCTGACACGGCCAACAAATCATTCCTCTGTTGAAATGATAACAGTGTGTTGTGTAATTGATAAGCATTACCAGGAAGTCTTTGGTACACCTAAGCAGACAGGCTGAGACGTTGCTTTGTCAACTCGAGTCTATTTATACACAGCCGAGAACATGCTTGAAGGACAGCTAACGGAAGAAGTGTGAGGGCTGGCTGTAGGGTCAGAGAGAGATGTAAACATTAATAAGAGAAATAAAGCGTAAAGGAGACATAAAGAAGAAGTCTGAGTTAAAGGGAGAAGATATAAACAAGGACAAAGAGCGAAACATCACTTTATCTGATTGTATGATATACAACACAGCATTATGACATTTGAAACAAATGCAAGGAAGAAGCTTTATATTGTTGACACACACCATGTCATATTTATTAAATTATTCAAATGCTTACATTTTAGTTTTCCTTATACAATGCATTGTAAAAGTAAAAACGATTTGGAGATGTTACTGTGCATGCTACAAAAGCATTTTCTAGCATCATACTGCATTACTAAAATATTCCATAATCTAATGTCTATGTAAATAGCAGGCATGAACTGATGCTGGTTACTTGTGAACATTTTAACCTTATCTCACATTTTATCGACAAAGGGAGTGCCATTAAGTCAATTATTATTTTTGGTTGTTACTAACAAAACCTTATATTTTCTTCACATGTGTTTTTTCAATTTCCAAATGTCCCTGTCTTTGCATTTCTCTCTCAGGTGGTCCTTTGGTGTACTCCTCTGGGAGATTGTAAGCTTAGGTATGTAAAACCTGTTGTCATGTGGTGTTAAAATGCTCGACCAACAATCACCATGAACAACACAAAAAGCATTTTCTCTCCTTCTTGTGTGTGTTTGTGGTTCAGGTGGCACACCATACTGTGGGATGACTTGCGCTGAGCTTTATGAAAAGCTGCCACAAGGCTTCAGGATGGAGAAACCCAAAAACTGCGATGATGAGGTGTAAGTGTTCAGCCTTTTGTGGTTATCTTTCTGTCCCTCTTTCTTCTGTTCTACCCTATTCACCAATGTCTCTCTGTGTGCAGCTATGAGCTGATGAAGCAGTGCTGGAGGGATCGGCCCTACGAGAGACCCCCCTTCGCCCAAGTGTCTGTCCAGCTCAACAGGATGCAGGAGGCCAGGAAGGTAAAGCTGCACTCACACAATGTCGGCAGGAAGGGAAGAATAGGAAAATGTCCTGTTGTGTTCAAACATCACACCAAGATGGCTAACCCGTTGCTAAAGCCACATCAGAAAACTAGAAATAAAATAGCTATTTTGTTCAAAATGTTACACATATGGTACATATATTGCTATTGGAATGTATTTACAGTGCACTAGTGTAACATTTCCTTTTGTATTGTTCCTAACCAAGTGCGTAATACAGTATCAAAGCAATATCAGAAATTCCCTTAATTCCCAAATTCTCTTAAAAGTAATTACAGCTGATGCTTTTAACACCCAAGCATAAAGTACTGCAGTTTCTCAAATGGCCTCTTGAGGCTGTCTCCAAAAGCAATTCCCGTACAACCCCATATTGAAATGCCCAACTTTACAGCCAAATGAAATATACAACCTGGTACCAAAAAAAGGTTTTAGTCTCAATATCTAATTTCCCTACTAATAACAACTGTTCATTAAGTGTGTTTTTGTACGTTATTCACGTGTTCAATTATAGTAAGGCTTTAACTTAATTGTAAATACAATTGAATAATAATTATTAAATGTAATCTTACACACTCACATTCAGCTTAACAATGGCTCTTCAGAAAAATATGGATGATGTGACAGAGTCTACGCCCATGTTTTGTACAGTCTATGATTAAAAAAACAGGTAGTGCCATCATTCCTTTAATGGCTTGACATTTGTACTATTTATTTTTGTATCTTTAATGAAACGCTTCTATCTACTTCCAGGCATATGTGAACATGGCTCTCTTTGAAAACTTCACCTACGCTGGGATAGACGCCACAGCCGAGGAGGCCTGACTACCCGCCCCCCCAGGCCCTAGCATGCCACGTAGCTCCAGGAGGAAGTCCCGAGGATGGTCGCCGCGTTACTGCCATCACCCCGCCGCTCAACGTCGAGACAGGAGGCCCAAGCGCCCAATCAAAACCACCCAGTTATAGAAGGAGGACTGTGAAAGGACACTGTGTGGAGGTATCAGAGGCATTAGGAGATGAGGAGGAGTGTTGTTGGGCCTTGGATTGAGCGATGCGATTGCTACTAAACTTTCGGGAAATTCTGACCCCCTGTTACTACATACAAGTCCTAGAAAAAAAGGCACAACATTGTACCTTTTGCTGATACAAAAGTTTCAATGCTGGACCTTTTTCTCTGACTGTTGAGGGGAAGCAGCACATAAGGAGCTACGTGCCTTGCTGAAACACCACAGGGTCTGTGGGGTGTTGAAACTGGACTTTATTTTTCCTCCATTGCTCTAAATGGAGAAAGGATTAGAACACAGACATATTCAAGTTCTCAGACTGTTAGAAAAACATGAAAGATGCATTCATTGTAGCACTTAAAAACAGCCTAATTGTTGCCATTTATGTATTTGACTGTGTGCCTATCACTGCCATGTGAATGTAAACACTACTGTATATAGTTTGTCTCTTTTAAAGGTCACATATATGTATCATACAGTAGCCTTCCTATTCGAATGTAGTCAGAGATACAGAGTAAATGCAAACATTGTAGATGTGTTGCATTTAAAAGCTCCACGAAACAAGTAGTTGTTTGAGAAATGCTACTAATACAGGGTTTTCCTTGACCAATATGCAACATAACTAATGTAATGTTATATATCCAAATTATGAGAATGTACAGTTTGTTTTCGTTAACTGGTCCCTTAAATAAAGGTTTTGCGTGGTGACTGGACTCATCACTACAAATAGTTGTACTATGTGCCAGTTTCCAGTTATAAAATGCGGACACTGAGTATTTGGACTCAAGCAAAGATTATTGTGTTGTTGTTGTTGTTGTTGTTCCTGCCTGCTCAGTAGTGAGCGGGGTGGAAAACCACAGGCCAGGCTGCTGGGGGCCAAAGTGTCCTTGCTGAGTTCAGGAACACTGATCTGCCCTGCTGCTCTGAGCTGATCTGTCACTGGGTTTCCTCCACAAACCAACCGCAGGCACAGAGCTGTCTGTCAAACATGGTGTGAGTGGGCCAGCTTCCTGAGGACTCCCACACGAAGACCCGGCACCAGTGAGACCCCCATGTGACCTCAGCACTTGGTTTCCTATTCCCTGATCTATAATAATGAAAAGGCAAACATTATATTGAAATTAATAATACATGTATCTGCTTTCTTTAGTATAAAGTGTTTTGGTTACAGAAACATTTCCAGGGAAAATTCCAATTACATTTTCATATTCTTCCACTGCCCCAATTTGCCGAATATCAAAAGTGAACATTATGTTTTCATGCTTCCAAGTTAAATTACATCTGAGTTGCTCAGTTGCTTGATCTAGCAATCATCTACCTAAAGATTTATCAAAGAATATCTAAGGCTTCTTCACCATATCTCTGTGAGAAATGTAGTGCAACCCGAATATGGAGAACAAAATGTCTAATATTGACTAAAAAGTATCATTACATTGGAATGTAATTTATACTGGGAATTATTCTGGTATGAAATAAGGGTAAGGTAGAGAGGGTGGGACGTTTGGTAATGTTGAGGTTTCTCCAGAGGTATTGGTTTTTATAATTGTCCACATTATCTGGTGGTTAACACCCAATCCTGTTGAGCAGTCCTGAGGAAGTTGCAGTTTTATACCCTTGGAATAAAACATGCATTTCATGTGTGCAGGTTTATTAAAAATGGTTAATATAAATTGATTAAGGGACACATTTTGCTGGGCTTGGTCAAATAATTTATTATCTGGTTTCAAATGTTGGAATCTATCATTACAGTTAACAAACTGCTTTGTTGTCGTTTACTTCCACTCTGCAAAAAGCCAGCTTCCTGCTTCGAGCACAGCTCTCTTATCCAACCCCTCAACACTGTTAAACCTTGCCCAACACTAGCATGACCTACAGCACACACAATGCACCTTCACAAACATGTGTTGTGTTAGTGTAGGTGCCATGGTGGTTTAAAATACATAATATCTCTATCTACCATGGATTTGCACTGCAGGTGGCGGATACTCCTCAGCTTTTGGATACAAGTGGGCTTTGTGCCTGGGCTACATTGTAAAACTGTCAATCATCTGTCAAGGGAAGGTAGGTGTAAGGATTACTCTTTTCAAAAATGAGTTTCAAGTTGAATCAGTTTTAATTCAGTCCAATTAACAGCTCTTTTCAAGTCTTAATGTGTCTGCTGCCACTGAAAAAATGTGATTTTACTTTGTGAAACAGAGCCCCAAAAGCCTTGGGGCAAGTCAAGGCATGCCATCTTGTTTGATTGTGGAGTGCGTGCTTTATTCCATGCTCATGCATTATGTTTGTTATTTCTGGAGCAGATGTGTTGCTCTTAAAGGATGAGAAGGATCCTAAATGTTTCACCCGGACTGAGCAGGATTTCACCTGCTTCTTTGAGACTGCAGACAACAGGACATATGATTTACTCTACACTGTTTTCAGGTATGTTTTATAGACAGTACACATATTGTGTTTTGTATGTTTAGTGACTATGAGAGTCTCAAAAGATTTAAACAGTAGATACGTTTCCTTACATTTTCTCTGAATCATAAACTTGCTTCTTTACCGTGTGTTCTACAAAAGGTCTTGGGGAATTGTAATATTAAAGGTCCCATGTCATGGCCATTTCTACTGATCATAATTCCATTATTGATTTCTACTAGAATAGATTTAAATTGTTCAATGTTCCAAAATCACATTGGTTTCTCAGCAACTCTGTATAGTATGTGTATTTACTCTCTGTCCTACACGCCTTGTTGGAGCTCCTGTCCCCCCCTCCCTATATGAGCCCACTGTACTCTGATTGGTCAGCTCGCCCACTCTGTTCTGATGAGTCCACCACCGTTACAGCGGAACATCAGTGATTATGTGTTACAATGGCGTTTATTAGCAACCAGAAAATGACACCAGTAATGACAAACGGATGAGAATGCTGCGTGGGGTCTGGGTGCCATGTTGGCGGGACGTTTCGGCCCTCGCTGCTCCGCTCGCTGCTCCGCTCTTTGAGGCTCGAGAAGCGGACAGTGTGAGCTGGATTACTGGTGTCGTTTCCTGGTTGCTGCGTGGGGTCTGAGTGAGTGAGTGTGTTTTCGGAGCTCCGCGGAGCTCAGGCTGAGTGAGTGAGTGAGTGAGTGTGTGTGCGGAGCTCCGCTTAGCTCAGGCATGTTGGAGCTCCTGACCCCCCCTCCCTGTGAGCCCACTGTGCTCTGATTGGTCAGCTCACCCACTCTGTTCTGATTAGTCAACCACCGTTACAGCTGAACATCAGTGTTTATGTTTTTTGTTAGCAACCAGAAAATGATACCAGTAATGACAAACCGATGAGAATGCTGCGTGCTGGGTCTGGGTGCCGTGTTGGCAGGACGTTGAGTGAGTGTGTGTGTGCGGATTGGTCCATTTGGATGTCGTGACGTCAACCTGCACCCGGAAGCATATGATAGGACCTTTAAGTCAACCAAAACCTTTTACTTTAAATGACTTGTTTATTTTAGCATTTGTTGTGTCTATAATTCAACCCTTTTTCTTCCTTGATTGACTGATTGACCACCTTTTCTACTGTGTCTGTCATTTGTTCTAATCTAGAGAGAAAAGGTGTGAAATGTCTGTCCAAAAAATAGAAGCGGCAACTTTCCTGCACATCTGCTCATTTCCTCAATCGGATGTGTTGTCATTTGTGGAAACACACCTTGAAGTGGTGGAGCGCGACACCAACACCAGGCTCTACAGAAGAACTGTCTCCGTGGAGGACCACTGTAAGACGTTTCCTTTTGCAATACAATTCTTCTTTGGGGGAGGGAGAAAAGAGGAGATGGCTTGTTAGGTAGGCCTAACTGAAAACAGCCAATGAGTCAGCTGATCATAGGTATCCTCAGTTTCTTCAGGGAGTCCTTGGTCTGTGCTGAGACTTCCTGTCAATAAGACAGCAAGCCTAGTCTTCACCTGTTGGATAAATACAAGTGAAGTGTTTTTACTGAATTCTGTATTTTATTAATTTCCTTTTTCCCATCACCTTCTTGCCTCTAGTCCTCCTGGATCCCCCCTTCAATGTGTCTTTACACCAAAATGGCCAAGAAGGACAGCTGCAGGTTTCATGGCGGACAAAGGTCTCAAAACACTTGAAAGATGACGTGATGTACAGGATTCGATACTCTTCCAAGGGGCTGGGAGTGAAGATTAAGGAGGTACAAACAAGTATTTCAATCAATCCATTATATCATTGTATCTCACACTTACTGAGTGTGAACATTAATACAGTTTATATATCATGTAAGTGTTGATATCCCCAGTATTCAGGTTAGGGTGATGTACTTTTGTTCATCACGGCAACTAAGACTTTTTTTTTCATTACACAACAAATACAATATTTAAATTTTAAAGTATGCAATAAAGGGTATTAAAAAGAAAAATTATAATATGCCATACAAATGTAAAACAAATAAGTACAACAAATAATAACAAAACAGCAATTTTTTTTTTTACATTTTGTAAAATGTCTGATTTTCTACAGGCAAAGGAGGGTGAAACACTGGACTCTCTGGTTCCAGGGGAGGAGTTTGATGTCCAGGTTGCTGTAAAATATGCTTTGAACCCAAATGCAGGACACTGGAGCAGCTGGTCCAACCTGGTGCGAGCTGTGGTTCCCCAAAGTGCAGGTGAGACTAGATGCGAACAAAGAGGGTGAAGCTGTTGTTATCCATAGCACAGCATCTCATCCTGTGAACGCTTCTGTCACAGGTGCAACACTTGAATAACACATGGTTTCTCTTGTTTCAGATGATATTTCACTAACGTGCTACACATCTGACCTGCAAAATATCACCTGCCAATGGAATGGGAGCAGATATGGTAAAGAGAAGGATTACAAGATTTTCTACAAGATGGATATCAGGTACATACATTACATCGTTGAGTTTTAAAAGTCCTCATACTGTATGTGCATGCTAAAACATGTTTTATAGAAATATCACCTTGTTTTTTTATTACATCCTTCACAGTAAACAGCACACACATCACTTTCAGGGACATCGTTCTTTCAAATGTATTTCACTCTCTGTGCAGACCAAAACAAGTAGGCCTACACATGTGGTCATCTGATTCTATTATGACCCTTATACAGTAAAGATCTGGTCTGGACCGAGTGTCTCGCAGATGGGGGCTTGACTGAAATGTGCTGTTTCCATGGAGACGAGTCCAGAGCAGTCAGGGTGAAGCTCTGCAGCTCTTCAGCTCGACTCAACAGGACCTTCTTTCCTCCAGAGTTCACCCTCAGAAACAGCAGTGAGGGATTTTTGTTCATCTTTGTTCCTCTTTGTTTCTTTTGGATAGGCAAATAGTTTTTTCTTTAACTCTCTTTATAAAACGTGAATACATATCTGTGTAAATAATTCTTTAGAGGCAAAGGTTCATCAGAGGTAGATTTTCAGTGAACTGTGTAATACATAAACAAACCAGTAATTTTAAAACCGTTGCATGCTTAGGTAGTGGTCATATTGTATATCTGCCTTTATCATACATGTGTAAAACCAGGTTCTAGGTACAATCTAGTCCACTATAGGCTAGAAATACAGGTATCTGAGCTCTTTATCCGTATTACTTGCAGCAGACTGCATTTTCAGTCAAGTACGATACGCTAAGTACAGTAGTCACTAGCTTTTACCACATTTCTTCTTCACCTTTTTCCCTCATGCCTTTGAGAAAGTTTGGTCTTGTGATGTTATTTACCGACAAATTGTTTGTGCTTTTTAGTCAAATCATCCCCACCATGTCATCTGAGAGGAGCTTCAGAGAAGGACAAGTTGTTCCTTAAATGGGAAATTCCTCTTCAGGCTCTGTCGGCCCACCTGCAGTATGAAGTGGACTACCAGATGAGAGGGAGTGAAGCATGGATGGTAAGATGTGATTCACAGCCACACAAACATGCTTTTCCTTTCTTATTCGATAATGGTTATTGTTTAATATGTTTAACCCTTTGATACACAACATGGGTCAAAAGTGACCCGAGGGAGATTTCATTGTAAATATCTTTGCAACAAATTACTTTAACAATTCAAAATTCCAGGTATTCCTCAATTAACTTTTTTATGATCATCACAAATTCTTACTTTCATTTTTCCTTTCTTAATTTTTGAATAAAAATCATTTTGTATCACTACCCTTCTAAGGGACAACATGGGTCGAAAATGATCCGTATTGACCTACAATGTTATGTCATGCATGGGTGAGTGTTTCTTAGCTATATTTTTGGAAATCAATTTATTTAATCATTTAATATTCCAAGTATTCATTTAATATCTTGTTTTTGATCACCACACATCATTATTTTCATTCTCCATTTCTTAATTTAGGAACTAAAACTGTTTTTGTATTTCTACATCAAGTTTGCAATGGGTCAAAAATGACCCATGTATGCAAGTGTGATACAAATGAAACTAGAAAATGCATTTCCTGCAAAAAATGTGTGCGAATGTTGTATACTATATTTGTTGCTGAATTTAGCTGAAAATGCAGAAAAAGCTGAATATTGTATTAGTTGAATGGTCTCTGTAGCTGCTTTTGGATAGAAAAACCAAGTAAGTGTGTTGCTGAATTTAGTGGGGAAATGCAGAAAAGTGAAATGATTTTAATCCAAATTGTTACAGCTCAAATGCATTGCAATTACTTTGTTGAAAACTTGAAAGTGAAATGTTAAACTGGAAGTAGGGCTGCACGGTATTGAAAAAAACTGACATCGCGAATTCCCCCCCCCTGCGGTATATATTGCGGTTTTTTTAACCTGTTAAACCCCAAAGTCCCGGCGGGTACTTTACTTTTTTTTTCACGACAGTGTCTCAGGGGATCGTAATATTTAAGAACCTATTAATGTGTTATACCAGATTAACGGAAATAATGAAATAATCTCAGCTAACTGACGATACAAACCATTTTTACCAAAACAAAACACAAGTCTCATAAGAAGCATCTAGATGACCCCTGAGCGAAAAATGCTAACGCACTTTGACACAGAACTCAAGATAAAAGTACCCTTATTAATACTTATCGTAGCTGCATTTACAAGATATCCGATTAAAGCTGAGGTTCCACAGATTATATATATTATAGGTATATAGTATCATCACTGAGTGATCTGAACTCGGACAGGGGAAGCAAACACAGACATCACAACACGTACCTTTACGTAGCTTCTAGGGGAGATGTCTCACCGTAGCTGTCAATCTGATCAAAAGACGTGTTCAATGGCATTAAAACGAGAAAGAAAAAATGCGGCGGAATCAGTTAATCCATAGGTTTTTAACGTCTCTGTATAACACAATTATTTAATTTATAATCCATAATTCCATTTTTATGTAAATATCGCAGAGCAAAAGTTAGCTGCTAATGGTAGCCACCAGAGTGGCTGCTGCTTCCGGTCTCACACACACACATTACCAAATAAGGACTGTGTGATTTTCCCTCGATTCCATTGGCTCTGACGGTCAGAAAGAGATGTCACATGTCAAAATCCAACAAGGTGGGCCAGAGATATGGAAAACCACCCAAATGGCCACAAAAGAGGGTTTTTTTGTGCTAAATCTGTCTAAAAAGGTCAAATATCACTTGTTTTGCATCAATCTTGATACAGAATGATTGTGATTGGTGGTTTGCTGTGCATGCAGGGGAAGTTCTACACACACCAACACATGAACAAATAAGGAGTGAGAGTGACGCGTAGCCAAAACCGGAAGCTGCATACACTCTGGTTGCTACCAATAGCAGCTAACTTTTGTGCTCCGATTTTTACATACAAATGGAATTATGGATTATAAACAATTGCTTCAAAGCCACAGATACATTATCAACCTATGGATCAACCGATTCAGTCGCGTTTTTTCTTTCTCGTTGTAATGCCATTGAACACGTATTTTGATCAGATTGACAGCTACGGTGAGACGATCTCCCGTAAAAGCTCCGTAAAAGGTAGGCTACGTGTTGTGATGTCTGTGTTTGCTTCCCCTGTTGCGAGATCGGATCGCTTAGATCAGGGGTGCCCAACCAGTAGATCTCGATCGCGGGGAGATTCCCAGTCGATCGCGAGATGTGTCTAAAAATAGAACAACAATATTCTGTTTTATCGTTAATGTCCTGTAACATAATCTTCCTGTGGCAGAATAATGCACATGAACGCATCAAAGCTTTGTGATTGGCCGGCGTGACCCCATGTGTCGGGGCGTGGCTGGTGAGCAGTGGGCAGTGCACTAGTTCGCTAACGTTGTCCGTGTCAACAGGAGTGACAGTCCGCACACACACAAGACCGCAATTATGGCAGAAGCAAAGCATATATAATTTTCACTCCGAGTGGGAGGATGATTATTTTTGTATCTATTCCAATTCAAAGTCCATCTGTCTCATCTGCAATGCGAGCGTGGCTTTATCGAAGAAGGGTAATTTAGGAGCGGCATTTCAAAACAGTGCACAAACGCTACGAGACGGAATTCCCTCCTAATTCTGCCCTACGCTCCCAAAAGGGGAGGGGCCTGAAAGGACAGCTAAATGCACAGCAGTCCATTTTCACCAGGCCCAACAACAAGAGCAAGGCTGCTACCATAGCATCTTATCGTGTCAGTCACGTTCTTGCGAAACACATGAAGTCTTTCAAAGATGGCGAAGTTGTGAAAGAAGCATTCCTGGAGGCTGCCGACGCGCTTTTGGGGGACAGTAAAAATAACAGTAGCATTTCAACAGGTTTTTTATATGATACAAACTCAAGTTAGATACCGTTATTAATCAGCTGTAAATTTGAGTTTGTTTGAACTTATTCATTATAATTATTGTACAAAATGGTATAAGAATGCAAACTTAAATTGATTATAGTCTATTATCAATTCAGGTTAAGAAACTAGTGTTGCTTGCATCCTATTTTAAAGGCATTTCTTTTTATAATCTACTAAAATGCAACAAAAAAAGGGTTTGATTCTATTCATTTCGTCTTTTTTATTGCACTGTTGCAGCAGATTCCTGTGTAGCTTCAGATCTGAGTTGTCTTATTAGTAAGCCTAATTTATACTTTTGTAGCAACACTATTTTTATATAATGGCAAAGAAAAGGTTCAGAGTCTTTTCTTTTTTTCCTGTCATATGTGGCAGCACTGTTCAATGTTTCTTGAAAACATTACCCACTGACGTGTGAATAAACTCCAACTCTGTATCAACAACACTGTTGTGTAACTTCAGTTAAATACTTGTGTGTAGATTAGAAAGAGGAACGATAAAGGATCTGCAGTATTTTATGAAGTATTAATCGTACGAAGGTCAGTTTTATACAAGTAGAAGTGTGTATTTACCTGGTAGTAGGCTGTCAGTAATGGCTACGCCTCTCTATTTGGACTGGTAGATCTCGGCAGATTGGCAACTTTAAAAGTAGCTCTCGGTTCAAAAAAGGTTGGGCACCTCTGGCTTAGATACTATACTTAAATAATCTGTGGAGTCTCAGCTTTAATCGGATATATTGTATGTGCAGTTTCGATAAGTAATAAGGGTATCTTTATTTTGAATTCTGTGCTCAAGTGCGTTAGCATTTTTTTTTTTTTAAATGAATAAAACCGCACGTCCCTGCGGTGTGAATACCGCGCATGCGCATACCGCGGTTATCGCCATGACACGGTATATCGTTCAGCCCTAACTGGAAGAGTAGGACAAATAGTGAAGAAGCTTAATATTTAAAAGAAAAGGTTTAAAAAAGGTATAAACAACAACATGTATAACCTCAATGTCCTGAAATAGCTGAATAATTTAATAGTTGAATGGTTTCTGTAGCTGGAAGTAGGCTGAAGGAGTTAGATATGAAATGTAAGTAGTAGTGAATGAATGTTTACAAACACCTGTGTGTGTAAGCCCAGAGATCAAAGGTTACCATGGTGACGACATTATTAAACATCTGTGTACATGAGCCCAGAGATCAAAGGTTTCCATGGAGATGTGCAGTGAAAGGAGAGCCTTTCCATTGTTCTGAATGAGAGATAAACCTCTTGCATTTCTAACTTTTGTTGAAAAAATAATAATACAAACCTCCAGTCTGTCTGTGGGCGTGTCTGCTCTGATTAGATGATGTAACTCAGGTGTGTGGGCCCAATCTGCCCAGCAACACCATGGTAACCAACTGCAGAACTGAGTCCCATTAAGAATGCATTGAGGATTATCTGACAATTTTGCCACCTGTTCAAAAACTATGGCTCCTATAAAAAAATTACCAGACCGTGAGCATCAGGGAACCCCAATATGGTTTTTTGGGGGTTTTGTGTGTAAAATGTGGAGATGGGAGCAGTTTGTTTAAAGTTTACTTCTCTCTGTTCTGAAGAAAGAACCGGACAAATGTAACATGGGAGTCTATTGGGAGCTAGGTGGACTTTTTGACAAGTTTTTGTCTCTTCATGCCCTCAAGAGGCATTTTGTTTAATTTTTTTTCTTAATTTTTTTAAATTTTTCAACGTAGGACAGGTTTTCCTGAATTTTTCTTGACAAATGATGTCTGAGGAGTATAGGGTTTGGGAATTATGGCAGGTTTAAAACGTTTTTGGGCACATTTCAAGCACTCCACTCTGTTTTGAGATCAAAGCACTCTAGACTTAACGAGCTGCTCAATACACACTAATGTTCAAATCTGAAGAAGGCCTCTTTACCAAGCTCCAAACTAAGTTAAATATCTCAAAAAGTGTAAAATATATGAAAAATCTGAATAACAAGTTTTATAGAGTAGCTGAAGGTCTTGTGATCATTTTAAAGTTGGAATGAAGTCTCTAGCTGAAAGTATGTGCAGGAGTAGCATTTGGCGCACGGTGTAGTTAACAGAGGATTTGAAGGTTCCTCCCATTGAGTTCCATGTTAAAAAAAGAGTTTAAAAAGCTGAATATTTCAAAAGGTATACAATATTTTGAAAAAGTTGAAAGTGTCCCATCATGTGCTGAAAAGGCTGAATAGTTTGATATTTGAATGGTTTCTGTAGCTGAAAGTATGCTGAAGTTATTGAGAGCCAAACTATTTGGTGAAATAAGAAGATGATTAAAGAATCGAAGAACTGTAGTGGAATTTGAACTAATAAAGACACACTACAATAATACGTTTGTTATAAATAATAATTTTAGCAGTGATTTGGACCAAACATGTATTCACTATGGAATTTGATAGGAAGCTTTTATTTGTAAAATTGCAGTTAGGAACATGTTTCCCGTGGACAACTTTTCACATGCCAAACTTGTCACAACTCAACAGGCTGCTTTTGCACGACTGATTCATGTAAGTCTTATTTTACACTTATTTTACCTAAGGAGATATTTGATATCTTGTGAAAAATAACAGTACATCATATTTGAACATTACCTGACCTTGTCATCCATTACTAGTGAGGAAGAGACTTCATGTCTATGTCAAATTACACAGGAGGAACTGGACAAATGCTGCTGTATGATTATTTACCGCAACATCACAATGGAAAACTTCTTCACCAGTATCCCTCTGGCTGAAAAGCTCCTTGAGAAGATCCTGACAATTGTGGGGACTCTTTGCCAAAACAAGCCGGACATACCGCCTGTCATGAAGCCATCCAAATTCGACGCATAGCTCAGAATCTGGATTCAGTGGCAACATGACCATGGTGAGCTATGTGCCGAAAAAGGGGAAATCTGTTGTCCTCCTGAGCACCATGCATGAGGACAGAGCAGTGTAACAGTGTAAAGAAGTGATCCGGTACTATAACAAAACCAAATCAGGAGTGGACACAATGGATCAGATGGTTCGCACCTACATATGCAAGCGGAGAACACAGAGGTGGCCCATGGTGCTCTGGCACAATGTGCTCGATGTTGCCACCCTCAATGCCTGCCTACTCAGTCTTTACTGCACAACACCCTAATTACATGGGTGGTGTGACCAATGCACGGCGGCTTTTCAGCAAGGAGCTCGTCATGCCACATACACTATATAGACAAAATTATTGGGACACTCCTCTTAATCATTGAATTCAGGTGTTTTGTTCAGTCCCATTGCCACAGGTGTATAAAATCAAGCACCTAGCCATGCAGTCTGCCTTTACAAACATTTGTGAAATAATGGGTCGTTCTAAAGAGTTCAAATTCAATTTGAACGTGGCACTGTAATAGGATGCCACCGTTGCAACAAGACAGTTTGTCTCCGATATATTCCACCATCAACTGTAAGTGGTATTATTAAGTGGAAACGTTTAGGAACTACAGCAACTCAGTGGCAGACCAAGTCAAGTTACAGAGTGTTGTGGGGGGGGGAGTAGACTGGCCAAAGCTCTGCAATAACTGCAGAGTTAAAAAACCAGCTCTGGCATTAATATCAGACCAAAACTATGGGAGCTTCATCGGTTTTCATGGCCGAGCAGCTGCATCAAGCCTTATATCACCAAGCACAATGCCAAGCGTTGGATGGAGTGGAGTAAAGCACGCCGCAACTGGACTCTGGAGCAGTAAATCAAATCAAATCAAGTTTTATTTATATAACACATTTAAAAACGATTTTTGGTCGAGCCAAAGTGCTGAACATGTAATAAAAACACTTTACTACAATCACAATAGAACAGTAGAAACGTGTTCTGTGGAGTGACCAATCATGCTTCTCTATCTGGGAGTCTGATGGACCAGTCCGGGTTTGGCGAATGCCAGGAGAACGTTACCTGCCTGACTGCATTGTGCCAAATGTAAAGTTTGGTGGATGAGGGATAGCTGTTATAGCTGCAAAGGGGGGACCAACTTCATATTAATGCCTATGAATTTTGAATGGGATGTCATAAAAGCTCCTGTAGGTGTAATGTGTAGGTGGCCCAATACTTTTGTCTATATAGTGTATAAAGAGATGCATGGATGGCACGCCCCACCTTCAAAAGCACATTACAGGGGCAATGGAAAGATGTGGGCTAAAAAGAGTAAACACCCACACCACCCAGCCACATTTAATGTTTGGTCCAAATCACTGATAAAATAATTATTATTATAGGATGTTTTGCATACATGGGTCATTTTTTACCCATGTATGCAAACTTGATGTAGAAATACAAAAACCGTTTATTTACTACATTAAGAAAGCTAGAATGAAAATAATGATGTGTGGTGATCAAAAACAAGATATTAAATGAATACTTGGAATATTAAATGATTAAATAAATTGATTTCTAAAAATATAGCTAAGAAACACTCAGCCATGCATGAAATAACATTATAAGTCAATAAGGGTCATTTTTTACCCATGTTGTCCCTTAGAAGGGGTTCTCATAGCTTGTGTATCAAAAGGTTAACTACAGTTAATTAGGGCTACAGGTGCCTATGCAACAGCAGGTTATCGTTGCTGCCAGTTTCATTGCTCATATAACCACCAGATGGCACCAGAGAAGGCATTATTCAATTATACATTCAGTGACGAATGCCTAGTGAAAAATTAGCAAAATGACCCATTGCATTGCACATAATCACTAAGATTGTCATGTATGTTCTTAACATTAAAAGTGAAATCCACCTTCATTTCACAGACGGTGTTCCTAAAGGGTCCTGAGACCGGTGCATGTCTGGAGGTCCCGACAGGAAGTCAGTACAGTGTTAAGATCAGAGCTAAACCTAATGGGTTTATTTACTCAGGCCACTGGAGTGACTGGTCAGATGTGCTGACTGGTGAAACCCCTGCTGACGCAGGTAAGCTCATACTGAGACTGACAAAGATCTGACACACATTTATTAGTAAAAGTCACAACAAAATAGGAGTAGATTTTTAGTCTGTGTGTGTTGCTCTGATTAAATCAAACCCTAATGCTGTTTAAATCACATTTACAGGCACACTGCTCATTCTGTCTATCCCTGTCGCCCTGCTGATAATGGCCATCATTGTCATCTCCTTGTTTCCCACGTACCTCCGGTAGGACTGTTGTTCCTCATCTTTTAGGATTGAAATGAGATGAATTTTGAGGACTAATAATAATAATTTGAGACCTAAGAATATTGATAATATTATGATGAATTTCCACATTTCTTATCCTTTTCTTTACATCTTTGCTCTATGTGTGTTTATACTGTAGTAAGCTCAAGCTGTATTTTTGGCCACCAGTGCCCAACCTTGATAAAGTCCTCCAAGGTTTTCTGACAGACCTCGACGAACAGAGATGGGTAAGTTATCTACATTATTTAACATGCTGCATTTACCATTTGGTTACACATGTATCTAAGCAACGTGGGTGCAACATTGCATCACTTGAACATAACATATTTTACTCCAGTGAAACATGGTTTCGGTTAAATACTAATTTAGCCATAAAGATACAATATAAATATAGATATAATATATAATTGTAATGACATGAAATGTGTTCATACATTGAATAGGTGAAAAAATAAGTTTAAAATATAACATGAACATTGTGTCAGTGTTCCACGGTGTAAACATGTTGCTATCTGTGCTACAGAATCCACCAATAACAGCAAAGCAATGCTCTGAGGAAACCACGTCTTCTGTGCTGGAGATCGTTTCTGAAGATGAGAGTTCAGTATTGGAAAAGCCCTCAGAGGGATGCACCCCGCTCCTGTCAGAGAGACACCTCTGCAGTGGAGGACAGATTGAAGGGGCCGGAGTCTTCTCAGATTATGTGACTCTGAACAAAGACAGTATCATTCTTTGGCCAAAAGGAAACAAGTATGTCTACGAGGAGGTTGGACCGAAAGACAGTCCAGGGGTGAGTGATGAGCTCCTCTCAGTCAGTCTGACCGCCTGCTCAGGCAGTGACTTACTGAACCGTTCCTACCTTCCTCTGCCTCTCTCTGCAGACACACCCGACTGCAAGCTCACTGATGCAAGGGGGCCAGGCAACCTCTATACTAATATCCCCTGTAGCTAAATGTACAATTAAGGTTCTTTGTATCCACTTGTGTAGGTTAGATTTAAACCTTCGTATTGACATAAAAGCATAGCACTTATGGCTTCAAACTAGACCTTTTTACCATATATTCAACATTTCTATAATTGTTGAAGATATTTAAGCATATCATATTGTTTTTATATTTGTAATTGTACATACTACTGCTGTGTGTTTATATCCACTAGAGAGAACAGTAGATCCAGGATACACTCAGTGACTGTATTGTTTGGTATCTGTTAACATAATTACCATGTTTTACTGTTCTGGGGTTAGAGGGAAGTGGCATGAGGGATTGGGAATATAACATAATGTGAATGTTTTGAGTTTGAATTTTATGTTTAAACATTCATAGGAAAATATGAAATATGTAAAAAAAAAAAATACTTTCTTTTTTGTGAATGTACTTTTTTAAAAATAAATTATCTGCATCTGGAAAATCTTTTTTTTCTGCAGATCTTATTCATTGATACGGTTTGTTTTATATTGATATATTCTATACATATTTATTGTAGATTCCTCTGAGGTTCCTATTTGAGGTTGGAGTGTTTGCTTGTAGAAGACAAAACAAGCTTTTAGTTTTTTCGCATTTTCTGTGAAGGCACTTAACGTAACGTAAATGTCAAACTAAAACATAGGAGACACATGGACATTTTAATTGATTTGAGCAGCTTGTCTTGCTTACTATCAAACAGCAACTGAACTGTCTTGAGCTTAGATACAGACCCTATTTCTGTCTGCCTTACAATTTAGGTGTCACTAGGTGGTAGCAGAGATCAGCGGGCAGAGATGGGTTGCCTCTGGGTTGTCATAGCCAGTCCTTACTGAGACAATGCTAGGTTATTCTACACAACACAACAATTAGAAAACAGTTAGATTTTAAATGTTTTGATGAATCCTCCTGATTTATACCAACCGTCCTACCCTCCTTGAGCTTTATTTGTGTTAAGATAATGTCAAAACCATAAACAAAATATGAATTGAAATTACATTTGTAACCATGACACGACAGATTAGTTAACCTTCATAACTGGGGCCTGAACAATAAAAAAAAAAACACAACACAGGTGAATGCTAGATTATTTATTACATGAAGTAGACGAAAAGCTAATTTTACGATGATTCAACATTTTTTACTCACAACTTGTATGAAATCCAAGAGCCCTCAGTTGGAATAAGAGCAACCACAACAACATGACTACTATAGTGAGTGACGGGATTAGTAAGAGGTTAAATAAACCTTCAACAAAGTCAGCACACATTTTCAGCCACAGTTACTCACAGACCTGCCAGCCAAGAACCAAACATGTATTAAATGTTCTGAATCAGCGCCGATAGGAACATCACATTCTGCCACAGAGCTGCACAACCAACGAGTGATTGGAGCAATGTGAGATAAAATCCAATGGTTGACTAATCAGGAAGCCTAATGATGTATTTGTTAAATTTGACAGGGACAACACATGTAGCCATCATTGCATTAAGTACAATGTACTGTATATAGGACTCCATGTGCAGATCTTGTCTGGCCTTATGGAGTAACTGCGTGAGAATCACAACTGGATGCTCTGCAACTATTATATCACCTCGCATCCAGCCAGCTGTAAAATATACTACTAGTGTCACACTTTAACAGCAGGCCATCACATCTACAGCGTTCGCCAAACTGTATGATATCATGGCCATAAATTAGCTCGGATTGTCTATGAGGCAATAGCAGAGGAGCGGAGAGAGCGATTGTTTAGAGTTAGGACGAAAGACAGAAAAGTTTAAGAGTCAGTGTTTACTGGTGAACAAGCCTCTCCTCCCAACAGGAATTCTTTCCACGTTTCATCACTGCCCACTTGCCCAAACGCCAACGTCTACAGAGGGAGGTTGAATCACCTCCTGATGTCATTTCCTCAACATTCACTTACAATCACATTGAGAAAAAACATGGTTTTACATAGTACAGTATATAGTACAGTATTCAAGATGTCAAATCTACAGGCTTCAAATGGGGATTCAGCAACAACAGTGATAAGGCCACCAAAACAGAACTCATTAACATCCTTAAGACTCATGTTTGCACCTACCATTGTGGAGACATATGGAAACACACCAAGCTGTTAGCTTGTTCTGCATGCCAAGTGCAAAACTCTCACACTGCAGTCACATTTGGTGCTATTGGATTTAGTGTAATAGACATTAGTCTCACAGCATGCTCCCATTCAGTTTGAGTACAAACTGCCAGACAGGGAACAAAAATAATCAGTGTAATCAATAACAGGCAGAACTAATGGAGTGAGAAAACTACAGTGCCTTCACAATCATTCAGCAGGAGAGACATTGTGTGTTTCATACAGACTTTACATGTACATTTAGAGAAGCAGGGGTGCTGTGTTGGAATAAATGAAAGCTAGGGTTTTATAATGAAGACATTCATTTCCCACTTCTCTCTCTCGTCCGTAGGGTTGGCACAGAATCTAAACAAAGGCTCATTAGGAGGGATGCCAAAACGCTCTCAAAATGGTACAGGTGGTCCTTATAGAATACATTAACAGGCTACTGGTCACTAGCTGGTGGAAAGGCATGAAAAAGGTGACAAAGATGCAAACCCCCAATGAAGTATGTTCAACAGGAAGTGTATCTGTCAGTTGTTAGTCAAAGGCCTGCATTGCAACTCAACTAAAAGTACTCAATGTGGCAACTAAAACATTTTATCAAACTGATCCATCAGGTTTTATTGGTCCATTGCTATATACTGTAGATCTCTTAAGGTGTTCAAAATTAAACTGTGTAAACAAGTATTGGTTTGCAGGTTTCAGAGGGGCTTAATGTGGCTCATGGTCTACCCCTCGGATCTGGGATCTGATCATTTAGTATCTCATAAAGATTATATTATTATTTTTGTGCATGTATCCTTTTATCATAGTGATAGTGGAGAGACAGATGAGACGCTTACTGTTTAGGACAATAGTGCCAATGTGGAATGTGCCATGACCACTCAGTTACTGGGTCATCCTGAACCAAATGTTTATAATTTGTAGACTTTTTGGAGTAAACACGATCAAAAAACATATATAGCTTAACATGGGGAAAATCTATTACCCATTATCAAACCTCCCAATTAGTTTTCTTGGATTGCATTTAGCTTTAATTAGAAAAATGTAAAACTAAAAAAATCTAGATTTTAATAATAATGATTCTAATGTAATATACTATTTCTTTAAGAGACAACATTAACCACATTTTCTTTCAAGTAAACTGATCTATTCACAATTTTGTTAAATTAAATGTTAGTTTTTTTTGCCTATCCTTCCTCTGAGTACCAAAATAGATTAGCTAAACCTTGGGATCCTTAGTGATGTGATACAGGCTCCACTTGGGTACCATGCACTCAGAGACCCCCTGCTGAGCGGCTCAGATGTCGGCCCTCTTGGTGATGAGCACCGAGCAGCATGTGAGGGCTCCGTCCAGCTTGGCCTTCTCCATGTTGGACACCGGGATCAGCATGTGGTCCTTCAATTTCTCGAACACCTGCGGGACATAAAGACAGGGCGTCAATGGAAAAAGTGACATCCTGCTCTTTTAGATTCTTTACACTTCATGAAAGGTTATTATAAAAGGATGTCATCTCAAATTCAAGGAAACACAGTGTTCATCCAACTATTACTGAATAAAGATGTCGTAATGCTATTATATACAGTATTTGGGATTCAAGAAGCTGCATTTCTACATAAAGAAAAAAGTTATCAAATGCAAAATAGATATAGTCATGGCAACAGCTGTTCCTGTTCTGCCTCCTGACTGTGAGCCAGTGTTGCAGGTATTGACCAGCCACTACTATAACAAGCCCTTGAGAAAAATCTGAAGTACAGCACAGTTGGCAGTCGTTAAACTGTAAGGGGGAACTTACGCAACACTTAAGCTTGTTTACTCTACTTGTCAACTTGTAATGTTCTGTGATATAAACGCCCTGCAGAGAGACACAAAATGTGAAGCTGGAGTAGAAGCATTCGAGAAAGTTTCCTGGTCGCCCGGCAAAATATATAAAAAAAAGATGGGAGTGAAAACTATTACGACATTCTCAAAAGACCCTTGTAAAGTAGTGTGTCACCCTGTGGACATTTTCCAGGAGAAAAACTGTGTTTTCCGACCACACTTCCAGGATATTTCTCTCTTTAAATTCTCATTTCAAGCCTGCTGTGATACTGAGCGAGGCCTTGCAGCACAGCCAGAGGGACCAGCTAAACAAATTCTTATCTCATGATGCAATATGGCTGACGAAGCCTCTGGTGATCCAAATGCCATGTTTAAAGACACAGCTGTCATGTGACTTATAACTCTTTTTCCTACCCGAGAAAGTTAGGTTGCAAGTGTGCAGATCAGGGGCCTCATTTATAAAGCCTTGCGTAGGATTCACGTGGGAAGGTTGCTTACGTAGGACAAAGCAAATAAATACGCACAGACATTTTCCGATTAATAAAACACTGCGTGCCGGCGTAGGACTTGCGTGCGGCACGTCCTACGCCGGTTTCCCTTTATAAATCACAATCAACTCGAAATGCGGCGCAGCTTTTGCGGGCTTCACGTAACGCCCATATTTGCCTATAAATAGTCAAAGAAACGCCCATTCATTCATTTTGACTGACTGCATGAAGAAGATCGCAGGAAATGACGACAGGTGTCAGATTTTGGTTATTTTAGGGAGGTCGATATAAATCATATTGTTTGGTGGATGCAGTTTGAACCAGAGTAGCAGCATGGAGGTCGGATCGTCACCAAAATAAATAAATAAGTGGTCCGAAAAAAGTTAATGACAAAAAAAATACACATAACGTTCCTCAGGCAGTGTGTCAGTGTGACAGGAGACCCCCCCATGATGAGAAGGTATCGGGGGATCCCTGCGGAGTGGAGTCAATTCATGTTTTTATTTTTATTTGGTGGTTTGTGTTCCAGCTATCAATCAGCTGTGTGCAGCGTCTCCACTGCAGCAACTCCACCAGTTAAAGGAAATACAACTAATGTGTTGAGTTATATCAGCTGCCAAATCTACCAACTATATGGTGTTCTTAGTTTCCATACCTCCTGTGTTTTATGAGCGACTTATCAAGTCTTAACAAACGGCATAAAAAATGATTAAACATGATAGTATATAAAACCATGCTCGTATCTATACAACCTATAGAAATACAAAACGGCCTCAGTTTAGACGTAATTCTGTCCTTCTGCATACCGCATCATTTATGAGAATACATGTCATAACATTAAGACAACATTCGAGGTGGTTTTCAATAACATGTATATATTTATATATATATATGTATATTTATTTCTCCAAGTTAGGTTTTTGTGTGCACTGAGGAGTCTCAAACAGGCGTTTGTTTGATCATTTAAAGATTGGTTTTAATCAATGTTTGCAAATTAATTCTTCATATATGATACATGAGGTAACATTTTATTTATTGTATTATTTTCACATATTTCTCTCCATTCTTCCTTCTGCCAACGGTGTCGCAGTTTCTCGACTCTCCCGTTGTTGTGCTTAGTGCGTACGCATGGGTCAGAGTTTGCGTGGAGGACCGCACATTTTCCCGTCAAGTTAGTTTTTTTATAAATCGCAAACATTGCTTAGAAACTGGTATGGAGTCAGATTTGGGTCAATATTCTAGCCCGCAAAACAAGCTACATACGAGCGGTAAATGTGCTTTTACACGCGCATAAAATGACCCTCGCGTGCAGATTAAACCCCCGCGAGGCGAGACAGCCTTCTTGCTCGCGCGCGAAAAGTTTCTGACACTTTGGGGCGGAGCCACTGGACTTTGATTGACAGCTGCCAGGAAGCTCGGAGTTGCCAGGTTTAATAAATGCCTGAACTACCAAGAGCCGAGGAGTGACAGCAGCAAGATCAGTTGGACGAGATTGAATTGTAAAGTTGTCCATAACAAACTATTATATTCGTAAAGTGTACAGCTAATATATATATTATCCTGAGGGGAGGGGGAGACTGAAGAGTTGTCTATAGTAATGGAGAAACTGTCAGGTTTGGTTAGGGTGGATTTTGTGTCAATGAGGAGAACCTCGGTTTTACTGTCGTTAAGTTTGAGAAAGTTAGAGGAGAACCAGGATTTGATGTCCTGTAAGCAGTCAGACAGAGAGGATGGAGGGAGGATGGTGGTTGGTTTGGAGGACAAGTAGAGCTGGGTGTCATCCGCGTAGCAATGAAAGTGGATGTTGTGTTTCCGGAAGATATTGCCAAGAGGAAGTAAATAGATGATAAAAAGAAGAGGCCCCAGGACAGAGCCCTGGGGAACACCGGTCGTGACTGGAAGTGGCTGTGATTTGAAGGTTTTGAGTTGGATGAACTGAGTGCGGCCAGAGAGATATGATTTAAACCAGAGGAGGGGTGTGTCAGTGATCCCGATGGAGGTCAATGAGGATGCTGTGGGAAATGGTGTCAAAAGCTGCACTAAGATCAAGGAGGATGAGGATAGTTAATAGTCCGGAGTCAGCTGCCATGAGGAGGTCGTTAGTGATTTTCACCAGTGCTGTTTCTGTGCTGTGATGGGGGCGGAAACCAGATTGAAATTGTTCGTACAGGTTATTGTCAGACAAGTGGGTATGGATTTGGGATGCAACAGTTTTTTCCAGGATTTTTGAGAGAAATGGTAGGTTAGATATGGGACGGTAGTTATTAAAATTGTTGGGGTCTGCACCAGGTTTCTTCAGTATGGGCGTGATGGCGGCTGATTTGAAAAGTGAGGGAACAAGACCAGAGGTGAGGGAGGGGTGTATGATGACAGTTATAAGGGAGGACAATGAAGGTAGACAGGCTTTTACCAGGGGGGTATAGGAAGAGGGTCTAACTGACAGGTAGATGGCTTGGATTTACTGATGAGGTCAGATATTACAACAGCAGAGGGAAGTGTGAAACTTGAAAGAGAATGAGAGAGATGGTCGGTGAAAACAGGGAGAGATATACTGCAGGTGGTGTTAGGAGTTAGTTGCTGGTGAATGTTTTCTATTTTGTCATTAAAAAATGACATGAGGGAGTTACAGTAGGCAGTTGAATACTGATGAGGTGCAAGAGAGTCCGGTGGTCGTAGAATGTTCTTCACTGTAGAGAACAGGACCCTTGCAACGACGTAATTATATTTTGAGGCACATGGGGTCGGTTTTTACAGATAGATTCAAGAAAATACATTTATGATCACTAATCAGTAGATCCTCACAACGGATGTGATCAACATCTAGTCCCAGAGAAAAAACAAGGTCTAAGGCAGTGGGTCGCGGACCCGTTTGGAGTGGGTCGCGGATGTGTGAGTGAAGAAAAAAAAAATTGTCAAACTTTTATTTTGAAGGCCCGATTTTCTAATGCTGTGCATGCAGTCGGCGTTGGACTGAAAGTACCGGAGACCATAAACGGCTTTGAAAACTTCTGTCACGTAGTGATCATCTTCGCAATAACATATCTTTGCTGAGAATCAAGATTGTTGCCGGAAGTCCCCACGGAGAATAACTTTGTGGTAGAACTCTTCTTTATACATCCATGGGTACAACTTCAGATACAAATTAACACATAATGAAATATGACCCCCGGTTTGATGATTGACAGGTCACAGAACAATGGGAGCTTTCAACCCTTACCGACAATTTAAAGTAAGTCACACAGACTCTTTACTCTTCTCGCAGCAAGATGTCAGAACAAAGTGAAAAACAAACAATGGCATACAATATTATTAACATGTCGGGTAGTAATAGATTTATTTATTTTCTTCTCAGAGTGTACCAGAATGCATAGTTTATGTTAGTATTTCTAAAAATCTCCTGGGGGAGAATCCCCCCAGACCCCCCTGCTGGGGTTGGGTTTTCAGCATGTGTGCCTTTTTATATAGTTCAGCTTTGATTCCATCATCTCATTAAACCTTTTTTAAAAGCATACTTTAGTTCTGTTAAGGGATATATGCACTGTACTTCACTTTTATTAATATTGTATGCTGAAAAGCGTATATATTACAGCACGTTTGTTTGGGGTAGATAGATTTGAGTGCTTCAAAATGTTGGGTTGCGATGTATTGACCAAGTAAAAAGTGGGTCCCGAGGCCTGACCAGTTGAGAACCACTGGTCTAAGGTATACCCACGTTACCCACGTGAGTGGCGCCAGAAACATGTTGCTTGAAATTAAAAGATTCAGTAATATTAAGAAATTCAGTGGCTACAGAATTTGTGGCATCATTAATGTGCAGGTTAAAATCACCTACTAATAACACTTCGTCCAGCTTGATAATAGAATTAAGAAAGTCAGTGAACTCAATTAAAAACTGACCTGCTGGACCAGGAGGTCGATAAATTAAAACACAATAAAATGGCTTTTGCCCACCAATTTGAGTCACCAGGAGTGGAGTACACCAGCTGGGCGTAAGCTGGGCGTAACTCTACGTCCGACGTAGAACCAAAGGTTAAGACCAAACTAAAGTTATGACTAGTGCACCACTTAGACTTAAGCCCTTGTATGCGTTGCGCCTGGGTGTAACTTGTACGCCTAGTATGGAGCAGGCGTAAATCGGAAAGACAGACTAGTATCCATAGTAACGTAAAACAGGCAAGAAGGATATTAACGATGGCAGGGCGTCTTGTTTACATGTTTAACAATGAAAGGGCATTAAGAAGAGTCTCAATTTCTCCTTCTCCAGCTAAATTTGTTCGTGTTCCGCTCTCAATTTGACGGTCTCCATCTCCACACGAACGATTTCTTTCTCTGTCAGTTCCCGCTGTAGCTCTGACAAATCCCTCTTTCTCTTTCGGGGTGTGGCCATTTGGGATTCCCCTTGAGTCATTGCTGACGCTGTGGGTGTGGGAATTCCCTCTTCTCTGCGGTCCTCTGAGTCTGTAAAATGGTAAAATGGCGTTGCTTGGCAACAATGACTATTTTGCGTGTATTCACGTGGACGCGCATCTTAAGACCAGGCGCAGCTACGCCCGAGACTAGTCAGGCTTGGTGCACTCGGTGTAAATTCGAATCACTACGTCGGACGTAGCTAAGCCCGACGTTAGAGTTAAGCCCTACTTTTTTACGCCCAGCTGGTGCACTCCACTCCTGTAGTTCAAATGTAATGAAAGGTTCCGAGCTAACCAATTGGCAAGAGAACTGCTTCTTCCAGACAACTGCGAGACCACCACTGCAGCCCGACAGACGTGGAGTGCCAATGTATGAGCAGTCCGCTGGGCACAGTTCATTAGATGGATAAATTCCATATTCCGTTTCCACGTTTCAGTCAGGAATAAGAAGGACAAATTCTCCCTTACAAACAAGTCATTTAAAGTGTGAGCCTTGTTTGCAACAGAGCGTGCATTAATCAGAGACATTTTAGCTGAGGAAGCCACTGTATCACCATCAGCATAGGGAGCTTTGATTACAACTGGACTGATCACTCTCGCACCACGGCAATTGGCTATAAGACACTATACAACTCTTATAGTATACTATAGTAATACTATAGTTCATTTATAGTTCATTTCGTAAGGGAGGTGCGTACAGCAGACAGTAGCAAGCAGTTTTCGACAGATACAGCCCACTCAAAAATATATTGTTTTATATAAAATTAATTGATATATATATATATATATATATATATATTAGGGCTGTCAGTCGATTAAAAATATTTAATCGCGATTAATCGCATGATTGTCCATAGTTAATCGCGATTAATCGCAAATTAATCGCACATTTTTGATCTGTTTTAAATGTACCTTAGAGGAATATTTTTCAAGTTTTTAATACTCTTATCAACATATGAGTGGACAAATATGCTTTATGCTAATGTTTATTATAATTTGAACAATGACAAATATTCTCATGAATATTAAACACAACAACTTCTGAACATTACAAATATTCGCCTCAATTCAACCTGGAACCTAATACAATAAAAATGGTGTGTGTGTGTGTGTGTGTGTGTGTGTGTGTGTGTGTGTGTGTGTGTGTGTGTGTGTGTGTGTGTGTGTGTGTGTGTGTGTGTGTGTGTGTGTGTGTGTGTGTGTGTGTGTGTGTGTGTGTGTGTGTGTGTGTGAGTGAGTGAGTGAGATGGATCGTTGGAGCTATGAGCAACTCAAGGCATATGCTCGAACGGGAGCTGCCTGGACGCTGCAATCATGTTGCACTATCCGTGCTGAGTGTGCTGACTTCTCGTACAATGTCCCACTGTCTGGCTTCCTGCATAAAGTCAAGTGCTCGGCGCAGTTGTCGGCGAAATGTCGCTCCTCTGTTTTCATTTAAGCAGCTCCTTATATCCGTTAGCGCAGCTAGCTAGCACCAGATAATAACAACAACAATGCACGCAAGGTCTCTCTCTCGCTCGCTCGAGCCACACATACACACACCCTCCCGGTCCTCCCAATAGCCAGTCGGTGCCTGCCGGTGAGCGTGGAAGTGTGGTCTGCCACAAGCGGGCGGCAGGAGCGGGGCTGTCAGCATCAGCTTGTAGATGGTATTTTAAACTCGATGCGCTCTGAAACTACGGGGTGGCCGAGGAAAACAAATACACATGCGTTAATCGCGTTAAAATAATTAGTGGCGTTAATTTTTTTTTGCGTTAACGCGTTATTAACGCGTTAACTTGACAGCCCTAATATATATATATATATATATATATTACACTTTACAAATGTAATGGTTTTTTATGGACAACTTTACCATTCAATCTCGTCCAACTGATCTTGCTGCTGTCACTCCTCGGCTCTTGGTAGTTCAGGCATTTATCAAACCTGGCAACTTCAGTTTTCCTGGCAGCTGTCAATCAAAGCCCAGTGGCTCCGCCCCAAAGTGTCAGAAACTTTTCAAGTGCGCGAAGACAGACTCCGCGAGCGAGTGAGGCTGACACTCCCGCGAGCGAGCAAGACACTCCCGCGAGCGAGCAAGAGGGCTGTCTCTCTCGCGAGCGCCTAGCCGCTCGCGGGGGTTTAATCTGCGCACGAGGGTAATTTCATGCGTGTGTAAAAGCACATTTTCCGCTCGTGAGTAGCTTGTTTTGCGCGCTAGAATATTGACCCAAATCTGACTCCATAACTGGCGTACGCCATCTTTTGAGCGTACGCACCGTTTACAAACGAGGCCCAGGGCCCTCATCAAGTAACTTAAACTGTGGCACAGTGCCAACATACAGCTCTGTTACAACATTATACCACTTACAAATATTGTGTTCATGCTTAATTTTATATATATATCTATATCTATTTATAATAATATGTAATATATCTATATAAATGTTTCCCAAAAAATGGTCAGCTATATGGTGACGGCAGAAGGACCACTGAACACATCTGAACAAGTGAATTTCTAGGTATGCTGTGGGGGGGCATATTACTAATGTGTGAGTAAACATTACACTATGTTATTCCGACACTAAGGACAAGTGACTGAGAGGGTTGTTAAAATTGCGGTAGCCACAGGTCGCCCCAGCTTGGCACACCAGCAGTGGTGCACAAGAAACAGTTTGAGGAATCAAGATTTGGAAGAACCCAGTGACACCGCCATCCAAAAAACAGTTTTCAGACCACGTGACCACAGGGTCAACTCAGGGAAAGTTTTGCATAATTCCCCCAAAACAACCCCCCTGCTGTTTATAGCATCTCCACCTCCAAAGTGTCTCTTTTTCTAATTTTTAGAGTTCTCATTACTGCAGTAGATATTTATATGTTGGGTCAACGGGTGGCATGGTCCCACACAGTAGGAGCAGCTATATTTCACCCAGCCTTTTGTCTGCACGGTTTCTTTATCTCTAAACTGAGCTCAGGCTGTCGCCACTTCTAACCATTAAAGATGCCCCGTCTCCACCCCCTTATCCCCACCAATCCTCCCTCATGACCCCCTGCCTTTGTTAAAGGGGAACTCTTATGTAACTTCACAAGCAGACTAAAAATAGACCTGAAATTCCTGCAGTCTTGCAGAGTTAATTGTGCTTAATCTCATTGGAGGAAGAAGCAATACAACTTGAAGTGGTTACCTGTTACAAATACCTTGGTATCTGGCTTGATGACTGTCTCACTTTTAAACTTCATGTCAATAACCTGCTTAAAAAGCTGAGGGTTAGGCTAGGTTTCTTTTACAGAAATAAGTCCTGTTTCTCGCTTGAGGCCAGGAAAAGGCTAGTCACTGTGACCTATTTACCTGTGCTAGATTATGGTGATTTGTTATATATGAATGCACCTGCCAATTACCTGAGCAAGTTAGATGCTGCGTATCACAGTGCACTGAGATTTTTGACAAATTGTAAAGCACTTACGCATCACTGTACCCTGTATACCAAGGCAGTTATGCCATCACTTACTGTACGGAGGCTCAGTCACTGGTACTTTTTCATTTACAAAGCCATGTTAGATAAACTACCATCTTATATCTGCTCCCTGATCTCTCTGCGAATTGAAAGTACTTATTGCCTGAGATCGCATGCTGTGGTTTTATTAAATGTGCCAAGTGCTAGGACTGTCTTAGGGAAGAAAGCTTTTAGATGTGCAGCTCCACTAACATGGAACAGTCTGCAAAAAGAATGGAAAATTACCAAGCTAGTACCACTACATGTTTTTAAAGCTCGGTTGGATGCTACAAAATCAGATGCTATTGGTACCTGTACATGTGGTTAAATATGTAAATTGTAATCTCTGTACATTTTGCTGTATGATGTCCTTTTGTTGTTCTGTTGTTTATGTTTTTATGTCTTCTTGTGGAACCTACTGCTGCAGGTCTCCCTTGAAAAAGAGATCATTGATCTCAATGGGATTTTACCTGGATAAATAAAGGTTTTGAATTGAATTGAAGCAACAAGCTCCCTTGGGAAACGGGTACAAACTCTGGATTTGCAGAAAAGCAAGGCATGATAATCAACTATCAACTATATGCTATTAATGTTTTTCCACTTTCTTCTAACAGCAATTCCTTAAACACAGGTTTGGTTCAAATGGGTTCTAGGCAAATGCTTGGTGGGTCTGAACATTATAAAGGAAACTGGATCATGGAACAAACATACATTCCTCAAATATTGCTCTAAATGGTCCGTTAAATAGGTGCTTCCTCTGCAGGAAGCAGAATATACACAAATAGATTTTATTATGCTCAAGTTGAATTCCCAGTTAATCTTCCTGGAAAAAACTGAGCCTTCGTTGTGACTGTAGGTCTGAAGACGTATCATTTTGTGAATTCTTCCCTCTAAAATTAGCTAGCGGAGGATAGGGGTTTTAACCACAGAGTACATTTGAGGTCTGAGCACTGTCTCTGCAGATTGTAGGGTGTTGGCTTTGATCCTGTGAGAATCCGTTTGACTTGATGTGAAGAGGATTGACCCCAAAGCACCTCAGTGAAACGGCTACTGCTGAACCGTGCCAAACCAACAGGCAAAGTGAGATAATAATATGTCATTCATGAACTACTGTGGAAGCCAATGTGTCATGTGTTACAGTAAATGCACATCTTGTGGTTTTAAAAAACTGAAGAAAGACAGTATGTCAGAAAGATATTTCAGAAAGGGTCTTGTGTTCAGGAAATGAGACACTGAGATGAGTTTAGCCAGGTACATTAAGCCAGCATACAGTACTTAACAGTTTAACAAAGGGCACATGCTATAAGGACTGGAAAGTGGTCGGACTAACACATCAATATCCATTTGAAATTACATAATGAGTTCCTGAAAAAGTACCAACTTGGCCACCATAGGTGAAAAAAGACAATGTTCTGTCTGAAAGCAAGTAACTTTACTTGCCTGCTGTGCCTGGAAATTACACTTATGACAGTGGTGAGCCCAAACAGTAAAGCTGTCGGGCTAAAAGCATGTCTTAAAGACTTTATGTTGAGATTCAGAGATTGATTTGGGCATATTCAAGATTGTTTTTAAATCTACTAACTGTAAAAGTTGTGAGGAAAAAGACACCCAAAGTTTCTGGCTCCCCTTCTATGTACTGTGTCAAGTCCACAAAAGGTCACTTCATAAAAATTGTAAGTTCCTTTTGTTATAAAACGCAGTGCTGGCTGTGGCTGACCTGCAGCAGTCTGTGTAAAATTACCACATACTGTATATTCTGCAGGCTTTGTTTATCTCAGAGGTCTGGACAGGATGGAGAGCAACAAAGGCAAGTGCTCTTTAAATGTAAGCCACTAAACCAGTCTGGCTGTCCTTTCTCCCAAGGTGTAACCTCAGGATTGTAAAGGAGAGTGTGATTGTGTGCGAGTCACTGTGGAAGTGAAATGAATTGAGGATTACCGTGACACTCTCTGGAAACTCCTCTGCAGTGGGGTGAAGCAGCACATGTCCCTTATTGGGTAGGTTCATGTAGAGGCAGTTGGCAGCGAGGTCATCAGGCAACGTCAGTTTGTCGTAGCGATGGTCACTCATTTGCTGCATGATCTACACACAAAGATAAGACACACAAAAGAAATAGCCTTTAGGTAAACAAACAACAGGCAGTTTGCAGTGCACATGACTTCCAGACTCAGACAGAAAACATTACGTTATTCAGACTATCAGGTATTTTCATTCTGAAGCAAGGCCCAATACCAAAAGCAGCACCGCGTCTTTCTGCCTTAATGGAGAACGCAGGAGCAGACAGACATTCTTTCTCAGCAGATGTCATGTTATTTATGTAATCTGAAGGGGTTGAAGGTAGGACAGGAGGTGGGGAAAGAGAGGCAGAGAAGACGCCCATGTTGCCAAGTGGAAGTCGGCGGGTGAGGATGTTATGACCAGAGGAGAGGCAGGTGCCTCTTAATGTTTATGAGCAGAACATCTGCAGACGGATACCTTAGAGACAAAAAGGGGAGGGGAGGTGGAATGGAAGAAAAAAAAAATCCAAAAGCGTCAACATTCAGGAAAGGTATTTTGAGAAGGTAGATTTTTTCACCAGATATAGTGTAGACTCCACTGTGCTTTTCTAACACGCCTCTTCCTGCTTGTATCTTTAGTTTTTAATCATTGGCAAGAGGAGTTGAATCTTTTTAGTCATGATTAAAAGAACACAAAAAATCACTGTTGAAATGTTGAAAAAAAGGACATAATGTGGATTAGATTTTTCTCATAAAATCCACACACAGGGTGGGGGAAACAGTGAGGTTGGTGAGCACAATGGGCTCTGTTGCTAAAGATAATTTATTTTCACTTCCCACTGAAGGGCCTTTCCTGTGTGATAAAGAAAGAACTCTGGATTACGTTGCATTATATTATTTGCATAATTACCTGAACACACTCACAGTCCTTGGACACTAAAAACGGAGTTATTGTCAAATAAATAGATTTGACTGATCCAACCCAGGAGCAAATGGGCTGTTTCAAGTACTCTGCTGGGCTTTCATGAAAAATCTATTTGGCACGCAGGAAGTAACACATTTTATGTTTCTGGCAGCAGCAACAGTTCTTGGTTGGAATAAATAAAAGGCCAATCTTGTGGTTAGTATGACTATATCCCACCATTAAAAAGAAACACAAGGAAAGCGTTCGACTGGACCTGTTTTTAAATGAGCGATCTCTGGGAAGTGCTTGCAAAGTACTCAAAAGCAAAACTTTAACAGCACACCAGTATGTCCTAGCAGATTAGACATACGTTTCTTTGATGAATAAACAGTAAATTAACGGTAAATCAAATGTTCTTCCTACAAGCTGCTATGGCCATTTCTGAGTACATGCTGTGTGAGCCTACTGTACGTATGTGTAAGTGTAATCTGACCAGATACATTCCCAGGTCACTTGTGGGTGTGTGCAGCAGCCCTCAGTGAAAACAATGTCCATGTGCGTGACCGCTAACATTGTCTCTCACACAGGGGGATTACAAATGGTAGAGGGGAGAATAAGCGTTGACTCTACCAAATATCACAGTTCCTGCTTCACTCTGAGTCCCAAATACATCTTATTCCCCAACCAAAACAACTATAGGTTTAAGGAATATGTCCTATTGTGGTTTTTTTAATGTTCTGATTCATGAAATGCAAATAAATCTTGAGATATTCACCTGAAGGATGGAACAGTTTGTTCTCCTGGCATCAATGCCTAGGGGTATTACTAAGATATAAGGCCAGATAACTATCTCATGTATTATTAATACTGAAGATGTTTTTTATTATTTTTATCTCAGGCCCAAGAAATACACAATTAAGGGTAGGATTATCTTCGCTACGGTAAGATTTCCAGATGTTTTGCTAACATCAATCGTCAGCCTGTCATTATTATTCTGTCTCAAATGTGTGGTGAAAATGGACAACCAAGACTTCTACAGTACACCATCACCCTGGCCATCGACCAGACATAAAGCTTCAGCCAATCAGCATCAACCTACATCTGGGCTGTTGCCGGGGTCCAGTTAATACACAGAGTGGTAACTGGGCAGCAGAATGTGCTCAGTCAGAGCTGCTGAAACAAAATATTTACTGGAAGGTAATTAAATCCCCTCTGGGCAATCTCCCCCAGTTAACAAATACATTGACACATTTTCTGGACCTGATGCGGCTCACAGTGGTCATCAAGATAATCTGTATTTTGGCGCCTAATATGAATATTTATAATGCTCATTGTGGTAATCCTTCCCAGGAAGCCTTTAAAAGTTTTACAATACTTTTTTCAGTGATGAACAACAGCAGCATGACACATCATACTTGAGGCCACTTCCAACTACTGGAGGGGACATACAAATGGTTACTGTTGATGTAAGATAAATGTTTATTTCACTACTTTCGATACTGTTGGACTCCGCGGCTGACTCACAAACTCAATAACATCATCAGTGAGGAAAGCCAGTTCTCAGATGCCATATATGGTCCTTTTCCTGATATGAAACAGGCTGCCTAGCTCATCCTTTTTTCTTAGCCACGATACCGGTGTGACACTAGGAAAGACAATGTCCTCTAGTCTGTAATCCAGCAATGAACTAAATATCTCAAAACTATAGATTAGATTGCCATTCCCTCAGGGTTAAGTAAATCACTTGTTAAGTCCCTGGAAGAACTAAAGCCACAATTCCTAGACCTATATCTAAATAATCAACAGCATAAAGTACTAGATAACGCATCAATGTGTTTATCAAAAATCACCATTCTAAATACAACCTTCTCAGGGTTGTCATCTTGTTGTGTTTTAAATAAAAAGTCCTTGATGTGAAGACAAAGCCCTGACCAGGCAAGAAGAATGACCTCATGAATCAAACAAGGGCTGAGTGAATGAAGGGCTCTCTGGTAAACTAGATCTGGCCTCTGCTATAGGGAGGGAGGTGTGAGAGGGAACAGGGAGTGGGTGCTGCAGCCTCTGACAGGAGGCAGTATTTTGGGATGATGACTTCATGAGTGAAGTTTGGCAGTGACAGCGGCATGGATGATGAAATCCATCCGGTCAACGTGTATTCCCATCCATGGGAGAGCTAAACACAGACTGGAGACTACACATGGCGTACACTTATACACATTCTGAGCACACATCCCGGATAGAGACAAAGCCAAACTGCTGAACAGAGTGAAAATGAACAGCCTTATTAACCAGATGTCAGTGAGATATACATATACAGACCTCACTCTGCCAACAGGCCAGGGTCTCTTTTCTTAACTGAATATTTTATAGCAGCAACATTCTAGCTCCCTAAAGACTGTTTAAATTAGTCAGGCTCCAGCTTTAATTGGTTCACATTGTCTTAGTCCAAGGGTATACAACCTCATTGCCATAAGAGCTGCATTTACATCCAACACGAGCACTTTGAATTAATTAAAACAGCATTCATGAGATTTCACCCCACACCCCAACAACGAGAACATTACCTAATTACACATCCACGGTCGTTAAAGGTCCTTTAAAACAGGAGCTAATTTCTCCAAGAGAGGGTGACGTAAGCTGTAATTAAAAAGCGAGGAGTCTGTCATTTAGTCTCGCTGACGGCCCCTCCTCGCCCCGGCAGCTAATCTCTGGTGTGATCAAACAGGCAGGAATTTTAATGAGTCGATGCTGGGATATATAATTTATGAGAACATGTGGTAATGCATACATTCTTGACGTCTTGTGTACACTTCCGCAATGTAAACATGCATACAAAACCAGCAAGTCTGACCATGTGCTGCTCTATAAAGTATGTTGGGATGTGCTGTCAGATGGTCTGGTTTCAATTGCCCCTTCTGACATACACCAAATGGCTTCCGTGGAGTTGGGCCAGTAGGGGGAGATATCACACTAGGAGGCAAATGAAAGGTCCTGCCAGCAAGGACCTTTAAAGGCCAAGTATATGTGTGTGTGTGTGGCATTACTTTTGAAATCAAACATATTACCCGTGTGTCATTGCTGTGTAAACACAACATTGATGTACATATTCACCTGCATTTACCCCTATGTGCCCTATAAAGTTCACATACAGTCCTATGTGTTGATGGGTGTACATGTTATGGGATAATTCCTTCAGAGGAATGGACTGAACCTTATTATCCTATTTGTGTCTCCTTAAGGGTCCTTTAGTCCTTTAGCATTCCCTGGTTTATTTTATGAGGACTTTTGTAGCAATCGATTCAGAAAGCCTTTGATGCTCAAGCTGTTAAATGCAAGGACAATATCTTTGTAGTTAGAGCTGGAGTGAGAGCGCCTGTAGCGATCCCCTCCGATTAACTGAGAATATGAATTAATGAGGAAGGATTAAGGTGACAGGTGGTCTCAGTGTGCTTGCAGTGGGAAACAGCCATCGAGTTGTAAGTAAGGGAGTCTGCTCTGAATCAACACGTGTGATGTCCTGTCTTGTAGTGTTATTCTTGCTGAATACTTTGCAGAGCAGGAGAAAAAAAAGGATAGAGCCGTTAATACCAACAGCGTCAAGCCAAGAGTCAACCGAAAAAAAAATCAGCTGCAATGTGCGTCATAGTTATAAAACAATGCCATTACATTGATTCAGTGGTTTCTATGACTACAGCTGGGGGAAGCACAGCAATGGGATGATGCTTTTACTGCACATACAACTCATACAAACACCAACTCCATACTTTGAGGGTCTTCTGTGCATGTTCACTGGAGCCAATGAGGATAAGGCCTGGTCCTCCCATGCTGCAGAAGCTTTTCAGGTGAAGCCCTTCCAGCACAGGCACGGTCGACACAGCATAGTCCTGCAACAACACAATCCAATTAGGTGAAGCAAAGACTGAATATGAAGATAGGACAGACTCAGATAATAAACATATATTGTAATTAAAAACACCTATATCTACAGTATGGTCAAACTGTAGAGCTGGAATCAATTTAAAATACTTTGGGTTTGTGGTGTCAAAAATTAAGATGTGATAACATCATTTATAATTATATCTAGATAACTCCCTACTTGAGTTTATAAAAATATAAAAGCAAGGGTTGGATTGTACAGGGATTATAAGTTAAGTGTATTTCCTCCTTTGTCAGTGTCAATGCTTCAAAATCCTGTTGGACCACAACAAAGTGCTGCAAATTCAGTCGGTGTAGGTGAAATTATGGGATGCTATGTTTTTTATAAAAGACTCAAAGAGCACTCGGTCTAAAGTGGCCTTTAAAAACAAGTATTGGGCAGTTCAGGGGCGGAAACAGCAGGAGTGTCTGGGAGATGATGTTCTTGAGCCCAGGGCTCACAGGTATATTACAGAGAAACTTGTAGAAGCCTGATTGGAGAATCTTTCTTTGGCTGCCGGATGTTGTGTACCAAATATGGAGAGGTTACAAAACAATGACAAGGGAATAGAAAATGACACAGACTTCCTAAAATCTTAAAGGGCCATGAACACAGAGTTTGTGAACAAACGTACCATTAAAACACAGCAGAACATTGCTTTGCTAGGTAATACAACTGGCTCTGGATAAGTAACTCATACGTTTCTCTATTATAATACATGTTTGCGACTCAACAATCAAAGTTTTAGATTCCAAATAACTTTTTGGTTTACAAAGAGTAAAACACTCATAATTGTAGCTAGCCTGCCTCATCAGGACTGCATGGATTATATTTCTGAATGAATGGTATTGACACACTTACAGTAATTAACAGTAGCCTGGCAACATGAGCAAACAACATTACAACATTTATTGGGGCATTTTTCCTGAGCTCAAACCAATGAGGAAAGTCATAAATATTAAAATATCTCATGCTAAAGGACCAAAGCTGTTAAAACAATGGCAGACTTTTAAGGGTTCAAGCAGGACCCCATCCCTCAAAGGAGGTCTAAAACTGCATCCGTATGGATTGATATATGGTAGGGGTGTAACGGTACACGTACCCGTACCGAAATTATTCGGTACGGGCCCTTCGGTTCGGTACAGGTGTGTACCGAAGTGTACCGAACGAATATAACGTTAAACCTAAAAAATTGAGAACGTGAACAACTTTTTGGAAGTAATCTCAGGTGCTGCGTCGCAGCATTCAGAGTAATTTGCTCACATTGGGTTCAACGCGTCATAGAGCGAGCAAGTCATTTCATTGGATGAGAGGCATACTATGAGAGCTGGACAGAGGGATGCGTTAAAATGTAGTCAGTAATTTGAGGAACTGTCGAAAATTAATGGCGAACGCAGATAAAGTTGAGCTCGAAAATCCTCCAATATCATTGAAGTCTCCGGTTTGGGAACATTTTGGTTTCGCAGTTACGTACAAGGATGAAGGACAAAGACAGGTGGACCGAACCAAAGCTGTTTGTCGGCATTGTTCAACTAACATTGGTTGCGCGGCTGGCAATACATCAAACTTGCACACTCTTGAAAAGGCATCACCCGAACGTGAATATCACCGGTACCAAAAGAAAAAAAGACTGAAGTGCAAACCCAACTCCCACTAGCATTTAAGCCTCCACCACTCGCAGAGAGTTCAGACCGAGCCAAAGCTATTACAAACGCCAAATATCCTTATGTTGCCATGATAGCAAAGCGCTACCTGGCTGTATCTGCTACCTCTGTCCCTAGAGAGAGGGTTTTTTCCACATCAGGAGACATTGTTAGTGCCAGCAGATCTGCCCTTTCGGCAAGCAATGTGGACAAGTTCATTTTTCTTTAAAAAAACATGAAAATACAATGACAAGCCAGTCCTAATGTCAAGCTGGCTGCTTAGGAACTAGTACAGTACAGCTCAAATACAGATTATTTCAGTTCATCGAAAAGCTGCACCTTAATGTTTATTTTATTATATTTTGTATTTATTTGAGTGAATATTCACAGTTTAATAATAATTAAAAACCCAAAACTAATAGTTTATGTTTTGTGAGTACTAGTAGCCTACAGTAAAGTTCAAATACAGATTATTTCAGTTCATCGAAATGCTGCACCTTAATGTTTATTTTATTATATTTTGTATTTATTTGAGTGAATACATTATTCACAGTTTAATAATAATAAAAAAATATATATATATATGTTTTGTTTTGTGAAAAAAAATTCTGCTGTACCGAAAACGTACCGAACCGAACCGTGACCAAAAAACCGAGGTACGTACCGAACCGAAATGTTTGTGAACCGTTACACCCCTAATATATGGTGCATATTAGTGCAGCAAAGGATCATATATACAGTACTTTTAAAGCGCCTTCATTATATAATTTATCTTTAGCCTTTTATAGATGATTTTGGCAGACCCCTTCATTAAAATATCAGTTGCTTGCCTCCTTGTTAGCAATAGTTAAAGCCTAGGGTCATTGGGATATTTAGTATTATGTTAGAGTGTACTAAACAGAAACAACATATATTGTAACATATAGCTGACTTTTTTTTGCGTAAATGTACTACTTTCAAATTGAGCTTTTGATACATGGACCCACAGTTAGAAATAACATGAACCCTTTTGTTAAATCGCAAAAGACAGAGTTGAGTCCTACAGAGATTTGTAAACCTTGAACCAGGCTTATTTTCCATGACCTTCCTCCTTGATTTTACGTGGATACTTTTATATAAGCATATAACATTTTGATTTTCATCTAAGAACTGACATACATTTTCCATAGTTACACTTTTTTGTAACCTGTTCCATTCAAGTTTATGTTAACACTCTTCAGGGCCAGTGTTTGTGCTGCATCATTAGCTCAATTAAAGCGTTATGATTCAATGAAATAGTTATTGTGAGTGAACAGAACAGCATTTGGCAGATAATCGGAAGAAACTTAAATTACTCCATTCTGGATGTTTTCCTGAACTCTTTCCTGGCACTTGTTTTGAAGAAACAAAAGGACAATTGGGAATTGAGTAATCTGAACTTCCTCCATTCCTTATCCATGAACAGGAAGTATTCTTGCAGTGCAAATTTAGAAATATGAGTAATGCTTTGTCTCTTTATCAAGATAAATCCTTAAGGAAGAGACAGAGTTGCTTTTGATCTGCACTAACAGGCAGATTTACTGCCATGTGGTGACCTGAAACGACCTTACTGAAAAACCCAGGAGCAGAACAGACTGGGCTTCACTCGGCAGAGTGTATGTCTGAATCCTATTGGTTAAAGTTAGGAGTCAACACATCTGCAGGTGAAAATAGATAGTTTGGCCTCTGTATTACTTCTTCACGAACAAACTCATTCAATTCTATAGCACCGCCTGATCTGACCTCTGTAAGGACCGTAGAGAAAAGAGCTTTGACATCTGTATGCAGTTGTTGAGTGCTAAACAAACCTGGCAACAAAGTGATCCTTAATTTGATAATGAAAGGAAAAAACAACATTGATAGCAGGTATCAATCTGATAGAAAACGGAAAAAACAATAATGGACGCTCAAGTGATTTTTCCTAGTGTCATTTGCCGGAGATGCATCATTAAGCTCTGTCTTATCAAAGATAAAAGAAAACACGGAGGAATCCATCATGAGGAATTCAAATCAGACACAGATGGGAAGAAGTAAGCACAGCCATCGGGCCTTGCAGGTTACCGTAATGTGTTGAACTCTTCATGCCATGACCCACCTCTGAACTTCTGAGTCAGCCCGCTTTTCTCTTTTGATTCAGTCTCTCAGAGCAAATCCAAGTGCATAAAGTCTGCAGTATGAAACCTCTTCACATTGCAATAACAGTAAACAAGACAGATAGAATCAGTCTGGGTAGGTGACCCACCCTGTTTGTAGGCTGCGTGACTAAGTACAAGTTCTCCCAGTTTGCCTGAATCTGTGTTGTTTCAGTGGTGTTTGGGATATTCTGCGCTATATTTCTTTTGGATGTGTGTCATGTGGGAGTGTTGATTGTTGAGCTCAGTTGCGGAAAACGAGGCCACAGCGCATTGTAATTACTGAGAGAGTAGTCGAAAAAGGAAAAATATTGAAACCATTTAAAATATAAAACAACAACAACAACAACAACAACAACAACAACAACAAGGGTTGAAAAGAGACATAGACCAGGCTTATATACTGTTGTGTACTTAAAAAAAGGCTGGTGATCGATTTATTTTATTTTACCATCAACAAATCCAATGGAAGGCCAAAACCACTCTCTGTGGCACTCAGCACACACCTTACTTGTTCCGACTTAGACAAAGATCTTTAAATAAGTCACAAATCTATAATTTAACTGAAGAAAAAAGAAGGGATAAATAGTTTAATTGAAAAATCTTGTTTCTCCTCCCAAAAACTGTCGAGGTGCATTTTTTGGTCATCAAATACATTATATATAAATATATATAGCCAGTAGGATGTTAAGAAGGGGTAACTTGATCTCTTAGAAAGAGTTTTGGTTTATATGAAGAGAATATAATCCACCTAGACCAGGGGTCGGCAACCCGCGGCTCTCGAGCCGCATGCAGCTCTCGAGCCGCATGCAGCTCTTTAAACCCTCTCCCTTGAGCTTACACAAAAATAAGAAGGAAATAAAATAAAAATATTTGTAGGACTATTTATATTTTGTTGCACGGTTGAAAATGTTTCGTATCTTGTATTTTGAGGTGATACTGTGACTAGGGATGGGTATCGTTTGAAATGTATCGATTCCGATTCCAATTCCGGTTCTGCTTATCGATTCCGGTTCTTATCGATTCCCCATTTCAATTCCAAAATTGTAAAAGAAAGAGGTCAAACGTTTAGATAACAAAACTATCTTTATTTTTAAGCTTTAACTGACATTTTTACAAATAAAAATTATACATGCAATACAAATGTATTGCACAATAGCTGTGCTTTATTTTAACTGAGCTATGTCTGTGGCAAGCTATTAACAGGCATTACACTGTGCCTTGTAG
The DNA here is from genome assembly GCF_902827175.1 of Gymnodraco acuticeps. Lineage (NCBI taxonomy): Eukaryota > Metazoa > Chordata > Actinopteri > Perciformes > Bathydraconidae > Gymnodraco > Gymnodraco acuticeps. The sequence goes on along the minus strand of NW_022989942.1, from coordinate 1,677,801 downwards.
CGTTGCACGGTGTACCGATACTTGAAAGGTACCGCGATACCCTGCCGTTAAAAACGGTACGATTCCTCCGTTTCATTAGTATCGGTACTTTAAGAATGACGGGGAAAAGTACTCCGGTGAGAAAGCGCCTTTTTAATAAGAGCCGTGTGTGTTCAGCGCTCTGCTTCCATTCCCTGCACTGCAGCCGTGCCTGCAGTCCCTCCCCTCTCTCGTGCACTCGGCCACGCGCTAGCTGCCAGAGCATGTGAGAAAACGAGAAGCATGGCTGCAAGTGGGAGTGCAACTGCCGCTGCGCCTCGGCTTGAATTGACAAAAAAGACGCCAGAAGCGAAATTTGGAAGTATTTGAGCTATATCTCTGACAGTGAGGGCAAGCCTACGGACACCACGAGGCCTGTCTGTGAGAAATGTTTTAGATCCCTGCAAACCAAGGGAGCCAACACATCAAACTTGGCTAAGCACCTCGCCGACCGGCATCCAGAGCTGTTTAAAGACTTTAAAGACAGACAAGTTAGCGAATGTGATAGATCAGGGGTTCCCAACCTTTATTGTGCCAAGGACCGGCAGATAGGCTACATTAAAAAAAAATCGCGGACCGGTTGTCAATTTTAACTGATTTGAATATTTACTCACCAGCAGGTAGCAACGGAGGCTAATTGTATGTAACAGCCTGAACAAATAATAGAACAATGCATCCAAAACATATTAACAACGTTTAAAAAAGAACCGGTGTCGTTTTTTAGGAAAAACGGAAAACCAAAAAACCAACGTTATTCAGTTTTTAAACGAAAACGGGAAAACAGATAAATCAACGTTTTGGTTTTGTTTGTATGATTTACGGATAATCCAGTGATGGGAAAACGAGGTGAAGGCGCATTATGAAGGGTGTGTGTGTGTGTGTGTGTGTGTGTGTGTGTGTGTGTGTGTGTGTGTGTGTGTGTGTGTGTGTGTGTGACACTGGCATTTGTTTTCAGAAGATATTATGATAGTGACGTTCGTTCCGGTGCACGTCCGACAGCATTTAGCACTACATCGAGATTAAGATTAAACTAATTTGTTTTGGGAACACCAGCATATAGGCTACCTATGGAGTTAGCCAGATGTGTGTAAATTACTGTTCATGGTCATTTGAAAACAAATGCCGGTGTCGGACAGACACAAACACACAGCTGAGCAGAACACACACACACGCACACGCACACGCACACACACTAGGGCTGTGCATCTTCACTGGTCTCACGATTCGATTCGATTACGATTATCCTGTCAACGATTCGATTCAATTCGATATCCCGATGCATCACGATTCATACCAATGCGTTGCATCCTCAATTTTCTATATTACTGCACATGGCTTATTTTTCATCAATGCATAGCCGACATGCAGTAAATACATATGAACTCTCTTTTTATTATTTAGAAAGTGCTTCAGAAATCAATAACATAAATGTCTTGACATTCATTTATAAACCAAAATAAATGAATTGTATAGGTCTAGCCTCCCTATATCTGTGTGTGAAATTGTTCCATCCTCAAAAAACAAAAAAAGAATGCTTCTGCAGTCTAGCTGCAGCTTCTAGCAACGGTCTTCTGTTAAAAAAAGGACACTGAATGTCCTGAATGTGGCATCACACACAGGACTTGAGTCTGAACACATCAGACAACAGGAGTATTTACAATAGCATATACAAACAAAAATACTGCATGTGGGTGCACACTTACATTCTCTGTCTTACTGTTGCATACATCCCATGAATGTATGAGATTAAATTAGCTTCATTATATCTCAGTGATTAAGTGAATAATAAAGTTTCTATCGGGTCACTATCAGCCTGTCACTCATTATTTTCAGGGAGGGGGCGGGGTTTGGAGGAACGGAGGAGACGGTGATCGCGGGAGCTTTTTTCCTCCTGCCTTCACAAACTTTACACACGTATATATCGTCTGAAAATTGCTAGAGGACATTCATACTTTGCAATCCAAGACTTAATTAAATCCACCAAAAACCTGACATGATTGTAACGCGATTATTTTTGAAAAACATAAATCCCTGTGCCGCAGCGACACGGAGTGATTCAGAGCGGGTCCTTCTGCTGTTGGTTCTGGACTGGTGGTGTTGGGTTGGTGGATAAAGCAGACTACTCCGTGTTTGGTGTTGCTGTGCCGCTGTCACGTCTGTTCCCTGATCTCTGCGTCACCGACCGATTTGATATTAAAGTGACAGAAGAAAAAAACGTTATAGTAAAGCCGCGGCCGGAAAATCAGGAAGCAACGTTACTACGCTATAACCGATTATCTTCCGTCACTGCATCGAGACCGAATCGTCCACGTCCGCATCGCAATGCATCGTAGAAACGATTATTTTCAACACCCCTAACACACACTATGCGCCTTGGTGACCGGACATCTCCTTCATAAAACTAATAAAAGGAGGAGTAATCGGGCAGTTCGATGTGTGTAGAGATGTGTGTGGTTAACACGTAGCAGCCTGCAGTCACTCGCTGTTCTGATGAAGGTAAACACAGCGAAGGCGGTGCGTAAAAAGGCACAGCTCTCGGCGCGCTGGTGCTGCACTTCTCAGAAGCGGAGTTACACGTCCCGCTGCCTCCTGATGCTGCCTGCAGCCATTTCATGAAGTGAAGGAGGTTTTCCTTCTATAAAACAGCTGCGGGCAGCAGATACCGTGAGAGTCCCGGACATGAATTCATAGATCAAGGCAGACTGGTTTACTCTCCTGTTTTGCCAATCCGGTGCTTAAACAAAGGCAAGGCAAGTTTATTTATATAGCACTTTTCAACACAAGGCCATTCAAAGTGCTTTACAAAAATGTCAAGGAGGGACTCTGAGGCATGAACTCAATTGCACGACACAGATAGTGTTCTCAAAAAATAAAGACTTTACTGGAATTTAGCACAGTAATCAAAACAAGGAAAACAAATATACTCTTTCGAGGAAAACTAGCAAGTGATCAATGAGGTAGATCCGTGGGAAGTCCGTGAGGTAATCAGGACCGTGGGTCATAGTAAGACAACGAACTGACAATGAACAGGAGGAAGCTACCACAATATATACACAGGTAAAGGGGACACAGGTGGAAACAATCAGGGCGGGGAAAACAATCAAGGACGCAGGAGACAGAAGGGGGCGGGGAGCGTGGAGGCCTGAAATGAGAGGGATGATTAATTAAGGGAATAAACATAAAGCACAGGGCAAAGGGACATGACAAAACTAACATAAAGAATACACTTTTACTATTAGTTTCCTAGACATGACAAAAAATGAAAGACATTAAGAAAATGGCATTTAAAATCAGTCATTAAAAAGAAAATCTAATAAAATAAACATATAGCTCTACACCCCTGGCCGACATGTCCTTAAAATGAAGTCCGAGTTTGAAATATATCTCAAATAATGTATGCACTGCCATTTTCCCACATAAACACAACAGTCTGCAATTAAACGGTTGTCTCCTGTGCGCACCTCTTCCTACTTGGCGCACCGGTAACTTTCTCGTGCGCACAAGAGGCTGAGACCAGGGCCCTTTCTCATTTCTCTAACTCCCCTCCTCGATTCCCCTCCTCGACTCCTATCCTCGAGACTTAGTCCCGCCCACAGGAGATGCGAGCCGAGGAGAGAGGAGGGGAAGCAGCAGGCGGTTAGAGAAATGAGAACTCCTCTCCTTTGAGCGGTCATTTTAAAGAGACGTCCATTAATGATGACGGGAGGCACAGCAGCCCTCTGTCTGATGGACAGATGTGTTCATGACCACTTATATATTTACTTTGATTCATTCACAGTGATAATGCACACACACACACATATATATTTATATAAATATATACAATTTCAGAATCAAACAGAGCACTCTCATAATAAAGTAACACTATCAGAGACTGGATATATCCCCCCCCCCCCCTCTCTGGTCGCTACAATGAGGACAATAAATTACGGGCCAAAAGTTTTATTTACAAGTATTGAAAGTAAGCAGAGGACACCAAACCAACTGAGACCTGTCTGTCCACTGCATCTGCGCACACACTGTACCACACACACGCACCTACAGCTAACAGCCTAACAGCCGTTGTGTATTTTATTATGTGAAGCACTAAATGGTTTTAGAAAATATGGACTCTTTGTTTGTAGATATCTACTAAACTAAAGCAAATAAAAAGAGTAGGCCTGTTATACTGAGTGATATATATTTTCTCCACGAAGGAGCCGTGGAGGACCCATCAGTGTATCCTCGGTTATAGCTCCTCCAGAGAGCCTCCTCGACGCTCGATCCTCGGTCCTCGAAGTGCATTTAGAGAAATGAGATGTCCTTCAACATGGCACGCTGAAATTCATTTCCGGTTCACTACCGGAGGACCGAGGAGTCGAGGAGGGGGATTTGATGAAATGAGAAAGGGCCCAGGCTGAGCCGCCGAATCCCTCGGAACATCATAAAAGCCATTTTCAACGGTTATCTGGTGAAATATTAACTAGGCTACTGGATGAAATAATATGACTGGTATAGGTGCGAACATTAAACACTTTTTGAAAAAAATCTTATGATAAAATATTTTTATATATTTATAATTCTGCAAATATTACGATAAACTCACAGCTATTTCGCGGCCCGGCAGTAACACCTCCGCGGCCCGGTACCGGTCCGCGGACCGGGGGTTGGGAACCCCTGTGATAGATAAAATAATTACATCATGCTCAAGCCCATGCCCTCAAATCTAAGTCAAATAAGTGTAATTTCTTTTTTGACAAACGAACGTTTTCGTAGTTTGACGAGGCAATTAATGGCAATGATAACTGTCTAATATGGCTATCTTTTTAGCTAACTTACCAATGTGGCTAACATCTGCAATATACATTTTGTCAATAATTATTTATATTACTGTACATGTTAATAAAATATAAAAAAATATATATTTTATAAAACAAAAAAGTTGTTTGAGATGATGCTTAAATTTGATTTAATATGAATTATTGTCATTTATTTTGTTTATTGTTCTTATTGTTTAAAAGTGTGTGTTATGTTCTGGTGTGAAATAAAGCACAATAATTACATTTAAGACTGTTTCCCTTTTTTTAAGAAAAGTATCGAAAAAGAATCGGAATCGCAATTCTTGACTTGGAATCGGTATCGAAACCAAAATGTTGGTATCGTGACAGCCCTAGTGCCTTGTCTTTTTATTTTTTAGTGTAGTGGAGCATCACTTTAGAGCGTTTACCGCAATCCATCTTTGGTGTTATGAAGTGACTGAGCTCGTGAACTGTCTACGGGAGGGCGGGGGAGCCTCACTGCGGGGAAACTGTGGACCTCTGTCGCCGCAACTTACATGATGCCGTTTAAAAAAATGAAGGGCGGTTACGGCCGTCAGCGTACCAAGCCGGCCGTCAACGGCCCGCTGACGACCGGCCGTTCTGTGATTCTCCAGAACCCTGGCTGTATTCCACCGGGTCACCGCGGTGCAGACGGACCCGGTGGAATACAGGGTCTACCACGTTTAGAAACCGTTAAGCAGAACCGAAATTGTGTATTTTGTATGGGTACCCGGCATTTTCTTATCGGTTCTCATCTGGAACCGAGTTTCGGTTCCCAACCCTAACTGTGACACATAAATAAAAAACAAAACGGTTTTAATTATGTCAACTAAAATATGCGTCACATCCTGCTACGGTCCCGCGCCAGCACCATTACTTATAGGCGAATAACCTGACCCCCGACTCGATGAGGGAACTATGGATAAATCAATGAAAATAAAAGTATCGGAGGAACACAGGATTTAATTCTGCGTGGGCAGAGTTATATGCTTTCAAGCAAACGATGGTGGCTTACCGGTATGTTTGATATGTGGAGAGAAGTTGTCAAAGGTGCTGCAGCCTTTACGTATCGAGGAAAAAAATGGAAGAGGAAGACAGCTGATGATCTTCAGTCATAATTCAATCAGTTAACTCTTTTTAGGGTGCAGCTATATGTTTTATTTATTTCAAAGTGGGCCCATTTTAATTATATTAATTTTCTTCAAATGTGCAGAGGACTCCAAGTGCTGTGTTGATTTATTTTAAAGTAGGCCTGTGTATTTTAATTCTCCTTATAAGAGTTCTTTGTTTCTTATTAGAGGAAACAGTTTTCTATAATGTAATACATAATAAATGCAAAAAAACTGTAATTTTTGTCTATGATAACAATAAATACAACTTTATAAGCTATCAAATATGTTTTGCAGCTCCAGACAAAAACAATTGGTGGACAAATGGCTCTTTTGGTCAAAAAGGTTGCAGACCCCTGACCTAGACAGTGTAGCCTTGACACAAACTGGAAGTTGAAAGAAATGGAGGCCCGAGGTGAATGAATGGACAGGAAGCAGGGGCTGCAGTGCGGCAGAGATGGATGAAGGAGTAAATGGGATTTGAGAGTAGCCTACAGTGGGTAGAAGAGGATGAATAAAGCAAGATAAATTGAGAGATAATGCCGTTATCTTCCTATCCTGAGGCTTTTATGATTGATAACCAATTTATCTCTAAGTTTCGTGTTTCGGATGTATGATTGCTCGCAGCACGCTTGTGCATTTAAGAGGCTACAGAAGGTAGAGTGGTGGTTGTATACTTTAAAGAAAGGATATTCATGGCAAGAATTGTATTCACTATTTTACATTTAGTGCCCAGAACAACACATTCAATACATTTCTGTATTTTATAATACATAACAAAGTTGTTCAGCTCATTGTATTGGTGTAACCAACCAAAAACTATTGTGGTTGACTCAGCGTTCTGTGTCATTTTCAGCAGGCACATTTTTTCAACAAAAAAACTTTAAAAACCCATTATACGCTAAAGACGGCAGAAAGACAATAAAATAGTATTTAGCTACTAAAGAGTTAGATATTGCCCTCAGGATTAGGTGGAAAACAAAATATAGCGGATAGAATAATGCCAAACTCCAATTAAATAATAATGATACAATGTATCTCCAGATGTGTAAATAGGCAACATGTTCGCCATTTAAATTGTATGAGGCGTTATATGAGTTGTTTTACTGTTAGTAGTGCTGCCCCAAATTGGTTATAAATATCACTTAATGCAAGTTAAGACCATTTAAATCCATTAAAGATATCTTAAGGACTTATGTTCTTTATTTATGCTGTGCTTCGCTTGAATACACAATTACTGCAGTCATTTTCAGCAAGGTTCAGTTACTTTTACGAAGTATTAATTGTGATCCGGACCTTTTTCACACAAATACACCATTAAAACTCACCTTAAAGCAATCTGCTAGGATCTCTGCTCCTTTCTGATTGGTCCGCTTAGAAAGGCCCACAAAGAACTCTTGACCTGAAGAAAGAACAAGATGCCACAGAAGTTGTGTAAGTAACTACCAATTATATTCAACTCACTTTAATTTAAGGAAATAAGGTAACACTTTATATTAAGGTACACAAATTAACCATCAACTAGTTGTTAATTAACATGCATATTAGCAGTATATTGGCTCTTTATTAGTCATTATAAAACACTTATGAATGCCTTATTCTACATGACCATATTCTACAAGTAATAAGCCATTAGTTGAGTTTTTCCTCATTAACCCTCTAATTAGTGCTTATTTGTTGCAAGTAAGGAACTTATTGTACATGAGTTTTGGTCTTAATATGCGCTGCCCAATATGGGCCTAATAAGGCAGTAGTACCACAAGAATAGTAATTCTCCCATAATAACACTTAACAAATATAATCTATTCTTATGGAACAAGACATGAAACTACAAGTGTTAATTAAGTCTAAACAACTCAAAATTAGCTATTTATATCTAAGAACATGTTCCCTATTCTAAAGTGAAGTCTTGTTCATAACCAATAAGCTATTAGTTTGACTCTAATTGACCAGAACAGGTTCCCTATTCTAAAGTTGCCTCCTCTTCACACTTTGTAAATACATTATAGCACACAACTACTGAAATTAACCTCAACAGTACATGAACAAAGTAGGCACACGTTGAAATATCTGTTTTATTAATGAACCACTAAAGAGAGGTTCAGACACATACATGTACCAAAACATGTCAAGTTTCTCCAAGGCTGAGAACACACATGCAGCCTGTACTTTTTAATAAAAACTGATTTTTAACAGTTTATGTATTTGTGATCATACTGTGTGACCTGCTTGTATGTTCTTACACAATAGGTGTACTGTTCTCTCTCTGTGTTGTCTCAGTGTGAACATAGATTAAAAAACCAGCCAAACTCTTTTGAGAGCCAGGGAATGAGCAGCCATGCTCCTTTATTGACTTATTTGCAGTCCAGTGACATTCAAACGGAGTGAAACTATAACAAACGAAGTTACAAGGCACTTAATGATCTCATACATGCACGTGTAACATACACAGATGAACACATTAGGACCGCTTAGCAGAGGTGTGGACTCGAGTCACATGACTTGGACTCGAGTCAGACTCGAGTCACACATTTTATGACTTGAGACTTGACTTGACAACATCACAAAAGACTTGCGACTCGACTTGGACTTGAACACCAATGACTCTGGACTTGACTTGGACTTGAGCCTTCTGACTTGAGGTGACTTGCTACTTTAATTCAGAGGTCTCCAACACGCCGATCGCGAGCTGCCGCTAGAAGAGCAGACTCCCGTCGGGGAAAGCAGAATCTTCAGCCGCTCCTACTCTTGCTGAGAATCCTTGCAGGCAGGGGCGGGTCTTTATTTAGCTGGCCCACCATGCGGCCAATCATATGCGAGGACACACTAGGATCATACCATTATGTGAAAGAAGGGTGGGGGGCACAGCATGTGTAGTGGTACAGGCCAGCTGCACAGAGCGACGGGGAGACGGATTTAAATGCAAGCGCGTCGGAAAAAGTCAAGAAATGAGCGAAAACCAAAAAAAGAAGCAGCATCTGGCTGCTTTTCAATGATATTGGAGAAAGCAAAGCTGAGTGCAGGATTTGTAAAATGAAAATAACCTTCAGAGCAGGGTTTTTAAGGCCTTAAAAATTATCGGATTTGAAAGATACTTCTATGTTGCGATAGCGTCTAAATGTGTTTTGGGGGAAATGTCCGGGCTGCCAAGTAACCAGTACGGTAATAGCCTTTCAGTTCCCCCCAACAATTTGTATTGAATTAAATCAACATGGAACCAGTAATCACTAACTTTGTTTCCCCCGGCCCCTTATTGGAGAACACCCAGCTAGTAACCTAGCAACCAAGCTTCAGCTCATGTAGCCTATCTTCGAATCTACTTACAAATAAATATGGGGAAGTGTCAGTTCAACCGTATTTTGTTGGAAAACATCTAATTTAGTGCTTGGTTGAAACCAGTGGAGGGAACGTGTTTGAAGCCCGCTGCACCTTTTGCAAAATAAATTAGCGTTTGTTTTGCTAATGTAGCGTTAGCTAGTGGAGTGTTAGCTAGTGCAGCAGCTCCCGCAACAACACCGGGGGACCTCCGGGCGAAGTTTGGGTCTACGTCAACCCTAAAAGCGGAGGTGCTGTAGACGCTAAATACCGTAGCTAAACACCAATCATACAACAGCAACGATGAAATAGTGTAGCCAAGGCAGCAGAGCTCTGAATATAGCTCACTCTCTCTCAGACACAGACACAGACACAGACACACTACACAGACACACACACACACACACACACACACACACACACACACACACACACACACACACACACACACACACACACACACACACACACACACACACACACACACACACACACACACACACACACACACACACACACACACACACACACACACACACACACACACACACACACACACACACACACACACACACACACACACACACACACACACACACACACACACACACACACACACACACACACACACACACTAGGGCTGCTCGATTATGGCAATAATCAAGATTATGTTGGTCAATAATTAATATCACGATTATTAAATATGATTAGGCCTATTCATTGACTTTGAAAACATCCATTTATTGAACTTTAAAACAAATAATAATTTGAACAGTATATTTTTAACTGTTGATTACCCTGAACGTATAATTCAACTGAAAAACTAATACAAAAATTAATTAAATAAATGATACATTACTAAAAAATTCATTAGATAAAATATGTTGTGGTGCACTGTCACAATCTAGCAAAGCAAAATAATCGTTTTTTCCGATTATGTTGTTTTCGTAATTGTGGCAGGCCAAAATCGTAATTGCGATTAAAATATGATTAATTGCACAGCCCTAACACACACACACACACACACACACACAATACACACACTCAAGCACACACAGACGCACACACATACACACTTTTTGTCTAACACGCTAACACAGTTCTGTACTGTTACGCTGTTGTGTTCAGTCATTGTTCTTATGTTGAACATGAATACATTTACTTTGTAAGTGATTATGGGACGTATTTCTTCTTTATATACATTTTCCTTCATACTTTATTGCCGTGAAATAGGTCTTAAATTATATTCAAAGTGGTCTTAAAAAGGTGTTAAAAAGTCTTAAATTTGAGTTGGCGAAACCTGCAGGAACCCTGTACAATAAAAAGTCCTGCATTCAAAATGTTACAAGTAAAAGTACAAAAGTATTAGCATCAACATATACTTAAAGTACCACCTGCAGAGGGATCTAGATTCAGGTGTTCTTTTCCCCATAGAGACCGCCTCGCTGCACATTATCCCTTGCATAAAGATAGATTGTGGGTCCCTTATAACATGTTGTACACAGTGGAAATAAACATTCTGGTTACCTCAACATCAGGGATCTTATACATTAAACTCCTTCTGAATCAAACCGTCACGGTAGCCTTATCTTACGGATCCCTCTTAAATTAGAAAAACACACGTTACTTTACCAGCAGAGAGAAAATGGATTATTAAATTATTAATGTGACTAATAAAGAGCAATTTGATTATTAAGTATTATTCTGTTGATCGATGTCATTACATTTGGTGAAAAACACATAATGACTTGTTTATGACTCGTTTTGTCAAAGTTTAGGACTTGACTTGACTTGCCCATCCTGACTTGAGACTTGACTTGGACTTGAGCGCAAAGACTTGAGACTTGACTCGGACTTGCAAAACAATGACTTGGTCCCACCTCTGCCGCTTAGTGTAAACAAGGTAAACATAGCTAATGCTAGCTGTACAGCATGTATACAGGCTAGTATGGCTAACGCTACCGTGTATGCTAACGCTAGCGCGAATGCTAACACATTTTCTCATTGAGTTTAAACATCTCCACATGTCATCACATAAACACAATACATGTTACTAATCCTTACAGTGTAAGGCTCACACTTACACTTACAGTCATTGCTTTCTGACGGACTTGACCCTTTTACTCTTTAGGTTGCATAGGGAAAATTAGTGGCAGTGTACTCATGGATGTCTACTGCCATTATATTCCGTTCACGTTCTCCTACTTCCTGTACCCGGGTCTAACCTTCAGTACACATTTTACAAAAATATAAATGTGCAAATATGAAACATACAGGTCAATATCACCTTGCTATTGGTAGCTGAACTGTCAATAACCCAAAACATATTATAAGATATAAATACCTAATTTTGAGTTATTTAGACACAATTAACACTTATAGTTTCATGTCTTGTTCCATAAGAATAGATCATATTTGTTAAGTGTTATTATGGGAGAATTACTATTCTTGTGCTACTACTGCCTTATTACGCCCATATTAAGCAGCGCATATTAAGACCAAAACTCATGTACAACAACTTCCTTACTTGCAATAAATAAGCACTAATTAGAGTGTTATTGAGGAAAAACTCTCAACTAATGGCTTATTACTTGTAGAATATGGTCATGTAGAATACGGCATTAATAAGTGTTGTATAATGACTAATAGAGAGCCATTATACTGCTAATATGCATGCTAATTAACAACTAGTTGATGGTTAATTTGTGTACCTTAATATAAAGTGTTACCGGAAATAATATGTAACTCTATTAATACATGTAGGTTCAATTATATGCAGCACACAGACCAACAAACACAAGAGATAGTAAAAGATAGTCAAAAACAATCAAAGGCAATAAGCTTCAACAACTGTACATCAAATGGCCAAATACATACAATAAGTAATGCTACAAATGCAAAAAATATACCAGCACGGGGAATATAAGACTGACAGGTTTAAAGGTCCCCTATTATACTCTTTTTCATCAATATATTATAGTTCTCAGTTATTTATAAAACATATCTCTGAAGTGTTTCGACCGAAATACCAAACAGATCACCCATTATAGCATCCCATAAACCCCTCTGTTTTAAAAGTGCTAATTCTCTGTCTTTTACTTTAGATGAAAATAAGGAGCCACTCCCCACGCCCCTCTGAGAGATATTTGGTTAAAGAACCCACAATGGTGCTCTAGGAGGAGATTCAGGTGATAAGGTGGGCCGGGGTTACCTTGATTGGTTATTGGCTAATGGTTACACAAGCCAAAAAA
>NW_022989942.1:1604083-1665086 GCF_902827175.1 Gymnodraco acuticeps | reverse complement strand
GATTGGTTATTGGCTAATGGTTACACAAGCCAAAAAAAACATTATGACATCATAAAGTGGGCCAAAATCTGATCTGCTCATTTTCAGACAGGATTTCATATAAATGGATCAGGACAAAAAGAGAGTTTACATTTTTTTCCTGAAACTTTCAGAATCTCTTACACAGAGGGGACACATATTTATTTATAAAATACATGAAAAAGTGGATTTTGCATAATACCTTTAACATCTAGACATCTCAACATGAGATAACTAAAAAGTTCTGGAATCTGCAAAAGACTAACTTAAGTCCAGAAGTCGTAGAATAACAGCCGTACAGTGAGCCTGTGGAGCTACATGAGGTGAACACTGCAGCACCACACTGTGTACTCTATGCCTGCCTGTGAGAAACGGCCAGCTGTGGTCAGTCCGGTGGGGCGCAGGCAGGCAGAGCCCTGAGATCCTGGCTCGGCTGCAGCAGCACACTGCGCTCAGGGAAGGGCTCCACACTGCTGAGACTCTACAAAATGAGCCGTTAGCCGAGGCTCTGCCAACAGGAAATGTTTCTAGTCTTGCCATGTGAAAACCGATTTGAGCTGGATGGAACGAACGCACAGAGCCAATGTCTAGAAAACCCAATTAGGTGTACCATGCTTTTTCCCTGTGGCCTGCATGGTGTAGAAGATACTGACACACACTCTAACCAGTTAGAAGCCCGAGCCTGTTTTTCATGCCTCAGGCTACGAAAATGACATTCCCAAAACAAATGACCATAACTTCACTTCTAAAAGGGGTAAATTAATAATCTTTTTTCTCAAAGCAATGATAAACCTGTGAGTTGGATGTAGAATAGTCAGAATCAATATAGTTGTTTTTTATTTTAAAGTAAATTCAGATTGAACATAGTAAAAAATGTAAATGATAGTGGTCCGTCCAAAAAAAAACACATCACTTATAGTGAAAACCACCCTTGAATGATAGTAGACTAAAAGCTTTAGGAATCCAAATTAAAACATATAATAAGTACCCTGTATCAAGATTGATGCAAAACAAGTGACATTTGACCTTTTTAGAGAGGTTTAGCAAAAAAAGAAACACCTTTGGGGTTAGGGCTACAACAAACGACTAATTTGATAATCGATTAATCTATCGATTAATGAAACGATCAATCGACTATTCGGACTATTACTGTATGCCTTGCACAATTTCTCAAACGCTCTTATTTAGCCATCAACTTTTAGATTTAGCTTGAGGTTGTTTTAGGCATGTGGAAACTAACAATGAAGACAATAAAGATGAATACTTGATTCAAAAATACATATATTATTAAATTAACTAAACACATTTTGAACAAAATTAACATTGCTTTTTATTTAAATTAAATAAATAATATTTCACATCAAAGAAACAAGTGTTTTAACAAATCGTATTAAATAATGTGATGACAGAACTGTAAACAGAATAGCTGAAACTTTTACTAAATAAATAACTCAGTTACCTCTAATCATTAACCCATGTTTGTATAATGTAGTTAACTCCGTGTGTTGCTGCTAGCATACATAACACCTGACGTGGAAACGTTACTCGTGGATGGGGCTACAGAGCTACTAGAAAACGGTGCATTTCTCCGTCTGAATATGGTGCACTTTTGCTAAATGTTTAGACAAATTGCTCGTGTTACCGCCCTTACATGCTAAACTCTTATTGCACTTTTGGCAACGAGCATTGTCCACATCGAGACGGGTAAAATGTACCACACCTCGGAGCACGTTCTCTCAGCCATCTCCTCCGTGTGTGTTGCATGCATGTAGCAGCTGCGTGTGTGTAAACTGCCCCCGCCCCCTCGCACACGACGGGGGAGAGAAAGATCTCTCTTCTGGATTGGAAAGAATCGAAAATACATCATAGACGCATTTTTTTGTCTTTTCGCATATTAAAAATAACGAGTTGGCGACACTAGACTGCGAGTATAATGCTTATGTAGCAATAATACATGACATGTATTTTTTAAATGTCTCCGGTACCGATAAAAACACCAATAACGTTGGAGCTTAACGGCGCGTAAAACACACGTGATGACGTCACCAACGAATCGACGACTGAATTAGTTGGCAACTAATTTGGTAATCGATTTTAATTAGGGCCGGGACTCGATTAAAAAAATTAATCTAATTAATTAGAGGCTTTGTAATTAATTAATCGAAATTAATCGCATTTTTAATCGCATATACATATTTGACCTAAGAACAGTGAGAAGCAATTTGTTTTCACATGGATTTTAGTATACCATTAGGCGCATTCACACCGCAGTACTTTTCCCACAAAGGTTCATGAGAATTTAGTTCATGAGAACTCTTTGAACCTGGGGGTGGATTAGGCAAATGAAGCCGCTGACGTCACTTCTTCTTCTTCTGCTTTGGGTTTACTGGCAGGCCGCAAACCACTTCACGGCGTATACTGCCGCCCAAAGTCCCCGGCCGGAAGTCCCCGGAGTTGGGGACTGGCTTCAGTAGAAGCTGCTGGGAGTCCCAGCAGCCTTCCGAGTAAATCGCCAGAACGCCGACACCACTCCTCATCTCCACCGCTCCCATGTTTTATTTTGTGTTGCCATAAGTTAGTCTCTCTGCGTTTCTTGCGCTGGGCTAATGCTAATAATGCTAATGCGAGGATAATAAAATGGCGGCTTCACAAAACTTTTTGGGAGTTTAACGGGGCGTGGTTTGCAATCCGCCCAGCCAATCAGAAATATAGCTCTTTTCTCACAAGAGAGCCGTACGAAAGTCCCTGCTCTCTCGCAGCTCTCTGCTCTCTAGCAGGGACTTTCGTGGGAGTAAAAAGGTTCTCATGAACTAATTTAGTACCCGGCTCTTTTGGTGTGAACGCGATAAAAGAGGCTAACGTCCACGCTAGCTGCTATATGTTTTGCATTGAGGTGATACTTGAGGCTTGATGTGCTGCGGTGATATGCGAATTCCTTTTTGCATAATTTGCACACAACCGTGCTCTTATCGACGCTTCCATCCGTCCGTTTTTTTAAAACAACATTTCCACTGTTGTTCACTGTGGTTTGTTGTTGTCTGAAGTCATGAACGTTAGTTGGTGCTCCAGTATAATCGGTACGCCTGAAACTCATCCAGTGAGAAACGTTCCGCGGTGCAAAAATAAGTGCGATTAAATGCGTTTATTTTTTTAACGCGTTAATTTTTGTGTAATTAATTAATCTTAATTAACGCGTTAAAGTCCCGGCCCTAATATATATATAATAACAATAATAGGTAGGCTCAGCAGCAGACACACCTTAGTGCAAAGTTATGTGTCAGTATTAATAACAGTGACATATATACAGTGGCGTTTTTATATGTACAAAAGTGGTGGGGCACAAAAAACTTAGATGTCTATATATAAGCTTCTGCAGTGAGGTTCATGGCTGGTGAGGCACTGGCACTGACTCTTCAGGTTTACAAATATTATATTTTGACCTAAATCAAAATATAATATTATTTTCAAAAGCTTTTTTTGTCTGATGCTTCAATTAATTTTAAACAGACAGTTCAACAAAAGGATACCCAAAAAATGTAATTTTATCATTTAAATATTGAATTGTTCTCTCTCTCTCTTAGTAAGATCCCATTTTCAATAAAATTGCGGTCTTACCTTGACTTGAAGATTAAGTCCATTTGCCTATCCTTCTGGACAAAAATCTCTATTACTTTTTTGTAAAAGTCCTCCTTATGTTCTTGTAGTTTCAAAAGTCTATCATAAATCTAATCTAATCAATAGATTTAGGATTCGAAAATTATAAAAGTAGGGTAGACCAGTGGCGTAGCTGTGGGTGGGCCCGGGTGGGCCTGGGCCCACCCACATGCACGTCTGGCCCACCCACAGCCAATCAGCGCTTCATAGCGCAGAGCCGGGAAGCCCAGAAGGAAGTGCCACAAACTGCAGTACATCTAGTGGCCGACGGGGGAAGGATGCAAAAAGGAGCAATTCCCATAGACCCCCATGTTAAAATGCCCAACTTTACGGCAGAAATAAACATGTGTCTAGCCTGGATCCAATAAAACTTATTCTGGATATAGTTAGATTCCACCTTCATGACAATGGAATAGGGAGTGCATTTTTTTACCGTGAGTTTTTATAGTAAGTAAAGTAACTTTTGCCGTGAGTGAATGAAAGTATTATTTATTCTTGAGGTTTGCAGTTTAGCATGTACACATTTGCTGAATATGAAAACACTCAGTGTGTGCCTGTGCGACTGTCAAGAATAAACAACCTGTGGCCCCCGATATATGTCGTATGTATTATTGCTACACAAACATTACATTACAGTTTAAGTGTCGCCAACTCCGTTTCTAATATGCAAAAAGACAGCAAAATGCGTCTGATTATTTTTAGTATTTTAGATCTTTCCAATCCAGTCGAGAGATCTCTCTCCCCCGTCTGTGTGTGAGGGGGCGGGGCAGTTTACACACACGCAGCTGCTACATGCAGCAACACACACACACGGAGGAGATGGCGGAGAGAACGAATTCCTTTTTGCATAATTTGCACACAACCGTGCTCTTATCGACGCTTCCATCCGTCCGTTTTTTAAAACAACATTTCCCACTGTTGTTCACTGTGGTTTGTTGTTGTCTGAAGTCATGAACGTTAGTTGGTGCTCCAGTATAATCGGTACGCCTGAAACTCATCCAGTGAGAAACGTTCCGCGGTGCAAAAATAAGTGCGATTAAAATGCGTTAATTTTTTTAACGCGTTAATTTTTTTGTAATTAATTAATCTTAATTAACGCGTTAAAGTCCCGGCCCTAATTTTAATCGATTAAGTCGATTAGTTGTTGCACCCCTACTTTGGGGTCATTTGGGTGTATTTGCCCTTTCTCTGGAACCCATTGGTCAATTTTGGTGATTGACACCTCTTTTTAACCGTTAGAGCCAATAGAATCGAAGGGGAAGTTCCACATACACGTTACCATTGAGGAGTGAGTGTGACGCGCACACAGTCAAAAGCTATGTTACGCTCTGAAAACTGAAAACTGAAACCTATAGGCTCAAACTAGTAAATATGAAGATGGATTATCAGTAATCATTTCAAAGTGACACAGACACATTGGATTAACCTATGGAGTAACCTTCAGCAGCGTTTTATCGTTTTGATGCCATTGAACACAACTTTTGATCAGAACAACAGCTAAGGTAAGAATATCTATGTGTTTCCTCCGTGAAGTGTTGTGATGTCTGTTTTCGCTTCCCCTGTCGCAAGTTCTGATCGCTCAGTGATGATACTTATATGCCTTTGTGGAATCTCAGCTTGCTAATCGATATCTTGTTTGTGCAGATCCGATAAGTAATACGGGTATTTTACCTTGAGTTCTGTGCTAACTGCGTTTGCATTTTTTTGCTCAGGACTAATTCAGAGCCTTTGTTATTACCCTTGCATTTCATTTTGCTAAAAATGGTTAATGATTTTTTTTCCCGTTAAGTGGGTATGACACATTCATCGTTTATTAAATATTAAGAAGCCCTCAGACGCTGTTTCTTGCAAGATGTTGCAATGGGCCCACAATTCTCTGCCCTCACTAAATTGTATTTACTAATACTAAAGAGAAGAGGCCCATGTTAAGAGGTCCAGCTGATTTGATTTGAACATGGTACACAATGTTTTTGCAACAGAATATTTTTCAAGGGAAATTCTGCTTATTGCACCGAGGAACCAGGTCATCGAGGTTACCCAGAGGAATTTTTGGTGGAGGATCCAGAAAAAACAGACACAAATTTTGAAAGCTGAAACTGCGGAGGCTCATACTTCCACTGCTTTCTTATTTTTGTGTTTACAATCATATCCCTTTTTTTGTGATTATATTCAACAAGTTCATGCAAAGTCCTGAAAAATGGGGATTCAATCTAAATACTGATCCGGTTGGACGATTTTCACAGATGCATGTCAATTAGAAACACGTACGTTATGTTCCTGCTTAGAAATACTTTTTATTATGTTCGGAGAATTTCTGAGTTTGTTTATGGCTGCACGGAGAAAGATCTAAGGGAGAACCAACGTCATTACTGACCTCAATGATTAAAACGGAAAAAAAATGTTGTCTAGCTGCTTACGCGAACCAGAGTTTTTGTTCAGGTTTATGCCAACGACGTTTACTTCCTGATATTGTTTAAACTAACAACTGGAAAAGCAATGCTACATTGAACTAAGCTTGGATGCAATAATTGGAATCTTAGAATTGATCCATTCAATGGCGAATAGAGCACTTTATTACTATTTTCTGTGATATACCTTTCATTCATTTATAGAAACCACAAGACACTAGCTAGAATTACGACTATGTTTTCTGTAGAATGTTTGTATTCGTTGAGTGCCTCGCGTTGGTTTTGATTTGTACAAAATTAAATGATCGAGGCAACATAGTTTACCTGTGAAAAGCACATCTCCTCCATCCAGTGTGGCGTTCTCATCAGTCATTTCCACAATGTTCAGATTCAATTCCTTCAGAGCTGCTTTCATTGCCTCCGTCTGGAACAACCACAAGGACACAAACAGAAATACACTTAAAACATCTGCTGATATTAAACAAACAACTGTGATGACGTGGAGTAAGCTACACCACTGAATTTCCTCTCTCCAGGATTATTATGATAGGGTTCAGTTTTAATCAGACATCTGTAAACAAGATGATACAAATCAGTCTGAGGATTTACACTGGATTTCTTTAAGGCACAGTGTTTACAGTAGCAATACCCAGATTTCTGAGATTGAGTGCGCTGAAACAAAACCTTTTTTTTCTCTAACAGGTTTCGATTACATCACTTAATGAGCCATGAAATTACGTCATTTTGGAGGAAGTACGTTAATATTTTTACAAGGCAGGGCCAGTGGAAAATAGGTACGCTGAAGGACCAACACAAACTCTAAACAAGCCTCTTCCTGTCCTCAGGTTCTGGGTCATCTGTTTTCCATACATTTACAGGAAGGAAGTCAAATGATGGCTGCCACCCGGATAAGATCAACATAAATTATGGAATGCATTCCCTGGATGGAAAATGAAGGGCACACCACATTTCACCTGTATGTCCTATCGAATGAAATGGAAACCTGAGGATAGAGCAGGCCTTTTTTTTTTGGCTGAACTTTGGCTGGTCTGTTCTCCTGTCTGACCGCACAATGTGATTTTACTGTCCTGTATTTGGGGTTCCTGCGGGAGTAGTTTCCAAGGCCAGTCATGTTAGCGAGAGCATCAGTGTTTCCATAAGCCCTATCTCACTATGACCTCAGCCTGCTCACTGAGCTTTTTGGCTAACACAATGTTTCTGCTTCTCCTCATTTGTGGAGGGCCACACCATGAGGTCACTCAGGTAGTCTGCAATGCACGTCCCAAAAAGCACAATAAAATGCCTGCAAAGCGCATAGAAGACTACACAACTCTCCTTTAATTATGAACTTATACATTGTGGTTTAATACTTAGTCACAAGTAAGGAATAAGTAACTAGCTATACCTAGTCATTTATATCAAGGCAACACCTCTCTGTATAGTACGATACAGTTTAACAGAAGTACAATCTACATCCTACAAAATGATTTCAAAGTTGACTCAACATCTCTCTAAGACAGTTTGAGACAAAAACTGAACATTATAAATATGTAATGTCTGATTTAATCCAAGACTATTGTAAAAGTTTAGTGTACTAAACTCAATAACTGCGATTATGTATACAGCAGGTTTTTTTCCTATGACTTTTCCTTTATATAACCATGCCACAGTTGCAACTTTCCAATCCAATCACTTTCAAGAAGACAGACAGTTGAATCCCACATAATTATCAGTCTTTCCTTTTCAATTTTTCATCTGAAGGAAATCGGCTCATCTTGACGTTGTGTTCTTTAAACAGGAAAAACACAATGTCCTTCCAAGTAACTGGGTTCCTGATTCATTAGTGGTCTCTTAAAAGCAACAGCGTGCACCATAATGAGTGAAGTTTAGAGGTAATTTCCCCCGCAATTTATTTATCCAAAGCCAGGACACCGCTAAGGAACTATCTGCAATGAATGAGTTAAGTTTGTAGGTGTTTTGGGTGGCAAATAAACATTTGAGACTGATTCTGATTAAGTAAACAATGTGCTTCTGATGTTTGTTTCTAATGTGTTAGGTTGGTCTTGTGACCTATTGCTGGGGAGTCCTTGCTGCTCCCAGTTAAGTTATTTCTACTCCGCCACTGATTTATCATTTATGAGGAAACTCAGTTGAAACACTGGATATATTAACATTCTTCATTCGTCTGTGCCTATTAGCCATGTTAGTTATTTCACAACAAAGCTTGAGAGCAAAGACCTAATATTTATTCCCCAGTCCATATCATATTGAGTACAAAACTAAAATACATTTCAGAGAAAGACCTTTCCCAATATTACCACACAGAATATACAGATTGTGCTGTCTCCACATTATCAGCCACTGATTTTCCTTTCTTCTTCTGTCTGTAGCACACTGCAGCCTCCACTATGCCCAAGAATCTGCAGGACTGCATGAAGTAGCTCTTTACCTCAGCTCTCTGGCATTTCCTCTGACATCACTGGAGGTGATGTGACCCAAAGGGTGTTTAGGCCCCTCCTTCACCATTGGAAATGTAATGTTCCCTTTACATAGACAACAGTGTGATATCTGCTCGGTGTGCGTGTGTGGTAGAGAACATCAATTAGTCCTTAAGCACAGACACAATAAATATGTTGCTTGTGAGTTTGGACTAGTTATTTAGTACACACAGAAGGAGCAAAAAGAGCTAGTAGGAGCTAAACAACATTTTTTAAAAAGATCATGAATTAGTATCATGTCATTCCAAGTTAAGGGAAGATTGAGTGTAGCGAGGTAATGGTCTTGTGTTTACAGTTTGTGAATGGTCCCACATAGATATAGACTACACAAAGATAAATTACAAACTCAAAATGTTTACAATGAACATTTGCTGAGATTCAGCTCCATTTAGCTGGCTAGCTTTTCACCTGTGCCAAACTCAATTTGGACAGGAAAGGCATTGGACACGGTTGATAAGAGGAACTTTTGGGCTACCAACATTTTTTTTGGAAGAATGAACCAAAATAAATCGATTTTATGTGAAGAGAATTTAATAACTTTGTCTCCAAAGCATATGTTCAAAGTCCCCGAACAATCTAAGTTTCAGACGGCGTAGCAACACTCAAATCTGAACAAAAAAGCTATGCGTTGCTGAATCTCATCCCATATGATGCTAAGTCTAATGGCTTGAGATTGTGGAATTGTGAAGCATTTATTGAAGCAAATGTCCTTTGCGCTGGAAGTATTTAAATGGCCATAAAGGGCTCACCTGCTCAACTGAAAGGTTTCCATTAGCTGTGGTGTTTAAACAATTTTCAGCTGGCACAAACAGGCCTGACGTAAGCCAAGACAACCCTCCTGACACAACACACTCCTCCTGACCTGCATTCTTGATGTAGTTAACTGCACATTGGAAGCTGTCAGTAGCATGTTGTAGCAGAAACACAGATTCATTAAAGAAGGAGTGCATATTTGGCAGGAGTGCAAATTCTTCCTGCTGTCACACATCCACTTCAAGGTTCAATGAGGCCTTTCGACCGGACATGACCTCCTTACCATTATCCGTTCTAAGTCATCAATAAATGGCTGAATGGGTGGATCAAGGCATTTTCCAATAAAGCAGCCAGTGAATGTAACCCTCACCTGCATCAGTCTAATAAAATGAATGTGTGTTGATGTTTCTTTCTACTGGCCATGGAAGAGTATTAAGTGCTGTATTCATGATTGAAAAAACAATAAGCATGCAACTGTTAGTTCTTAACAGCTCCCCTTAGAAACACTGCTAATCACAGAAGATTAGGACCGCTATTAAAGTTAATGTTTCCTAATGGCATTTTGCATTTACAGGAGAGTGAATCTATCCCTTGGGTATATACACACCAATTACAGGTCCATCAATCATTAAGTCTGGTATGTCTTTTGTAAAGTTAAAGAGCTCACATACAGTGGGGCAAAAAAGTATTTAATCAGCCACCAATTGTGCAAGTTCTCCCACTTAAAAAGATGAGAGGCCTGTAATGTTCATCCTAGGTACACTTCAACTATGAGAGACAGAATGGGGAGAAAGAATCCAGGAAATCACATTGTAGGATTTTTAATGAATGAATTGGTAAATTCCTCGGTAAAATAAGTATTTGGTCACCTACAAACAAACAAGATTTCTGGCTCTCACAGACCTGTAACTTCTTCTTTAAGAGCCTCCTCTGTCCTCCACTTGTTAACTGTATTAATGGCACTGTTTGAACTCGTTATCAGTATAAAAGACACCTGTCCACAACCTCAAACAGTCACACTCCAAACTCCACTATGGCCAAGACCAAAGAGCTGTCAAAGGACACCAGAAACAAAATTGTAGATCTGCACCAGGCTGGGAAGACTGAATCTGCAATAGGTAAGCAGCTTGGTGTGAAGAAATCAACTGTGGGAGCAATTATTAGAAAATTGAAGACATACAAGACCACTGATAATCTCCCTCGATCTGGGGCTCCACGCAAGATCTCACCCCGTGGGGTAAAAATGATCACAAGAACGGTGAACAAAAATCCCAGAACCACACGGGGGTCCTAGTCATGACCTGCAGAGAGCTGGGACCAAAGTAACAAAGACTACCATCAGTAACACACTACGCCGCCAGGGACTCAAATCCTGCAGTGCCAGACGTGTCCCCCAGCTTAAGCCAGTACATGTCCAGGCCCGTCTGAAGTTTGCTAGAGAGCATTTAGATGATCCAGAAGAGGATTGGGAGAATGCCATATGGTCAGATGAAACCAAAATAGAACCTTTTGGTAAAAAACTCAACTAGACGTGTTTGGAGGAGAAAGAATGCTGAGTTGCATCCAAAGAACACCATACCTACTGTGAAACATGGGGGTGGAAAACATCATGCTTTGGGGCTGTTTTTCTGCAAAGGGACCAGGACGACTGATCCGTGTAAAGGAAAATAATGAATGGGGCCATGTATCGTGAGATTTTGAGTGACAACCTCCTTCCATCAGCAAGGGCAGTGAAAATGAAACGTGGCTGGGTCTTTCAGCATGACAATGATCCCAAACACACCGCCCGGCGCAACAAAGGAGTGGCTTCGTAAGAAGCATTTCAAGGTCCTGGAGTGGCCTAGCCAGTCCTCCAGATCTCAACCCCATAGAAAATCTTTGGAGGGAGTTGAAAGTCCGTGTTGCCAGTGACAGCCCCAAAACATCACTGCTCTAGAGGAGATCTGCATGGAGGAATGGGCCAAAAATACCAGCAACAGTGTGTGAAAAACCTTGTGAAGACTTACAGAAAACGTTTGACCTCTGTCATTGCCAACAAAGGGTATATAACAAAGTATTGAGATGAACTTTTGTTATTGACCAAATACTTATTTCCACCATTATTTGCAAATAAATTCTTTAAATATCAGACAATGTGATTTTCTGGATTTTTTTTCTCATTTTGTCTCTCATAGTTGAGTTATACCTAGGATGAACATTACAGGCCTCTCTCATTTTTTTAAGTAGGAGAACTTGCACAATTGGTGGCTGACTAAATACTGTTTTGCCCCACTGTAGCTGTATGACAAAGCAGACATAGAGTAAAGGTTCAATAGACAGGAGGACATTTTCTGCATAGGGTTGTAGTCTTTAGAGGCTCACTTCAACATAATGACTGAATCATTTACTGTATTTGCTTTGTTCTCAAGAATTAGAGACAATTGATGTCAATTTCATGCCTGTAACAGTAAGCAATGATAGCAGTTTTCTTGATACAGCCTAAACAAAAGCTGAGTGCTTCTAAAAAAGTGACCAAACAAATCTGTCAACAGGTGCAGACAATGCAGAATATACCATCTTTAGTAACTCTGTCTCTCTTCCTTTTTTTCCTTTTCTCTCTCCCTCTCTTTCTTCACTATCTTGATTTCTTGCTTTATCTCTCACATTCCCTTTATTCTCTCTAGACCATCATGGCGGGGGTCAAGAATGCTTCTAAGGTGGCTTCTCATGCAGAGTTGGCCCATTATCTCTTACCGTTAGGGACATCCAATACCTCACCCTGCCTAGATGCCAACTCACTTTGCCAGAACCTCCTCTCTTCTCCCTTCTACTTTCTATGCTTCTCTCTTTTTCCCTCCTCTCTCCTCCTTTTCCCCTGAGTGCTTGGCGACATGCTGTTAGCCAGCACCCTGCTTTGAATGAAAAAGGCCTTTTAAAATTCATTAGGGGCTAAAGGCTTTGAGATTTAGACGGTCTGCCTGCCACATTCCTGCCGTTCCAGCCCAGGACAGGGAGACGGAGCAGAGAGAACAGCCTTTTATTTGGGGCTTTTTATGGACCCCGTCTCCATTCTCTCGCCCATGGTACCCGTTGATATCGCATTCAGCTAAAAAGGACCATCAGTCTGATAGAGCACGGTGAATTTGGAAAGGGAATAGTTTCCTCAACAATAGCATTCCTGAAGGTCATCGTAGCTTCCCTACACCAGGCAACGAGTCCCACGCTCCGACATAATGGGGACACAGCATTCCTCTGAGCCTCACACGCAAGGAGGTCGGCCTCTTTAAATGACACTTATCAGCTGCAGTTTGTGAGTTTATAAAGTGCGTGAATCCAATGGCATATAATGCAAGACAAGGTTGGTAGAGACAACAAAGAGGACATTATACAAGGATTTGGTCAAAATTGTACATACAGTAAAGGGATGTTATAAGAGGACTGGGTGGCCCACCAAACATTTTTGAAAGAATGCCATGGCACAAACATTTGTAGACAAATTGCCTGTTTTCCCATCCTGCAGACATGGAACTGCATTTGCATTTGCCTGAGTTTTGGTTCTTGCCACCTGGTAAATATGTGTTCAACCATTTCAGCTCTGTTTTGGTCCCAACCATCCCCTGATATATCCTATGTTTATCAGCTAATTGGTAACATTGTCTGCCTTTTTGAGTAGTGTATGGTAAAGTAGAATAAGGAGAGAGATTTGAAGAGAGCAAGAGTAAACCAAAACAGTTAGGTTGATAATATGATACAAAAACCAATAGACCTGAGATGAAGTGCAGGGTCAAGTGATCATTCCCTGCATCATTAAGGACTAAAATCGTAATTTGATCCATTGCTAATAAACAAATGACTCCAGCTTATAGGCTTCTTTTAGAATCTTAAAGTACTCAAAAACAATCTGTCAAAACCGGCATGAGCTGTGTACAAACACAAAACAGGGGCTTTCTTGTATTGACAATGACATATAGGCACAAGTTTGAACGGGGGGGTTTGTGCATCATAGCTGAGGGTTTGGCTGGACATCCATGGCACAGAGGATCGTAACAGATAGCAGAGGCCGAATGCCGAGGAAAGTTCAAAGACCAGCAGAATACAGAAGGGGAATAATGGCTGCATTTCAGGCAAATCCACTAAGTGGAATTTGACATAAATGCACAAATCCCATTAGCTATTCAGGAACAAGGAGGATAAGGCTATCCAAACCTTTCAGGTATTATGTCTCTGAGGTCAAGGAGAATGCAAAAAGACAAGACTTTATACATTGTTGCGATAAAGTAGCTCAATTATAGATTTGTCAAAAGTTTGCTAGAAGCAGCAGTTGTATGTGTTGTTTACATGGGAACGAAACGGGTTGTATCCGCTAATTTTGTCTTTCGTATAGCACGTTCGTTCACACGAGGCCATAACGGAATCGCGGAAACGGACCCCTAAAATGATAACGGGTCTCAAGGTGGATAGATCTGCGGATGGAACGCTCTGGGGAGTCAAACGGCTCAGTGTGTACGTCCTATACGATAATTTGCGCTATAGATGTTCGCCTAGGGGCGCCAGATCTGGGGGGGCGCTGCGCTGGCAGCTCTGGAGGGAAAAAAATGTTTTGGACCGTTGGTGCTCATCCTAATTTTCGGCCTTGATGTAACAACATTCATAATTAAGTAAAGGTAACACCCTTTTCACCCCGGTTACACTTTTCATTTGTCACTGTAAGTGATGAAAGTGGGGGATGTTGGCTTATCTGGCCCCCGCTGCTCACAGCCAAAGTGCAAGTGAACTGGGAGCGAGGTACCGGCGCTGTTGTTATTAGCACCTGGTGCTAGCTGCGCTAACGGATATAAGAAGAATATGTTTCTACAACAAGGTGGAGGGGAGCTCTCTCCTGACAGACTGAGAGGCTGATAACTACAGCTCAGTGAGGTAAAGGACTTTCTCAGTGTTTAGATAGTTCATTTTAGTCCAAGTTATCTCAGTGGGTCTCAAACGTTTTGATCACAAATTATGTAAACACATATTTCCAAGGCACTCCTTTATAATTATTGGGATAAACAGGTTTGAAATCATTTCAATGTATACTACAGTATAGGACAGTAAACCAAAGATATCGTTTAAAACTGGAGAAATAAAAATGTGCATTACTAAATAAATGTTAACTAGGTCAAATAAGATATGAATGACAAACAACAAAAATAAAATAAGTTACATTTATTTGTTATTGGCTATCGTAGGTTATTGGTTATGTTCACATACTTATTTGATTATTAAAATGTAAACCAATCTTTTTCATATGGGTGTTTAGAGTTGTAGTCTCCTAGATCTAGTCTCAAGTAATTGTGTGCTTAAAGTGCACCAGATTGAAGCATTTTACTTTAAAATGTTCAAACATTTCTTCCCGGGGGGGCATATCCCCGGACCCCTCTAGAGCAGTGGTTCCCAACCTGTTTTTTTTTTTTTATACATATAATTGTAACGCAATACATGATTGTCACTAAAGGCCTTGTCTCTACATTACATTACAATAAAATATAAAAAATAATTGATTCATTACATTTGAATAAAAATTCAAGTCATTGTCCTTGCCGGTTTCAGTTGGATTATTTGTCAGTTGCTCCGATCAGATCGGTCTCCTCCATTTTGTAGATTATTTACGACTTTTTAATCCACATAAACACAACGGCAAAATCTGGCTTACTTTGAGCATGTGTTTTAAACAGTTTAATCCCTTTGTGAATTGTTTCCACTTGCGCCATCCTTTAATTTATTCATACAGCGGGAATCCAAATGAATTAATCCTGAGTCCAATAACCATCAAAGCCACTCCAAAAAAGGTTGGGAACCCCTGCCCTAGAGGATGTGATGTCCACCCCCCAATTCAAACATCAGCGCTTCCCCTACCATTGTCTTGGAGGGGTGCTGTGGCCCGCCAACGGAGCCCCGCGCCCCCCCTGAAATTCAAGGTGTTTAAAAAATATAATTCTTTTTTTTTTTTATTATTAAATCGTTATATATATATCACCAAATTGCATCTAATCTATATCTACTGTCACCTTTCACATTGAACATGTGCTCTTTTATTAAATGAACTAAACGCTTTCATTTTAAGTTGTGAGTTTAGTGTTTTTGACCCTAAGAAACACTGATGCATTAATCAATAACAATAGTCCACAGCTCCTCTCTCTGCTCCAGAGGATTTAAAAAATATATATCCCAAATGCCTGCCCCCACCTCCCCTTTTGTAGTGTATTTGTGTTTTGTAGAGATTTTTCATTTATTCTTTATATATCCTATAGGGGGGAGGGGGGGTGAAGCATCAAATTGGCTAGAGTCAGTGAAGCCATAGCCCCGCCTCTGCTGCTCACTGCTGTAGCATGGTCAGTAGCTACTGCTACTGACCATGCTACAGATGTTAGTGCAAAATCTACAGCTCCTCTACCACAACCATCAGCAACAAGTGGACATGGAGAACTACATGAACTACATGTTGCTAAATCCACCGCGGAGAATAAACAGAAGGGCAACCAGGCAACCATGCTCGGGGGTCTTCTTTGCTGCTTTTGGTGTATTTTATGGCGGAAGTACAGCGCCACTTACAGGACCGGCATATGTACTACAGCGTCTCCAGCGGGTCGAGCGGTCTCGTGTGAAGGGACACGTTTATTGAGCCGTATCCGTGTGAACGGAATACTTTTTTTATATCGAATTCGGTTTGTTTACGTTCCCGTGTAAATGGGGCCTTAGAGGGCTTATTTGCAAAGAGTACCTGAAGGCTTAACAATTGGGTATCTTTATAATCTGCAATGGGGTTCTGAAAAGGCTGTCACACACTAACCATATATCGAATGCACATAAAAGTAATATGAAAGTTTAAAGTTTTCCCATTGGAAATCTTTACAAAATGATTAATTTCCAGTCCACTTGCAGGAATAGTTAGCACAAAGAACACAAAAAGCAATCATAAATGAGTCACACAGGAAGTGCATGGTAAAAAGGGTCCAGTCTGATGCTGTCATGATGATCAAATGGTACATTTCTAAAGGGAACTCACACTATCACTGCCCGTAACAAAAGTATGAAATGACTCATTTAATGGCAGCCAAGAGAAAACAAACCCCCCACGGCCTGTCCTTGTGTTATCCAAGCAAATCCAAGGTGTATGTTGGAACATACCTGTGGATTACAAAGCCATGGCATCCCTCCGCCCATACCCCTCTGCTTTAGGATTACACAATGTTGAGAAGTGGGTCAACGTGAAGGCTTTCATAGTTAACAGTAGCAGATCTAAAGACCCCAGCACCACATCAACCACATGGATCTGGCAGGCTGCCTCGATAAAAGAGCTGTTTTCTGCCAAACCGACTGCACTGTCAGATTGCTTTCACTTGGGGCTCCCAGGATATCAGGGCTCCGAGGAGGAAAATGCCACACTAAAGTCCTATTTAGACACATTTAAAGAGTTAGCAATAGCAGCAAAGCCAGTATTGCACACATCATTAGGGAAGAACAAAGTAAAAATGAAGGCATTGTCCCTCTAATTTGTAATAGAGGGTATTTAATTTTATAAGATCATATGATCTGTGTGTGAGACTTAATTGCATTTAAGAGAGCTGAGAAAGGCTGATGTACCCTTCATGTAATTATAAATGAGTGGATGACCAGCAGTCTAGAAACTAATTAAAAATGATACAATCTCTGTAAATAATGTTTGTATTAATGCTCCAGTAGCTTCTTCTTATATATATATATTTTTTTTTTACAAGTCTTTTTATTTCATTATAGTGTACAGTAATAGATGCCATTTCATTTATATTGTAATATCACAGTACCACAGTACACTCACTACACTCCCTCCTCCCTCCCTCCACCCGCAAAAAAATGCTTATCAATATAACTTAAACAACAGAGCCATGAAAATAAACATAAAACGGAAAGAAAAAAAGAAAATAAATAAATAAACCCACATCAAAGTAAAACAAACAAATAATTATACAATTAATTATACAATACAGCGACAATATAGACGATGACAACACAACTAGTATTTCCGGCCGTCAGGAAAAATAGCCACAGAGTGCACCATTCCATCACTGGTCCTATCTCAGATATATTTTCCAAATTAGAAAACAATGGCAACCACAGAGCTTGAAAGATATGTCCACGATTATATTTTTCCAATGTCATTTTCTCCAGAGGTAAAAAATGTGTTATCTGATCAATGAAAAGTTTAAATGTTGGAGGACGTTCATTCTTCCAGAGTAAAAGTATACATTTCTTGGCAAAATATGTTATTGTGATTAGTATTCTGTAATGTTTGGGGTTCAGTTTAAAGTTTGGCATGTCATTTAACAGGAAAAAACATGGATTTTGGCACATTTCGATGCCTAAAACGGCTTTTGTGAGCGCATGAATCGAATCCCAGAAATGTTTCAAGAGATCACAGTCCCAAAACAGATGCATAAATGTTCCTTCTTTTACTTTACATCTCGGACATTTTGAAGTTTTCTTTGGAAATGTTATGCATCTTTATGGGTGTGAGGTAAACATTTTTTAGAAATGTAAAGTTTGCTTCTTTGATTTTATTGCTTGTGAATGGAAAATGTGTTCTTTCACAGATATTCAGCCAAGTAGTTTCATCTATCTGTATCCCTAAGTTCTTTTCCCAGATATTTTTTAAAGTTGGAAAGGATGACTGAGCTCTTTTAGAAAAAACTGCATTAAATTCTCTCATTTTACCTTTGATCGTGCTCGATGACATCAATATCTCCTCCTCTTCCAACAATCCCGATCTCAATTAATTGCTTTTAATAATTGAGTGGATCACGTTCCTAATTTGCAGGTATCTGAAAAAATCCTTATTTGAAATGTCATATTCTGCTCTTAAATCATTAAATGATTTCAATGTTATATCTTTGTGGACCAAATGTTTCAATTGCTTTATACCTGATTTCGTCCATTTGTTTATATTAATTGACAACAAATATTTGCTAAGATCAGGATTGTTCAAAATAGGAGAAAATATTGAAATACCTGAGTTAACATGAACTATTTTTGTAGAGTCCATCCAGGCTAAAAGTGTATTGACCACTGTAAAACATTTGGCCATATAGTTCACCTTATTGAAGTCTTTAACAAATATAAGAGTTTCCACTGGCAACGGGTCAAAGATATTGGCTTCTATCTGAACCCATAGTGAATCCTTTCTTCCCAGAGACCAAGATAGTACATTTCTTAATTGAGCTGACCAGAAGTAGTGTTGAAAGTTGGGAAGACCAAGACCACCCATAGTTTCATGGTTTCATAAGAGTAATTAACTTGATTCTTGTTTTTTTATTACACCAGATACATTTTGAGATGTGTCTATTGAGAGATTTAAAATAGTCAGCGGATAAATAGCATGGTAACATTTGAAAAAGAAAAATACATCTCGGTAGAATATTCATTTTTATGACATTGATTCTTCCTAGCAGTGATATTGGTAATGTGGACCATTTAGATAAATCCTGTTTGATTTTGTCAATGAGTGGATTGTAATTCTCTTTAAACAGATTATCTAGGTGTGGTGTTATATTTATTCCTAAGTATTTAAAGCCACCTGGTGACAAATTAAAAGAACAAGACTTTTCCAAATTTGCTGTTGGCGTCATATTTAAGAAACACGCATTCGATTTCTTAAAATTAATTTTATATCCTGAGTATCTTCCAAATTGCTCTATCGTGTCGTGCAAGTGTGGTACTGAATTTTCTGGGTCTGTTAAGTAAAGAATGATATTGTCAGCATACAGAGAAATGTTGTGTTCATCGTTAATCTTCACTCCTTTAATACTTATGTTGTCTCGCACACATGACGCCAGTGGTTCAATTACAATTGCAAAAAGCAAAGGTGACAGAGGACATCCCTGTCTTGTCCCCCTTGTTAGTGGAAACAAATCTGAGGAACTGCAGTTAGTAATAACCGCTGTTTTAGGATTTTTATAAATTGATATGACCCACTCTATGAAATGAGAGCCCATATTTAACCTGTTCAAGATAGCAAAAAGAAAATTCCACTCAACCCTGTCAAAAGTCTTCTCTGCATCTAAAGAAAGAAGCAGAGATGGCTTCTGACCGGTGTCCAAATGGTTTATAATATTCAAAAGTCTCCTTATATTACCATAAGAATATCTGCCCTTGACAAAACCTGTTTGATCAGGACTAATTAGTTTAGGTAAAATCATTTCCAGTCGTTTTGCAAATAATGTGGTGATAATCTTATAATCATGATCTTATAGGCCTTCTTATATTTTTAAATCTCATTTTGAATATTTCAATGAACGTGGGTCTCAATACGAGTCCTTGGGTGATGATACAACATATTCACTTACAATAAATGTAAATAGTGGTTTCAATTTTTTGTGAAAGGTCTATCCAAGAGTGTTATATAAATGATCCACCTCAGTAAGACCAGGGTTGGGACTAACGCGTTACAGTAACGCGTTATAATTCAGTAACTCAGTTACCGTTACTACATGGTGCGTTACTCCGTTACTGCGTTAGTTTTTTTATATAGTCAACAGCCAGGCGAACAGAGATGAGAACTGTACTTAAGTACAGTACTTGAGTAAATGTACTTAGATACTTCCTGTGTCACATGCGGAGACGCGCTGTGGGCGTGTTTGTGTTGTTTACTAACAAGACTATCATGGCGGCGGCGGAGCTCAAGTCTAGTTTCTCCACCTGGAGATATTCTCACTATTTCACTTTTGTCGAGCACAAAGAAAAGAAAGTTTCTGTCAAATGTAAGTTGTGTCCTGGCGGGTCAAAGATCCTATCTACTGCCCAAAACAGCAATTAAAATCTCTTAAAACATCTGCAAAAACAACATGCGAAGCTAGTAGCTAGTAACTAACGAAGTAACGAAGCTAGTAACTAAGACCGGCACAGACCCAAACTCATCTGACGCCACTCCACCTCCACCTACCTAAGCAACAGCGGCTGGATTTTAACCAAGGGACTGCTAGCCAGGGAAAAGTCGATAAAGCCATTGCATTGTATGTTGTAGAACACATGCAGGCTATTGCTACAGTGGAGTCACCCGCTTTCAGGGAGCTAGTTAGCATGATAGCATGTCCGGGCGGCACACGGCATATGGGACGGAAAACTTTTTCCAACTACCTGGAGAAAGAATATACACAAATGGAAAGCCAGCTAATATCGATGCAATCCAGATTGCATATAAGGCATGTCAAGTTGATCAACAGATTGTATTATTCTCCAATGCAATAACAGTACTGAAATGAAGGCTATAAGGGCATTAATGGGAGCCCTTTTTTTAAGGAACTAAAAAGTTACTTTTCACAGTAACGCATTACTTTATGCTGTAAGTAATCAGTAAAGTAACTGAGTTACTTTTGAAATGAAGTAACTAGTAATGGTAACTAGTTACTGGTTTTCAGTAACTAGCACAACACTGAGTAAGACCAAAGCACAAAGGATCTGGGTCCAATTTTCTAAATACATTTTTAAAGCTAGGAAGATCATAAAACCGCTTACACATCACAATAGATGTGACTGATAAGCCTTGTTCTGGTTCTTAGAAATGATTACAGATTAAGGAGCACCTCTGTAGAACATGCATTTAAGAATCACTGTTAGATAACACTCTTAGCCTTTAAGAGTGTTATCTCTGTTACCAAGAAAACTAACCCTGCACAATTTGAGCGAGGACACATCAGGAATTAGAAGCAAATATGCAGGAATGTGAAGTGAATGAAAAATATTCTGAAACTTTACAAATAAAGCAGACATGTCTTTTGTAAAAACTTGTACCATAACACTGTGCTTGATCACAGAGCTCACTCACATAGAGAGACACACAAGCAGAGCTGAGTACTGCATACATAAACAGAAATAGGAATCCGTCCCAGAGCAAATAAAGTGTTTGCTCCAATCAGCAGGCTTGTAAAGAATGTGTCGGCTGCCTACCTCTCACTGTGACGGCTCCACAAATAAAGAAGAGCTGCAGGCTAGGAACCTCTGGAAAGCAGAAGGATGGAGGCTGTTGGTAACGTATATACACTGAACAAAAATATAAATGTAACACTTTTGTTTTTGCTCCCATTTTTCATGAGATGAACTCAAAGATATAAAATATTTTATATATACACAAAATAACCATTTCTCTCAAATATTGTTCACAAATCTGAAACAATCTGTGATAGTGAGCACTTCTCCTTTACCGAGATAATCCATCCCACCTCACAGGTGTGGCATATCAAGATGCTGATTAGACAGCATGATTATTGCACAGGTGTGCCTTAGGCTGGCCACAATAAAAGGCCACTCTGAAATGTTCAGTTTTGCTTTATTGGGGGGGTCCGAAAACCAGTCAGTATCTGGTGTGACCACCATTTGCCTCATGCAGTGCAACACATCTCCTTCGCATAGAGTTGATCAGGTTGTTGATTGTGGCCTGTGGAATGTTGGTCCACTCCTCTTCAATGGCTGTGCGAAGTTGCTGGATATTGGCAGGAACTGGAACACGCTGTCGTATACGCCGATCCAGAGCATCCCAAACATGCTCAATGGGTGACATGTCCGGTGAGTATGCTGGCCATGCAAGAACTGGGATGTTTTTAGCCTCCAGGAATTGTGTACAGATCCTTGCAACATGGGGCCGTGCATTATCATGCTGCAACATGAGGTGATGGTCGTGGATGAATGGCACAACAATGGGCCTCAGGCAGTGGCGAGCCGTCAGGGCCCTCTGTGAGGGCCTAAGATATTCTAAAAAATAATATTTGAAAACATTAAAAAAAAAAAACTTTTTTTTTTAAATATTATTTTTCATATATTTTTTGTTGTTACATTTTTCATTAGTTTTACCAAAATAACTTGATTTAATTGTATTTAAAATAACATTTCCAAAGAAATAAATCCTTCGAATCTGCCTGTTCAGTTTCTGTTGGAATGTGAAGGGGAGAGCTTGTTGGTCCCTCTCTATGGCGTTATATGTGTGCCTCTATCCTGAGCACGCAATGAAACATGTTGAGCATAGAAAATGCTATTGAGCGCGCACTTGAACAGTTTTGAGCACAGAGAAATATATTTTCTCTCATAAAACTCCTGCTCCGTGCGCAAGCAGACCGCTGCACGCGCTCTCTCTCCCCCGCTCGCTCGACCTCTCCAGCCTGCGCGCGCTCAGCTTTGCCTGCGCGCGCTCAGCTTTGCCTGCGCTCGCTCAGCTTTGCCTGCGCTCGCTCAGCTTTGCCTGCGCTCGCTCAAGTTATCACAGCGTTACAAATGTGCCACAAAACCAACCAATCGGAGAACTCGAGAAGGTCAATTCTGATTGGCTGGTCCAGCGCCATGTAGAGAGAAGAGTTGCTACAGCGGAAGTCCAAAATGCTTGATCGTCACGTGGTTCAGAGACTCAGAAAGTTCCCGGAAGTTCGTGGCGGGCCATTTGAATCACGATTTGAATGCATTAATAACAGGATATAAATGCAATTTTTGGTAATTAGTGGTCAATAAAGGTTTTGATTTGCAATATTTATACAACATATCGATATGTGTGGTTACATCAATGTGTGTGTTTTTTTAAAATGTGCTAATATTTGAGGATTAAGATAAAATAAGAAGTAGCCTACTTTATTGATACCAATTGGGGAAATGTTTACGCTGCAGCAGCAAAAGACAAGGAGGCATTGTACATTAGACAGTTAAAAGACTATAATTAAACAATCGAAAATGTAAACATCTTAAATAGAAATAACAGCATTACAACGTAGAAAATATACATAGTGTGAACAGCTATCTTACCTGTTAACATACATGTTAGGCTAACGTTGCCTTGGTTAAAGAACCTGTTGTTTATTGCTTTGAATTCTTTAAAACAAATATTATCCTCTTAAACTTGTATGGTAGTCAGGAGCATCACATCCTAATGTTTATTGATATATTTAGAGGGATGGGAAGGAAGGTTTCAAAATTCAGATTAGAATAATTTCTACCATTTCTTTAATTCATGGTGGTTTCAGTAATCCCCTGGTAATTGAGGACACAAGTAATCTAAAGTACTAATGTAATCTTTATGACTTTCAGAAAGGACAGGAGACCCACAGGTGCCTATCAATGATTGTCAACTGACAGCACAATGAGTCAAAGGACTAGCAGCAGCAGCATGATGATGATGTTACATGTGTTGTTTTTGGAACATCCGTTGTAAATAAATGGAATTCAATAAACATTGAATAGCATATCATGCAGTTTGTCTGTGCCTTTTCCTCCGTGTTGTCCTGGCATATAGTCTCTCCCATGGTTTGCTGTGCTGCCTCGGGATGCTCCAATCGCTCAGAGAAAGGAGTATGAATGTAAGGTTTCCCCACTGACACAGAGAGGAGGAAAGAATGGCTGGCTCAAGTCAACAGGAGCAATTTAACTATCACAAAAGACAACAACAGCAACAACATATGTGAGGTAATCGTATTTTTCACAAAACGAAGACCACACCATTGGGAAGCTTAATGTCTGTTTAATCAAAATAAGGAACAGGGAGAGGCTTGCAAAACTCTGGGAGTTGAGACTCAGGGTCAGGGTGAGGGTCTCATTGCAGGTCTTCAGGCTCCATTGAATCCCCCTGGGATTCTTGTGCTGAAAGAGGGAGACAGGAGAAAGGGTTAGATACATCTAGCAACCTATAGGATGGGAAATTGCTGACCTATTTTAAACTTACCTTGTGTTTTCACTCTCACTTAAGTCCCTCTCCCTTTGCCATCAATCCAACATCAGCTGAGCTGCAATATAATACAGACAGGTAATAATCAACAGAATCACAAGGACATTATATGGCTCTGCTAAAAACACTCACCCATAAGTTACGTTTTTGTTTACTGTTTGGAAGTCTCAAATATCCACTCCATCCATATCAATAGCGATGTATCACACAAATAGCTCTCTTCCTTATTATTGTGTAACGTTAACTATATTATACTAGCTGGAACTCCAAAATGGATATCCTCATTTCTCCACCCACTACAATCACACGCCCCAATGTTATATTTAACTAATATGTAACTCCCTCCACCCCGGATAAAAGCACGTTAAGAAGCCCCTTTTCTCTCATTCCACAACGTTGGAAGAAATAACATTAAGAGAACGGATTAATAGGCTGTTCATGGTTAACGTGTGTTGCTAACTTTAGCCGGTATCCTAGCCTCATCTGTCCGGTTGAAAATTAACGCAAGCATATGCCCATTGTAGAACAGGAAACAGAAGTTGGTCCAGGTTCTGGTCAACCCAACATTGTGATAGAGAGAGAAACATGTTTTGTCATTCTGCCACCTCTAATGCTTACAGCAAGTAATCAATACCTCAGAAGAGTTCATGTAGCTACATGTAGGCTACGGTTTGTTAGCGGTTTGCTTAAACTACCCCTATAGCTATGTTGCCGGCTAGCAAACTCAGGCATTGCAAACAATAACATGATATCAGAAAACTAGAAATGTATAACTCACCTGACACTGTGGCGTGCTATTCTCTTCATTCGAGTCTGTCATGTCCTGTAAATGTCAACGATAGATGTGTAATAAGAACGTCAACAGCCTGATGGCAACCGAAAATCCCTCTCTCATCTCAGATAGAAGATATGATTGGAGACGACCAGCCAATCAGAATTGACCTTCTCGAGTTCTCCAATTGGTTGGTTTTGTGGCACATTTGTAACGCTGTGACAACTTGAGCGAGCGCAGGCAAAGCTGAGCGCGCGCAGGCAAAGCTGAGCGCGCGCAGGCAAAGCTGAGCGCGCGCAGGCAAAGCTGAGCGCGCGCAGGCAAAGCTGAGCGCGCGCAGGCTGGAGAGGTCGAGCGAGCGGGGGAGAGAGATCGCGTGCAGCGGTCTGCTTGCGCACGGAGCAGGAGTTTTACGAGAGAAAATATATTTCTCTATGCTCAACATTTTTCAAGTGCGCGCTCAGGATAGAGGCACAAATATAACGCCATACCTCTCTACATTCACAGAGGGCCAGCTATAGTAAATCAACGAGAGAGTAATGTCAAATGACAGTACAATTGGCCAATCATATCTTCCCTCTAAATGGGCGGGCACTATTTTTGCGGACTTTATGACAAGTTCCCCCCGCTGTGAGGTCTATGCAAGTGGTGCAGTGACGCGTCCTAAAACCCGGAAGTAAGCTGCGCTCGGATTCCCTCGACAGAAACAATGTGATTTCTCCATAGGACTTTGGAAAATAGCTGGAAATAAGGTCTATGGAAAACGAACCTGTTAGATAAATGCACGTTTTGATAATATCCACATGTCTATCCTACTTTTATTATTTTCGAATCATAAATCTAAACGATAGATTTATGATCGATAGATTTATAATTAGCATAAGTTCGTTCATGATGATAGCTCACTTCAGTGATAGTGAGGACATCGTTGCGAAATTATTAACCGAGTAATTTTCAAGATTGAGTTACAATGATAAACTGGAGTGGCAAAGGATCAGCTGAATGACCCGCAAGTGCTTCATCCAAAAGGACAGGAGGATGGACTTTGTGTTTAAGTGATTTGATCATCAAAGGTAGGCCTAAGTCATTTTCAATGTGGGCCGCCGTGCCGACTTAATTCATTTGTAATTGTTACTTGGCTGTGGGTGCCCTGTCATGATAGGTGTTTATATAAATGATGTTGTTTTGTGTGGTAGAGCATAGTGGTAAAGGGTCGCTGTCATTGATGCGTTTTGCACCCCGGGCCGCTGTTTTTATATTCCGCTGAAGTAGCCTATACGCTGTGACGTAATATCTCTTCTTTTTTTTCCGAGGGAAGGGGGGTCAGAGGGCCTAGGTATAAAAGTCACGGCTCGCCACTGGCCTCAGGATGTCGACGCCACACACGCTGTCTGCCATCTGCCCTGAGCAGTGAAAACCGGGATTCATCCGTGAAGAGAACACCTCTCCAACGTGCCAGACGCCATCGAATGTGAGCATTTGCCCACTCAAGTCGGTTACGACCACGAACCGGAGTCAGGTCGAGACCCCGATGAGGACGACGAGCATGCAGATGAGCTTCCCTGAGACGGTTTCTGACAGTTTGTGCAGAAATTCTTTGGTTATGCAAACCGATTGTTGCAGCAGCTGTCCGCGTGGCTGGTCTCAGACAATCTTGGAGGTGAACATGCTGGATGTGGAGGTCCTGGGCTGGTGTGGTTACACGTGGTCTGCGGTTGTGAGGCCGGTTGGATGTACTGCCACATTCTCTGAAACGCCTTTGGAGACGGCTTATGGTAGAGAAATTAACATTCAATTCACGGGCAACAGCTCTGGTGGACATTCCTGCTGTCAGCATGCCAATTGCACGCTCCCTCAAAACTTGCGACATCTGTGGCATTGTGCTGTGTGATAAAACTGAACATTTTAGAGTGGCCTTTTATTGTGGCCAGCCTAAGGCACACCTGTGCAATAATCATGCTGTCTAATCAGCATCTTGATATGCCACACCTGTGAGGTGGGATGGATTATCTCGGCAAAGGAGAAGTGCTCACTATCACAGATTTTTTCAGATTTGTGAACAATATTTGAGAGAAATGGTTATTTTGTGTATATAGAAAATGTTTTAGATCTTTGAGTTCATCTCATGAAAAATGGGAGCAAAAACAAAAGTGTTGCATTTATATTTTTGTTCAGTGTATGTTAGCCTCCACCATGGGGAAAAACAGAGGGAGCTTCAGTAAATACATCTCCACTTGGGACCGTCTCCTCCGTATTTATTGGGTTTGACCCCCCCAGACTGGACGTCTATACCCAAACAAGGGGGAAAAGACAATAAACGCACCTACCTCATGGAGTATTAAAGTTCACCCTATTCTGGCTGCATTGTTCAGATAAAGTTAATATCCTATCATCTAAACGCGATGTGAAAACATAGCTACCACAGAAGGGGAAGACTTACTACACATTACATTCAGAGCCAATAATTCATGCTGAATTGCTGCTTCCTTTTCTAGGGAAATAAATATTTGGCAACTTCAACAAACACGTCTGCAATGCAGGCTGGATGGACGTCAGCAATGGTTGTTTTCACTCAATAAGAACAGCTTGCATCACCCTCAAGGTCACTCAGCTCTACGGTATACCACCACAAGCAATGCTAATAAAATAATTTTATGACCACGATTTCCTGTGCTTCACGACACTAATTGGAAAAAAGTAAAGTATTCCAAAAAATTGCCAAAACTTTACGTATGTATACGCACTTTGAGTAGTAAATATTTAATGACTGAGAATAACACAAGGCAAAAATAACAGGAGGAAAAAATGCCATACAACTTTTTTTTCCTCCTGTTATTTTTTCCTTGAGGCAAACCCAGTGGGAAATCCTACTCGTTGCCACCTTTGGCCTACCTGGGCTGACAGGACCACCCACAGCTCTAGTGAGGGATGACAAGGATTTCAAGATGAGCACATTGCGTATTTCCATCACTCCATGTGCTTAGTATAAAGTCTGTTTCTGAGCAGAAGGGCATATAGCAAAGTATTGTTCATAGTACTTAAAGCAAAAATGGTGGCTGTTATATATGTTTTTATTCTGTTTTCCATAAATGTATAAACTTAACAATCATATTTAGGACTTTGCAACATATATGGTATCAAACAATGTATGGACATTTGAATGTATTTTCAAACCATTTAAGCCTTCCAATTGGTATCCATTATTTTCTAAACAATACGAAAATATATTAGTTCAAACTTTCTTTGGTTCTGGAATCTATCATACTAAACAAGTCAGTCGTTTTTGTTTAGATGACAATAATTATAAGAAAATTAGGTTTAGCCTTTTTAAATCAATTAGGAGTTTGATCTTCATAATATCATACTATCATACTAGTAATATCATGTTACTTGTTTACTCTATAAGTCTCTGGCAAATAACATCATTTATCACTATCTCGATGGCTTAATTCCACTAAGACCCGCATCACACTGTCCCGAAATTGACATCAGATGGACACACGATAAAGGAAATGTTCAAATTCGGCTCTGATCGAAACAACATCGGGCCATTCGTGAGGGCATCTTAAGCCATCGTATGACCGCCGGTGGAGTTTCTCAGGCTCCGGCAGCAACTTCGGGAGCGGTTGCAAAATCTTTGGCATGCCAAAAAATTGCCGAAAGATCTTGCGAAGGTGTCCATTTTGCCCTTCGTAAAGCCTTCGTCAGGGCATCTTGTCAAATCGTGTCATCTTCGTCTTTACTTTGTGTGATCATCGGTGCCATCGGGCATTTTTAAAGACAATACGAAGAAAACAAGAAGCTGCCCGATTGTCTTAGGAAGGCAACACGACTACGTGAAGCCCTCGCAATCCCGTCGTGTAGCCATCGTATTATAGTACAATTTGTGTTCTGTGAAACTGAAAAGGATATTACATTGTTTTTGTTACTTAATTGTCTTAAATGTAATTTAGGTTAACTTCCTGTTTTATTTAGATGCTTTTATTTTGAAGGTACGCTGTTGACAGGAAGTTGTTGTTGCTATGGAAACAACATGACGGAGTGTGTGGTTCGGGTGCCATCGTGTGGCCTTCTGTAGGCATCGTACTTGCTTCAGCTGTTGACCAAGTTTGGGGCCATCTTCGTGCGAAATTCACAATTCTATATTCCATCTGGTGTCAATTTCAGGACAGTGTGACATGGGCTTAAAGAAAGTCAAACAAGTCGAATCCAGATGTATATATAAAAAAAAAACACATACTGTAGCAAATGACATTCGTCCAAATGACAGCTCCACAAGTAAAGTTGAGAAAGTGGCCGTTTCTCAATCTCGAGGATACTGGCTTCCAAGACAATATTTCAAGGATGCTACGTCATCAAGTGGTGCAGCAGGACCGTTCCAATGTCCAGCATACTTGGAATTCCACCGAGGCCGCGTCCTTGGTTTGAGGGACATTTCGAGGCTGCACATGGGTAGACTTTGCGTCCTTAAAATCCCCACAATGCTTTGCCCACGGACCAATTTCAAAAACCCTTGCGGAGAGTGGCTGAACCGACGCAGCACACATTTAAATGTAAGTATGTAGTATCGTAGAACATGTGTTGGTAAATATGTTACTTTGTTACATTTGTTATCACCAAAAATGTGTTCCGTGAAAGTAAAGCAAGTTCATAATTAGATAGACATCGTGAGGTATTTATTTTCGGTACAGTTTATGTTGAAACCGTTAAAGAGAGTGGCACACTTGTTAGCCTGTTCCATTCTTCTTCGTTTTCTGAAGCTGTGGCTTGGAAGCATACTTGCTTTGTTTCTGAAGGAAGTGACTTGGAAGTACGCGACTACCAAGCCAGCATCCTCGCGATTGAGAAACACCCAGTGTGTCCGGTCATTTGTTTGCATCAACCCTTTAATGGATATAAAACTTGCAAACACAGTGATGGGGACCTTCAAGGAGCTGGGAATAAAATATGGGCTGCTGGAAATGTCCAGAAGCTGTTGTTGAACAACTGTAGAGTACTCACTGTACTGACACTCGGAAACTAGATGAACTGTTGTAGGATGGTAATTTGCTTCAGCGGACATCTGACAGAAAGTTTTGTGGAAGAACATATGGTTTAGCATTGAAAAATGGAACTAGAAGTTGAATGGAAAGTGGAATGCCTGACAACTGTCACCCGAAGTAATTTCCCATACAGGCTTTCCGAGCACTGTGGTTAACCGACTCTTATTACCCTTAAATAATCAAAACTTGGCCCGGGTGTCACGTGTACCAAATATGATTCAATTGAGACGATTCCAGTAGGAATCCCCATTGTGTTTGTTTTTGTTCCATGGGTCTGAGGCCCCTGGAAAGCCAAAGTAAAAATACCCAGAGCTCCCACATATTTAAGCTGTTTCAACATTTGTGAGGCCCAAGGTGTGCCACAGAACGGAATGTCCAACCACGAAGGTTTTGTCTGGATTTATGTGGCCTGGAGACTGACCCACCATGGCTTTTCAAGGGGAGGAAGACAGATATGTTTAGTTCTTTGAGTCTAGTGCAAATAAGGGAGTACAGAGTTACAAGAAAGGTCAAGAGAGGAGGGCAGTTTGGGTGAGTCACGTAAAGATGAAGTTCTTGTTCAAGGCTTCCCCCACTCCCTCTCTCACTCATCCCTCCCACGCAGGGACTCCTCTTAGTTTATAGTGCCTGCTTGTAGCTCATAGTAGAGGAACCCCGGATAAGAGTTCAGGAAAGCCACAGAGAAAAACAGGGTGGATAAGGGCAGTGAGATGCAGAGAATTTGACCTCACTTGATATGAGGAGTGTGACTGGCAAGGGATCTCCCCTTAAGAATTCCTCCCCCCATGTGCTCTGTTAGTTTTTGTTCAAGCTGTTGACATTCTGAATATCTACTGGGAAAATAAGTAAACCAAAATGTATCTGTGAGCTTATATAAGCGAATGATTTCACCGCAAAGCCACACATACTGTCTGGTACATAATATGTTTATATCTCTCATATCTGCATTCCTTTCATTGTTGAGGTGTTCCAGCAGTTGCTCCTCTTTGCTCTGTCCAGAGTACTAAAAACAGCATGGAAATACTGCAGAAAG
Source organism: Gymnodraco acuticeps (assembly GCF_902827175.1). NCBI lineage: Eukaryota > Metazoa > Chordata > Actinopteri > Perciformes > Bathydraconidae > Gymnodraco > Gymnodraco acuticeps. The sequence continues at coordinate 1,634,222 of NW_022989942.1, read as the reverse complement.
AAAACACCATCATACCACACGTTGACACCCACGATTTCCAAAGAATGTAATGGACGTGTTCCCAAAAAGGAGAAAAAGGAGAGTTTGCCAGGCAAAGTACAGACGTACTGCCCATTAAGAGGGATTTCCCAAAACTGCCATGTGAAGTTAGATGTATGGGAGGGGCTGGTATGGAAAAAGGAGGAAAAGGAATATGTGTTTTAATCTTGAAAGAGAAAAAGAACAAGTTGGGCCAAAAGCTTTCCCATAAATGTTAATGAAGGGCTTTCCCAGAAACCTTTTTTTTTTCTCCTTTCAGCATGAAACAAGAGGTCAGGTGCTAATGTTAACCAGCAGGTCTGGATCCAGGGATCTGCTTTTAAAGTATAGTAGAACCATGTGGAATTAACTATACTACAGGGATTTAGCAGTGAGAGAGTTACCTCTACATAATGATGTGTTTGAAGAATTGAACAGACCATGTGCAGTAAGAAGCACAAGAATATGAGAAAAGCCAATAAGATGTTTTGGTTTAGAAATAGAAATCATATGAACACAGCTAGACATGTCAAGGGTGACTCTACATATATACAATCCTGTGGCATGCATGCAGATACTACTTTGAATATTTAAAAGGTTAATATGTTGTTGTTGATTGGCGGACATATTGATGTCATGGTCCCTCAGGATGGCCGGCAAAATCAACTTAACTTCATTAGCGTCAATTCTGAGTCCATTTTTTTTTAAAGGATTCAATATCCTTAAAAAAAGGACAACGCATGAGATCAGCGGCATCGAAAATATAACATTTACTCCTGTATTTCATCTGTATTGTAGAACTCAACTTAACTTGGGCTATTGTAGACACTGTTTTCTCTATTGTCATTCCACAATATTGTGGGTTTGGGTTAGCTTGAGAAAGATGTCAACATGCTGAATACAAATGGTGAACATTTTACTGTTGAGTGTAGAGGCCTTTTTGTACTTTAAAAAAAAAATACATTCACTGTCTGGCTCTACAGACAATGTGATGAACCTACAGAGAATTATAACCTGCATTTACTCTCAATCTTCTGGAACTCCCTTAAGTTTGCAGAAAATTACAGAGTTAGGCCGTCAGCATGCCTTGTAGAAAGCTTGCCTGGTAGCATGTTAGTCAGCCTGTTAACTAGCAAAACAGTAAGCTTGTCCTTCTATAAATCATCTAGCTAACTAGTCTGAAAACAGCCCTTGGCAGGCTTTTTCTGCTCTTCTGTCAGTGATGACAGGCTGCCAACAGTCGGACCCATCCAGCTATGTCTTTGAAGCTGCACATGTAACCCATGTGTGTGTCTAGGAGGGCCACAGGCACTCCCTCGCCTACCTCGCTCTGTTGAGGCCTGGACTCACAAGGCCAAAGACCTTTCCTCTTACCCTCGGGCCTCCATGCAAAAACATCGCCACTTCAGCCAAACGAGACAGACTGTAATGGAAACGGCACACTTTCCAGACACACAAGCATCTCCGTCTGAGCCCCGTCAGAAAAAACATACATACTACCAGCCATGCCCCCCCCCACCACCTTCCCATTCTCTCTGCTCGTCTGGACATTGGGACGTCTTGTATTTCAGGAAATAACTGGGCAGGTTTCATATTGATGATAATACATTATAAACACTCAAGTCAGAGGATGTGGAAGATATATAGAATATATTAAAAATCATTCTTGTAGAATATGCAGCCCTATCTGTGTACCTGCACGATTTGGGGAGGTTGATGGTACATTTCTGCCAAATTTCTTTAAGTTTAATAAAGTCCAGATATTAAATTAACTGACATCTGTATGCTGCATCATAGAGCTAAAACAATACAGATTGACTGATTGATCATTTTTGCTGATATATCTAAAACTGATTCAAAGGGTTACATTAGGATGTTCCCCATGACTCTATTTCTGTCTGACAAAGAGTACAGTTTTAAATCCTGCTTTTGGTGTCAGGGTTTAATAAGGTTAATATGTCAGATTTAAAACAACAATGTAAATGAAACCGTGTTAAAGTGAAGTCCTGGCATCTGCTATGGGCTGATCACCGATTAGAGAAGAAGCTATAAGGTAAGCAGTCACCCCCTCCCCCTCATTTCTCATTTCACCTGTATAGAAGTGGATCAAATATCGCCCTCCCCTCTCAATCAGCCCCCTTCCATCTGATAACCTATAGTGCAGTTCAGAAGCTCTTAAACTTGCCATTCTTAACATTCTCTGGATTCTGGATGGTGTGACCTCATTGGGTGAGCGAAGCTGGTAGGAAAATAGCCCCCGGCCGAGCCTTTGCTTCAACATGGAAACTTAAGCTAACAAAGAATGCATGACTATGTGCAAACTTGACTGTGGCTTCACTTGTGAGGGAGAACAACATGTTTTCCTATGCAGCCGTGTTTTCAGTCCACTGTGCAGATTGTTCTGTGCAAGTACCAAATGTTAGAATCTGTACGGTTCGTCTAAGTGAATAGTTATATGCATGCATGCATGCATACGCGCGCACACACACACACACACACACACACACACACACACACACACACACACACACACACACACACACACACACACACACACACACACACACACACACACACACACACACACACACACACACACACACACACACACACACACACACACACACACACACACACACACACACACACACACACACACACACACACACACACACACACACACACACACACACACCACACACACACACACACACACACACACACACACACACACACACACACACACACACACACACACACACACACACACACACAAGTCTTCACCCTAAAATTAATGATTCCCTCCAATTTGTCCCCATAAGGGAGGCGTGACTGTGTAAACAGATTTAGGTCCCCACAAGTATAGTAATGCTAGGCCACACACACACACACACGCACACACACACACACACACACACACACACACACACACACACACACACACACACACACACACACACACACACACACACACACCACACACACACACACACACACACACACACACACACACACACACACACACACACACACACACACACACACACACACACACACACACACACACACGGTGTGACTACACCAATCTAGTCTAGTCTTATATTCCCACCCTGTTGCCTGTCAGTATGCATTAAGGTACTGTAAAGAACATTTGAATTGTCACTGTTTTACAAGCTGATGCATAAGTACATATATAGTAGGCCTATAGTATAACAACATAGTTAATGAGTGAATACCTTGCTGTTGTTTAATCATTTGGGATTTAAAAGTATCTAGACTCCCCATTGGAGCTCAACTTTGCTGCATGTGCAGGTTTACTGTAAGCGCCAGAGATGATCTACATCACATTCAAGACGATATTGTGACTTTTGCCACTTTATTAAGGTAAGTGCACAGTTTTTTGTTTCACACCAACATATCTGTGGCTGTTAAATAGTCCACTGTGCTCCCCAGCTGGTTGCTAACTAGTCTAACGTTTTGTGCTGACCAGGTTGTTTAGGCAGTGGGTTTTTAGAGCCGATTCAGTCAAAACAGCTGCCTGCTTCCGAATTAGACAACCTCTGTAGGGTTGTAAAAGCTAGGTTCCAAAACAAAATCATAGAATCAAAGACCAAAGATAATATTTGGAATATAAATATAGTAAAATTGACTTGATAGCAAACCATTGCCAACTCAATGTTTTGCAGAGCATCTAATTGATTGTATGTTTCTGCCTCACTTAGAAATACATTAGAATGTTGCTGTTTTTTAACTCTGTTATGGTCCCTGTGAACTATTAAGAAATAAACATATTGACTCTCACTTTGCTAGATTTTTACCCAATTTCATCTCATTGCTGTTTCATGCCGGACATGCAGCAAAGACCTGAGAGCTTGTCAGACATTCCTTATTGGAAACTGCTGTCTACAGTTTATACGGAGGGTTTATGAGAGCGGGGAGACTCAACTTTATTAAAGAAAGAAAACGGTAAGCTAAAAGCTGCATTGAGCTGCAGAGAGGGTCAAATGTAAATTAGGCGGTTTAATACTACAGACAACCGTTTCAACAATGCATGGAATTACTTGTTTCAATGACACATTTTAAAGAGACACATCTAATAAGATTTTGTTTAAAGACGCAAAAGCAAAATGAAGCAGGTTGATGCAGGTGTAGTAGAGGTGGATGCCGATGAGGAGGTGGCAGCGCTTGTGTGGTAATGCTTGTTGCAGTTCTGATGGTAGAAAGCAATTATATGGCCCTCTGCTTTATGGAATGTTCTTGGAATACAGAGCAAGCAGATCCATTATGTTTGCTAATCAAGCAGAGTGTGTGTCCTTCTGTGTGTGTTTTTGTGTGCATGTGTGTGTGTATTTGTGTGTGGGAGCGTGTTGCATGCCTCTCACTGGAGCACATAATTACTAGCTGGTGATAAAAAGAGGAGAAGGGGGCATTGTGGAATAGCTGTGGCGTGAGTCGTCATTTCTGCTGGGGTTTATTGAATGACCATAGGTGGACATGATTAACCACACACACACACACACTTTAATCAATATTTTATCAAGTAAATATCAGAATTGGCAAATGCTTAGAAAAATGGAACATGTTTGCTAAAGTGTCTCGTCGCCAAAAATGTGCAGCGCACACACACAAAGACAAACCACAACTTTGGAACGATCAGCACATCAGGCATAAAAAAAAAAAAAAAATGGAAAGCTTTTTATACTCATAACTAGGCTCTGAAAACATTCATTTAGTCAGGCTCTGCTGAATCATTTACCCAAACTGAGGTGGAAAAAATATATAAGCACGAAGTCTGGCTTTTACGTAATGCCAGCAGCAGTCAGTCAGAACCACAGGATGCATACAGGGAAGCAGAGAAAACAAACACTGAAGGATGTCCTTTCTGCATACTTGATGCTTTTCCCAGCCGCAAATACCAAAGTTAGCCCGGGACACTGCAAAACAGATTCAGTCTAAACCGACCTGCAAATTTACCTTATAAGGGTTTGAATACTTTGGGCCTTAGGTTGGGTTTATATGTGTATACGTGTCTGTCTGTGCGTAGGTGTGCTGGAAGAACGAGGATAAGTTCAATATTTCGCACAGCTGGTTAGTCTTTGTTATCATCTAGAGATGGGGCCTCTGGCAGCTTTGGCGGTGGTTTAGGAAAGCTTAAAGCAGATGAAGTAGAGAATTCCACGGTTACCACTTGGTCTAACATAATTTTATCCTAGTGGTCCAAGCCAGCAACACAGACACAGAAAACCTCCTGGTGGTAGTTCTGAACTGGAACATTGTTGGAATTCTGGTAACTTCCATCCAAAGCCTCCCCTTCCTCTGCAGTTCTTGAAGTTTATGCATGATTAAGGCTAATATTTACTGCAGTCTGCTCCACCACGGCTGGATAAATATTGGTTAGTACTCCTCACATCACAGTACTTATATGATTATTGTTTTCTTAAACCAATGCAACCAATGCATTCATAATTAATGAATACCCCCTGTATTTCTAAAAATATGATATAAGCTGCTAAAATGTGTGGTTTAGGGGTTAAGATACATATAATTTACAGTGATGGCAATGTCCCCGGTTTTGTTGCATGTCACACCTCTGTCTTTGCCACTTACCTTCACTATCTGTATTTTTACTGTGGCTTATTAAAAAAAGACGACATTTCCAAATACATCTATGAAAATGCATCTACAAATCCTTAAGAATTATTTTACTTAGAGAAGGGAAATAAGAAAAACAAACTGAGAGACCATGGGTTTGCTGAGAATAACAAATGCCTGTCCAAACAGCTTAGGTCAGAGGAAATGGCTTTCATACATGTTTATAACCTCAGAGCAAATGCAAAAATGTCACAAGGATTCATTAACATTTAAATAATCGAAAACAACAACCCATTAAACTATATGGATCTGATTGATGAATCGGAGTTGTTCTGATGTTTGTAACATCACATTTAATTTTTTTTGGAAACCAGCCAAAACTATTGCCATAAGTTGACAATAATGTGAGGATATCTTGATATGAAATTGGTCAGTTAAGCAATGTGTACTCTGACACAGGATGTGACCGCTACATATTTCTATATTTAGACTATTTGTTACAATAGTTTTGAATCTTCTGTAAGGACTGTGCTGTCAGGAGGTTTCATGTCTGTACTCATGCAAACGGAAGTTAACCAAAGTAAAATGACTGTTCCAGTATGTCAGATCTTATCATGGTGGTTCACACACAGAGCGAGTCTGAAACAGTATACTGATTAAGACGCCGGGACCCTTGAATACATGTGACACATGAACAAGCTACCTTAAGTGCGCTCATTATGGCAGGCATGCAGGAGCAAAGCATGCCCAGCCTTCTGCCTTACAGGGCCAAGGCCACAAAGTTCAACCTTGAGGTCAGGAGGAAAGATGTAGCAGTTCACAGAGACAGCACACACTCACACAGCCATGCATGCATATAATCAGAGAAGAATGCACGTGCATACACTCAGAGTCAGACCCTTGACTTCTCTAATCAACAGCTGCTGAGGAACACATGCAAGAGTGCCGACTTCATGCCAACGATAAGAGTAATACCTCACTTTGGAGTCACAGTTCACGGCTGGACACGATGGCAAATACCTTTGGAAGTGCTGAACAAAGGCTGTTCATTTAGGGTCCCAGCTATGTTTAGACCCCTACTCAGGGCATGCAGTCATTGCTTTAAATCTCAATGCATGTTGGACTGTAAAACTCCTGAGAAATGTCTGCGCCCACACACAATGTGAGTGACAGAAAGCTAAACAGCACATTAAAAACCTATGAGTAGTAAGATAATGGAGTAAAGGCAATTTAATAGAAAATGTACTTTCTTATGATTTCCTTTAAAACGTCTTTAGAATTTAATTAGTTTATCAACATTTCCAAAATATTTGACTCACACCCAGTGGTGGTTCTTGACCAATTTTACTGTGGGGTCCAGGCTGGGGCCAGTTATTTTATGAGAGGGGCACAATAAACGTGGGTTAAAAAGACAAAGACAGTATAAAGTAAGTTAATTGTTTAGTAACAATTAAGTAAAAACATTGTTTCAATATATTTTTTCATTTACAGTACTTGTTTTAGTAAGTCAATTACAACTTTATGAAATGACATGTATAGTATTTGCTGCAACACTGAATATAAGGCAGTGAACAGTTCAATCTCTACTGTACATCCGGGTCTCTGCATCCCAGGCTGAAGTTTTCTCTTCTAGAATTTCATATAACAGAAACAATATTCTGCGATTCTCTGTGATTTTTTGTCTCGCAATGTCTAGGTTTGAATCTTACTTGAAGTAAAGAGAGAACAGCCTCTGGTCGGAGATGACCAGTGTAGTTTTTTTATCTTGCGCGCATCAGCCGGCCAGTGGCGGTGTATCTCAATTTCATCGCGGGCCACATTGGAATTATGGTGGCACTCAAAGGGCCGGTTGTATCTTTAAGACTATATAAATATTTAATATATATAAAATGATGTATTATATTACATTATTGCCTCTGCATTGGATTATTATCGGATAGGGTAATAACTTCATAATTAACTGCGTCTGAAAGCAGAAGTCTACGGCAAATAATTGCAAGTCTCTTCGGTGTGTGACGGCCCCAGAGCCTGTGTGCAAGATGTGTTACAGGTCTTACGGTGGGGTGGAGCTGAAGAGGCCAATCAGCGCGATCGCGGACACCTGGCCGGCGCCGAGGTGCTATTAAGCCCAGCTGCCCGGAGTCACATGGGGGCCCTGACTCTCTCCAAGCCGGCCGCAGGAGGAGTAACACGGCGATCCTCTCCCCTCGTCTATCCATATTGTACAAAATACTGAACAATCGCAATAAATGTGCCGTGGCTTTTGGAAACTCGTGTACGTCTTGTCATCTTTCCGTTGTGGCCTACGAGCCAATCATAACAGGTGAGAATGTCACAAAATGATTTAAAAAGAAAAGCCAAATTCTGGAAAAAAAAGTGACATTTGGGGGGAAAAGGTAACATTTTGAAAAAATCTCGAATTCTGAAAAAAAAGTCAAATTCTGAGAAAAAAAAGCATATTTTGAAGAAAAAAAGCCAAATTCTGAGAAAAAAAGTCAAATTTGAGATGCATTGTGGGACATGTAGTTTATGGGCAACGTGCTTCTGTAAATCGGCATGTAACCGTATAATAAACATATTATTCTTTGCAAGCTCTTGTGGGCCACAGAAAATGAAGTCACAGGCCGGATTTGGCCCCCGGGCCTTGAGTTTGACACCCCTGCTTTATGCCCCGGCCACACGAGGACGATAACGGTCGTATCTGCTACAGTTCACTATCAGATAGACGGTTCGGCCACACGAGGCCGACATGGAAACGCAGAAAACGATAACAGGTCCCAAGGTGGGTAGATCTGCAAACGAAACGCTCTCGGGGGGCAAACGGCTCTGTGTTTACGCCTATACGATCATTTCCTGATAACGTTTAAACAATAGCCCCGCCTCTCCCCACCTCTCCTGCTCAGAGATCAGCTGCTGGGCTGTCAGAAGAGGGGGAGGAAAATAGAGGCTCCGTTTTGTATTATTATATAGAGTCGTTATTCATTTGTGTTAAAGCTCAATAAATAACAAAGAAGACCTTTGACTGGCACTTTTCTAATTTTGTCCGGCGAAAAAAAATCTAACTGAAACTCTGCCGCACGGTCATCTGCTGGTGGCAAACCGGAGAGATTTACAGAAGGAGCAAACGCTTGCCTCGGGGAGGGAGAAAAAGAGCCAGAGCGTCCACAGCGGAGAATAAACAGAAGGGCAACCATGGCAACCATGCGCGGGAAATCTTCTTCGCTGCTTTTGTGGCAGGACTACAGCACCACTTACAGGCCTGGCATATGTACTACAGCGCCTCCAGCGCTCTTGTGCGGTCTTGTGTGAACGGACACGTTTCTGGTGCCTGTTGTGTGTGGACGGAATACTTTTTTGATAACGATTGCGGTCCGTTTGCGTTATCGTCCTCATGTGGCTCCAGCCTTAAGGGGTCCGACTAGAATGCTGAGTTAGATTATCTGCCTCTCGTACCAGCGCTTTAGCCAATAAATCGTAATATTATCAACTTTTCTTGATTTCCCCCCTCCCCAGAACCGCCCCTAGTCACACCATCGAAAAAGGTATCTGAACAGTAATTGTGTGCAGAATTTGTCACAAAGGATTCATTTGTCACAAAGGATTCATTTGGCATGTTATTGCCCTATCCGCTCCATCTTTCATTTATTATTCCTTTGCAGCTAAACTCTCAGTTCAGATGGCTTGATAAACGAGGCTCTACACAATAAATTCAGACCGTGGCTTATTTCTGTGACCAATCATGACCGTGCTGGCTCGTTGCACTTAGTCCATCATCGTCTCCACAGACAAAATCCCTGCTGGATAGTTCGAGGAAGCTGCTTAACAGTTGCATAATACACAAGATTACAAAAGTAAAAGTGAATCTCATGATGTAAACTCACAACCAGAGTTGCCGTTAGCCGGTAATTACCGGACTACGACCGGTAAAATATGCTGAAGACCGGCAAATCTAAATCTCTCCGGTCAAAGTGTCCGTTCAAAATAATTTCCGTTTAGCGCAATTCCACATCAGTTGCGCAATTTGCACCATTTATGTGACAGACAAAAGAGTATGTGACAGACAAGAATAGTCAATTCTAATGTCTAACACGTAATGTGGAGAAAGAGATGTCCTGTATGGGTTGATTGTGCGTTGATCTGTTGGTAATGCCTCGGGGTTCCGGTGGGCATGTAAACAAATGCATAATGCTGCGCTATACTTTGTGGCCTCACCCAGTTGCATAGCGACACTTATTGTTTAGGTGTCTTTTAATAAGCAGGTAGTCATATCATTAGCTAGAACTAGCTGGATCTGATCGATATGGACATAAACGCGAGTGAAGTCTAATCTGACGGGAGAGAGAGATCAGCTGCTGCTGACGAGTCGACACGCAGCTCTGCATGATCAGCGGTGAGCGGACAAAACACACACTTCAGGTTAGAATATCACAAGTAGCTATTTTAATGACCTCTCAAACTACCGTAACTAGTTATAGTAGATATGTTTAGTTTTACTGTCGGGTCACTCATTACTGATCCGCGAGCTGCATGATACTGACGGGCTGTCAGGAGAGGGAGAGAGCGCTCCGTTTATTATTCCCGTGTTATTGTAAATTACTGCAGTCACTTTTGAATAATGTAGTTAATCTTCTATAATTAGTTTAATATTGAATCATATCAATTTGTTTTAAAGCTCAATAAATAACAAAGAGCTTTGACCGGCACTTTTCTCATTTTGTCCGGAAGATTTAAACTTTAACGGACATGTTGACCGGCGAAGAAATATTCTAACGGGAACTCTGCTCACAACGTTAACCGTTTGTGGGCAAAAGCTTGAATTTTAAACAAATTAAACTGACTGCAAATGAAGGAGAAACAGATGCAGCAAAGACGTTTCTGTTATGATTAAGACCCTGTGGGTTACTTGGGGGGTGTTCCCCATTCAGAAAGGACCCCTAAATGAATGTCTTGGTTAAAGGGCCAAGCATGACTAGATATATCCTTTTACTATAAGTATTTGGAAACATGGAACCAATGTTCTCATGCTTCATAAAGGAAAAAGATCTGACAGAAGTAATCTTTTCGTACATCATTGCAAAACCTTTCCAAATCCCTTAAATGTTGTTATGATTTCTGGCCTAAACTATTTAAGACTTTTCCCAATGAAGCCGGCGGCTCTTATGTTTGTTATCACCCGGTGATGTCATGGACCCAATCTGAGAGGATTACGCAGATGGTGGGAGAGATGAACCGTGTGTTAGCTCAAGGAAAATGTGGATTCCTTTCACAATCTGGGGGAAGAATGACGAGGTATTTGGCTTCACATTAATCTTTCTTCTTACGAAGAAGATTTGGATCGACACCAAATTGTTTCATTGTAAATGCTCAGTCTTGTGGTTGCATTTCCTCTAACAAATTCCTCCTCAAGGCTGAAGGAAACAAACAAAAACAACAAGACTGAGACAATGGAAGAGGGTTCATTCAAAATGTGATCCTGTGGCAGAACAATCAATTCAATGTGCTCTCTTTCTTGTGTTCCATTAGTCATTGTCCTTGAAAGGTAATCACAATTGAGGTGGAAGAACGTAGCAGTCACATTGTTTCGATTTCACTTCCATTACATATCAGCTTCAATAAACAATAACCTAACAGGCAACATTTCCCAAGGGCAAACATACAGCAGTTGACTAACTATTCAAATAAAGTAAAGGAAAGCACACATATTTTACATTCCTGATGTTTTATTTCAGTGCATTGCGCCCGTCATCAAATAGCTGATAAGAAAGTAATTCTATCCACTTCCTCTGCTGACTCTTTAGTCACTATGTTGGACTCCATAAATGGTCAGACAGTAGGTTCTCACTCTCTATTTAGGGTTTACCCTTAGTATCAGCTGTTTAGGGTTGGACGGATCATGTGCAAAAATCCAAATCATAATTTTGGCACACTGATTATATGGAAACCTTCAGGGATGTAGCGACCTTAACTCAGTTTACCCATGTTTTATTGATAAGCATATGTATATATATATATATATATATATATATATATATATATATATATATAATATAGTATACTGGTAGAACAGTATGTTGTTAATACTGATGGGCATAATTCTTATGTATTAAGTAAACAATACTAATAATTAGTCTTTTTTATTTAAAGATCAAAAACAACTATAAGTTGATCTTACTACAAAGTACAATGTTGATGGCAGACTCTTCAGGAACAAAAGGTGACAGAAATGCGCCTTTTGGATGTTTTCCTTTGTGGATTTACAATGGTATTTAAGCATGAGAAGAATATAAAAAAAACATTCTTCTCAAAACAGGATGATTAACAGGAAGGGAAAGCAATAAAAGAAGCACTCTAAGAACTCTAAGAACTATTGAATACAACAGTCTAATAAGGACAAATTACATCTCAGACATGTAGGGCTTTGTCTACTTGTGACAAGGCTTGTCACAGATGAAACACTGAGTCAGGATCCATTCTGGCACCAGAGCCATATATGGTCAAGACGTCCATTTACGTGTCTACCAGTCATGCTGACTAGTTTCGAGCAGGTGATGGCAGAGTTCAATGACATTTCTGAGGAGACCTTGATGCCCCGCCGCCATGACAAGAGCATTCCTGTGATCTGGACATGTGACTCTCCATCTGTTTGCAGGTTTATTTGTAATGTGGCCGGCATGTTGACAAGCATGATGTAATGCTTAACTTTCATATATGGTTCAAGCACAAATGTTGTTTCAGCATGTCATGGTCACTTTGCGCTATGTGACGCAGGGTGTCATTTAACACACTGTGTCATTATGTCATGTAATTCTAACTCGCACTCTGCACTAAAAGAGTCAAAAGTAATTGAGCTTGAGTCCATAATGTGAAATTGTGCGTTTAATTGTAGTTTATGATTTTTGTACTTTCTCCAAATTCCCATCAGTTTGCATATAAGTTATACGTGCATGAACTAATAAAATGCCAGAAACTCTCACAAATGACATAAAATATGATCTAAAAAAAAAAAAAAATCATAAAAAGGGGACCAATAGAGTTGCAGTGATGGAGCCACAGATTGATCTGCCTGGAGGGCTTTGTTACAGTGACGTCAATTAACTATCTGAAAAATCATCACATTTTTTCCCCAGAAGTACGGACAGTGTCAGACGAAAACAAACAAGTCTTTCAAACTAAAGGTGTCATTTTTTTTTTTTTTAAAACCTTGAATATAATCATATAAAAGCAGACATGCTGTCAGAGGACAGGAATGTGAAATGGAGCACAGTGGGAATGTCTCACAGGCTGTGTGTGTGTGTGTGTGTGTGTGTGTGTGTGTATGTGTGTGTGTGTAACTCCTTAGCTCTGGCAATGGACAGGTGTGCTTCTTGTGCTGGCTGTTATTGCCCAGCCAGCCTTTTTATTACCGTCTCGCACCCAGCCAATCACATCCAAATACTGGTAAACAGGTAGAAGAGAACAACCATCAATCACTGGGTGCACTGAGACCCGACTCAGGCCCCCCACACACACACACACACACACACACACACACACACACACACACACACACACACACACACACACACACACACACACACACACACACACACACACACACACACACACACACACACACACACACACACACAAACACACACACACACACACACACACACACACACACACACACACACACACACACACACACACACACACACACACACAAAAAAAGACCAGCAACACAAAGAGCAGAGTGTATTTTTGGAGGACAATCCTATTTTTCCAGGCATGTTTCTGTCATTATCATTCCTGGAGTAGCTCATGTTTGAAGTCAACGGGCCGTAGAACAGCACAGCGCTCACTCTGTACCGAGTGGGACGGCTACGGAGAGATGATGGGGAAAGCAGGTGCTGTGATTGGGACTACGCTGCTGCCAGAGAGGTAGAAAAGAGATGGCGAGTAATACAAAGGAGGTGTCGGCAACAATGACACCGAGAGCTTTCTGACCTTATTTCCCTCACTAGACCCCAACTCCGTCTGATTAGTTTTCATATCCACTTCTTGTTGCTGTCTGATCAGTGGGTTTAGTCTATCACGCCCCTGGTCTGCCTCTGTCTGGCAGTGGGGTTGTGTTTATGTCTAATAGAGAGGAGTAACAAAAGCGGGAGCTGTTTTCCTACATAGAGAGAGAGTGATGGCGATGAAACCTCTTGAAAGCCTTGAGTGGTTAACACATTTCATATTTGTATCTAATGTGTTGAACGTTTATATTATATTGAACTTTCTTTAACTTATATGATCATGTTTAATCAGAGTATTGCTCACTAAAAACTTTAAAGAACAATTCTGGTTTATGAGAACTTTTTTTTTGTTTCAGCCATCATTAAATCAAGTTTTTGCTGAGATCCGGTAACATATAGCCTAGGAAACGCGAGCAGTCAGATGATAAGACAGGCCGCAACATAGCTTACAGTTTCTCTTCAGCATGAATTCAACATACAAACAGATGAAAAGTTAAGCTGAGCTCAGGCCGACTCAGCTCAGACAGCTTTATCATGTGTGGGCAGCAGAAGAGACCGATAATGAAATTAGGTCTGCGCCGTGAGCGGAGGAAGTGTCTTCCAGCAAATATGGGGCTGATGTCATCCGTCTCGACAACAGTAGTCTGGAGAAACAATGACTCCAGCGCAACGAGATGTGGGCGGTTAGGTCATTACGGAGGTCGGAGGGTAAAGACTGATGAAACCGCATGGTTTGATGGAAAAGGCTTTCATGACCTCTACTATATATACACTCCGCAAGAAGAAGTGTTTAAAGATGATGACAGCATGACAAATGTGTGTTAGTGAGTGTGTCAGGGGGTGATGTAATGCCTGCCGCAGAGTTCAAAGCTCAGATAAGCATTTAAAGGGGAGGACCTTTAACCATGTAGTTACATATACTATAATGTTCTATACGTCAACAATGTATTATTTTATTAGATATGATTTAACCAACAACATACTCAGCAGCTGTAGGCAATCTGATGCCTCATTTGGGAATTCAGTTTAGATCAGATAAACTAAAGAGGACATCACCTTTTGAGAAAACCAGCTCACTGTTTTTTTTTTCACACTGTGACTCTCAGTATTCAGAGTGGGTCACGTCTATTAACACCTCAGTAAATATGAAGATCATTTACAATCCCTGGGCGCCACAACCTCAATTACAAAAAAATGTCAGAACGAGCTGCAAAACGTTGCTGGTGCTCGTTTATTATTCATGAAGACAATGCACCAAAAGTAATTCAGCAAAAAATGTTACCCTCCTTGCTATTCGGAGGCGATAGTGAATACTGAATGACAGGGCAAAGTCACATTAGGGGTTTTAATCATGTTGTGATGAAAGGAAACCTGGCATATGACACACTCCTCAGAGGCCTGAAGCAAAAAAAAGAAGCTGCAAATGGTTCGGTACCTGGCCTAGATTAATGGCACACACTCAGGCATTAATGTGGCATCACTTATCTACAGCATCATCATTCAGAACCCTACTGAAAATATGTGAATATTTATTGGAAACCTTGATGTGAGCCTGCTTAATATAGTTTAATATTATGTTATAAGTTACCAAAGCTCTCAGTTGCTCTCCTAGACATGTTGTGCATGCTGATTGGCTTATCTAACATCTGTCGGGAGGCAGGTTTGAAATAGAAAAAAACATGTAAGTGAATGATATACTCACCACTTTACTTTGTATAATTCTATTACATGGATATATACATCTATGGAGCTATCATGTTTAGCATTTTATCAAAGCATTCTCAATAGAACAATTTTAGACATAAATATACTTATTTAACTAATTTATTTCAAGGAAGTTGAAGATGGAACTGTTTAAACTACAACGCAGGCAACCAACATTTCTAACATGCCATAATATCATCTGATTGCCAGATTTCTTGGGTCATGACACCCCCCCAATGTGCATGTCAACTGATCTGGCAAAAACTGATTAGTTGGGGAGTGGGGAACCAATTTGCAGAAATCCTGCATAATTCATACAGTATATTTGCTTCTTAATATATCCCAGTTGTTCACATGTATTGCTTGGTAACATGAATGATGCTAATGGTGTCATAGGTGTCAAACAATTGAATTGTAAGGTTGAACATAAACATATCTATCAACGCTTAAAACTCAAATGACTATTTTACCAGCCTGAGTTTTAGGGTCTCTATAGTTAACTATTCAATATCTCTTATTAGGTTGATTCTTTTCATATATTGTGTAAAAATTACGCACGTTTTTTCCATGCTTCTATGACCACTTCTTGAGCATCTACACTTTTTTATACAGTCCAACACTGTAGCTAATGTTATTTCAAACCCAGTGAAAGAGACAGAAACATTTAGCAGTAGGATCAGTGCTCCTGGCGCCGCAGGGCCTATCTATGGATATCTCTGAGAGGAACATATGGGAAACCAGGGGACAGTTAAATTACTAATCGACACACACACACACACACACACACACACACACACACACACACACACACACACACACACACACACACACACACACACACACACACACACACACACACACACACACACACACACACACACACACACACACACACACACACACACACACACACACACACACACACACACACACACACACACACACACACACACACACACACACACACACACACACACACACACACACACACACACACACACACACACACACACACACACACACACACACACACACACACACACACACACACACACACACACACACACACACACACACACACACGGAGTTGACCTGACATGGCTGGTTGAAATAGGTCAATCAATAGCATCCCGAGTACAGCGGTGACGTGGAGGAACTGTGTGGTCTGTTATGGCTGGACAGAGAGCACGGCTCAACAGCAGCAGGAAACACACAATGACTTCTGCTCACAGCCGGGACACAGAACCTGTGTACGTCTGCGAGGGATGTCTGTGTGTATACGTGTGTAATTTGAGTGCCTGGAATAAGCGTTTTAGCAGTTTGTTGTGTTGTCTGTTTTCTTATCTAATTGTGTGTATGAATCTGTCTGGCTGTGGATGCATTTGTCTATTTATCTCTTCACTTCTTTGCGTGTGTTTATGTGTGTGTCTTTGGGTGGGTTAAAGGGTGGGATCGGAGGACTAAGGCAATTGAAAAAGAGGAAACTAATGCCCAGCACGTTCTCAATACTTCCTTCCAGACTGCTTATATTTGAATTGAATGTGTAGTCTATACTATTGTCTCACTCTATTGGCCCTACATCAAACCTCATTTATTATAAATGGTTTACAAATGTACAATAATTTGAAAATATATGTGTATGAATAGATAGAGGATTAATGATTGTTCCTAAAATAAATAACCCAATTTTTTAGATACTCTAAGCCAGGGGTTCCCAAAGTGGGGGTCGCGAGATGATACCATTTTTTTTAATCAATTTTCTTAAAAATATTATTAAACAACATGTGCATAGACATTTTTCAGGGGCGGACTAGCCATCTGTATAATTTCCCCGCAGCGAGGCTCCCCCCGTTGATAATCCACTAGCGCAGTGTTTCTCAAACTTTTTCATACCAAGGACCACTTAACCAATAAAAACACACTCACGGACCATCTAACTCCACAAATATCCAAAAACAATAGGCCTGCTTACCACTCCAACAGTACATAACAGCCTAATAATGACAGCTTAACCTTCTCTATATCGCCTCGTTCACACAATAAATCAACAATACAAATACAACTACAGATAATATAAGCATTTAGTTCTCAGGTTTTATACCTCTTATAAAATGTAGACTACATTTATTACGGAGTTTATGTCCGAGCCAACAGACTCACAGATTGTTGGCTACTGAGAGATATGCAAAATACACCGCATGAAGTACGACACAAACCTCCGCTGTGGATTTTCAAAACAAAATACAGTAAAACTATGGTCGCAGGCCCAAGTTTAACTCTCTGAGGCCTGCATGGTCTGCCTACAAAACAAAAATAAAAAACCTTTATGCAGCCCCAACAACAGCCTCTGATCATCAACAGACTTCATGCAATGCTTCATCGGATGCATATATTAGATAATAATCTCTATCTCACTCCTAACACATCTAAATCTACTTCCAGCATGGATAAATGTTCATAAAATACATCCATTGTTTGTTCTATATGCTTCTTGAAATCCTAAAAAACACAGTTTTTCTAGAACAGATTACAAATCGCCTGAAAATGGTACAAACAAGTGGCAACATGTGTGACAAAGGTGTTGCGCTGGCTGGGCTATATCATGCAATGAAAATAAACTTAAACTTTGACAGGGGTCGCCAGTCTCTGGCATTGTTATTTTGGGGGTTGCGGGCTGAAAAGTTTGGGAACCCCTGCTCGAAGCCATATAAATCACAAAAAAGTGTTGATGCTGTACTTTTGAAAATAATAATGAAAACGGTTTAACCATGAAACAGGAAGTTGGTTTAACTCATGGTGTACATCATCTAATCGGCTACATTTGATGAGCATTCAGTGTTTCCCCTAGGATGGAGTCATAGCAGCGGTGCTAAGGCACACAGGCCTAGCAGAATGTGAGCGCGGAACATAGAGTAACACAAATACTACACATCCAAACAACAATCAATCAAAAATAAAATGATTTTTTTTTTTAAATGTTGAAGTGAAATGCATCAATCTGGTGCACTTAGAGCACAACATGAATTTATCGATACAGCTCTCAACACTCAGATGAAAGGGAGCTGTATACTTTTCAATAATCTTTAGAATATGATCACAACCAATAACAAATCATTTAAACTTGTTTATTCTCATCTTACCTAGTTAGTATTCTTTATTTTTCTTTATGCATATTTTACTAATCACTCCCCTTTTAAACTGTTTTTTTGTACTGTCCTATAGTACACATTGGAATGATTTCTTACTTTATTTTTTACAACTATATTAAATAAATAAAGGTGTGCTCTCTCTAGCTCTCTCGCTCTCTCTCTGCCTCGCTCGGTCACAGAGGCTGTGTGCTCCTCCGTGGCGATGACGCGAGCGCCACGTATTATTATTTTAATGCATTAAAAAACATACCTGGCTAGCGCCCCGTAGCAGCGGGTTATTGAATGAATGGTTAATGAACATTTAACAAAACCATGAGCTAACATGCAACAACTATGGCGACATTCAAGCTCTGCCCACTCACACAACTCCTGCAAAGTTTGTCGAAGACAGTAGCGGGAGGTACGTTTCACTCAGATCAGTGTGGATGCGGACACGTACTGTAGGCCTGCGACCCGCCAGTAACCTCAACTCTTTGGGAGTGCGAGTGCTCGTTCACCACTGCTTGCAGCTTTAACTTTGTAGTGTATGTTCATGATGGGCTGCACTTCATACTCCTCAGATAAGACTAGCAGAAATGACTTAAATAGATGTAGCCCTGTGATCATGACTATTAGGTGTATTTTTGCTTCTGCTGATTAAACTTTTGACTGTGGTTTGTTCACATTATCTTTGGCAAACAATACCCAAAACATGACCTGCACACTCCTCTCCATCACATGTTCTCCCTGGAGACACGTTTCACTGCGTAATGTGATAGATGGCTTGAGACCAGCATTTGTGAGCAGATATCTTTCTTCCATCTTAAATAAATAGATTTTGTAGCAGAATTAAACTTTCAAACCCCAGGTCCTACGGCAAACAGCTGCCACCAGCTGGAAAACGCCTTTTCTTTTTAGCGGTGTCTGACATTTCAGTTTATGGGCAATTATTGCCCTGCATCTCACTAATTTTATGTAATTATCCTGTAGCTGTCAAGCTAGGTTTGCTTGAAGATTCAGATTACAACAGTGTTATTTGAAATGTATTTGAGCCAATGGTTCCCATGTGCTTTAACATTTACAGCAGAGTGCTAAAAGGGAAATGGACCCATTATGACTGAGGAAAGGATGGCAGATTCTTCCTAATAGCTTTGCTGTTATGAGCCTGGCATCTGCGAGACATCGTTCTGTCTCCAAAACATTACCGGAGCTACTTGGCCATCGTTCAGCTCCGTCAGGCTTCTTCTGAGAACCGCGCACACTCTGATAAGGCAACCCGCGGGCTCAAAGGAACAAAACAGGCCTAATTTAGTACTTTCAGAGTTTATTTGGCTTCAGGCTTTCTGAGTCATCACTACCTTTCAAGTCATTAACAAATCCTCTTGATTCATGGAAGGCTTTTTACCCCTGAGAGAGGTTGAGTGATATAACTGCATATCTCTTACAACCACAGCATGTTCCTGAGCCATCAAGGTAACCACAACACATACTCTGGTAATTGTTGAGATGAATAACAAGTCAGCAACTTAGATAATAGAATAATCATTTATACAATTTATAAAGCACAAATGCCTAACAACAATAAACCAATCAAGCAAGTATTTAAATATTAGGATAAAATACAAATCAATACAATACATGAGCGCTGGAGCAAAATCAGGGCCAGTGAGTTGCTGACATAACAGTTTGACCTGTAAAGGAGCAACTGGCAATGTGGCTACCTGGAGTGCAGATGTTCTGATCCTGTCTGCTAACCGACTGATAATAACATCCTCTGCTGGCCAACAGGACTGCTGTTTGTCGGTCTTCCTGCTGACCCCGCAGCCCCTGACCTGTGATCACCTGCCAAGACGGTTTCTCTGGAAGCCGGGAAGTGAGTGGGAGACTGGCCAAGTGTGATTTACCCCCTGCAGACTTTTCTATTATTAACCTGATCTTATGACAGAGACTCAGTAGCACACACGGATTAACTCACGGGCACTTAGACACATAACGTCTTTCCTCTGAGTTTAAAACACTTGTATATGGGAAGTCATGCAAAAGATTAACCAATGCCGAAATGCAAGGTGTGGTGTGTGTGTGTGTGTGTGTGTGTGTGTGTGTGTGTGTGTGTGTGTGTGTAGTGTGTGTGTGTGTGTGTGTGTGTGTGTGTGTGTGTGTGTGTGTGTGTGTGTGTATGTGTGTGTGTGTGTGTGTGTGTATGTGTGTGTGTGTGTGTGTACCTTTTCTAATCTTTCAATGTCTCCGGAAGTCTGCAGGACCCTCCAACTGCTCGGGGCCCCAGCGAATGACCTCTGGAACAGTACATTGCTTTACTCATTACTAGGTTTATCTGTTATTTAAATATCCTAATTAAGAAAGATGTATTGCATTGTTTTTAGTAACACTATCTGCAACACCAGTATATGACCTTCATCTTTTTCTGAACGGAAAAATATGATGTATCACTTATCCAACTGCTAGAACACTGCGATGGGAACCAAGGGGCTAGGTGTGAGTGTGACCTTGTATCATGTCAGGTGTGACCCCACCTTTTTCCCCCTCTTCTGTTTTTAAATATGCAACGCAGACTCGACTCTTTGTCTTTCCATTTGCAGACAGTGTTGCTCACTGTATGACTGACTGAACCTTACCGCAAGAAATAAAACACAACAAAGACAGCTGAATGGTTTGATTCCTCATTCACATGTGATAAATAAAAGAGCCGCCACACTTCTTATTGTGGGTTTGGGGCCCCAGAGCAATTAGATGAGTTTATGGTAAGGGCTAAGAAGCGGAGAAGCTTGTCATTCTGTCAGAGCTGATTTCCTCCTCGCTTCAAACCCTAACCTCCCTGGGCTGCCAAGGGTTCACGCGGGCCAACAAGCGTATCTAAAAAAAATAAAAAAAATATGAAAGAGTTGAGGAAACTAGAACATTTTTTTAAACCCTGCAATGATTTTGTTTTTACTTCCTGTCATTGCATTTTGTTGCTAAGCGATCCGAGCCATAACATGCCTGCTGGCCGTAACTCTATTTGATGCCTGGCAACATAAAAACAATTTCGTCCAATAAAGGGGGGGGCTGCTGGGAATTGGCAGTTTTGTAATACTTTTGCATTAACAGATAGACTCACAGTGACTTTGTGAAGTTACAGTACCATGCATGCATTATGAAGCAGTTACATTTCCAAAGCTGAACCTCCTGTCATATTCACTGAACCACAATGTCTGTCATCATACAATCCAAGTGCTGTGGGAGGTTTTAGGTATTCATAGCCTGTAAAGGATTTGTGTTAACAGAAAAACCTTCAAACCATACATACAAAAGCGTATCAAACAGTGGTCAGCTATCATGCTATCCATGACACAGGAGTGAAATCCAAGACATTCTTTCCACAAAGGAAGTGAAAACACACTATAAACACTGAAAGCACTAGTAGAGCATAGCATTCCCTACATGAATGAAAAACAAATATCTATGTTGCACCTCCCCGTGCAGTCCCAAGAGCGTTTCCCAACACTGTTGATGTCTTTTTTCCAAGTTCAGTGCCAACAAAATACTTCATCCGCTCCACCTCTGAGGCCTGTGTATCCTCCCAAGTCTTTCTATGAGATTCACTTCTTTACCAAAGTATTTGCTGGAAAACTAAATAAACACAGTTACACAATTGAAAAGCGGTCTTATGTAATACACACCAGCTATGCCGTGACCCAAATGTAACCATCTTCACGGCCCTGAACTTGAACACCCCACACACTGCTCACGCATTATGTATGCACAACAACGACCTGCTGCGTGACATGATGCGTTTAATCATAGATAATACATCATTACAAAAAACATACCTGAAGGGTAAAAGAGGCGTCTCTGAAGTGTTGCTGATGATGACGGAAAGGTCACTTGTAATGCGTTTTCTCTTTAAACGCATTACCACTTAAAAGTGGCAAAATCCAATGTTTACTAACTCATCTTACATGTTGTACTGATATTGGAGGCCCGTTGCTGAATATAAATGCGATTTGCCCTATCTATCACTGCTGTACACCTTTAAATGTAAAAGTATTGCAGGTTTTTGGGCCGTAAAACAAGGGTCAGTATTTATCTGAGTCATAGAAGGGCACAGTTGAATGCAGATAAAAGACAATCGATACCTTAACAAAATGGATACAGATGAGACAACAGACAAGTGTGCTTTACAAAATAAAATTAACATTTATAAAAAAAAGGTTGGAGAGTTTCATCGGCTGAATTCAGGGCTTACAACATTTCATAATATCTTGTAAAACAGTGACTGTTGTATGATGGGAGGCACTGATGCAAATGAGTGGCAACCATACTGTCATGTCTGGTATTGGGATTTCGAAACTTCCCAAAATCCTGACGCCATAAGCGATTTCTCATCTATCGGAAAGGTAATTTAAACAAATGTGAGTTGCTTCTAAGGAAAAATAATGTTTTTTGGCCATACAAAAAGTACTCCTACGCTCTATGGTGAAAATCGAGAGTGGCTAAAACCAGATGCATGCTTTGTTGTAAATTATACTTTACTCGTTTTTGTTGTATGTAAGATTAAGTAAGATTATTTGTTGTAAACATGCATCTGATGTTTGTCTTTTTTGTTCTTAATCATCAAATCAATGTACAAAAAGCAGCGCATCCTTACAACCGAGGAGGCGGAGCCAGCAGGTGTTTGGCACAAATCATTAAATGTACGCACAGCAACTGGATGAATCAACAAATAGTGTCAGTAGTACGTACGCCTTTCTGCTGGATGTACTTGTGCTCTGTGTGTGACGGAGGAGATGAGGATAGTGGAGAAGAAGTGGGTGTTTTCAGTAAGTTCCTTGGCGTGAGAACAGACTGTGAGCGGACATCACACCACACTGTGACAGGCTAGGGAGACAAGGAAGGCAACACACACCTCCCTGCTCCGGCCCCCATACCTGCCCTGCCCCTCCCACACACACACCCACAAGACCACTACCCAGCATGCACACAAATACAGTACACAATCTAATTACATTTATAGGAGGTTTAAGGTGAACAATAGCTGCCCACTGCACCTAGTACTAGGATGGGTTAAACGCATCTATACAAAACATATGTAAAGACTAAAGAGTAACTTTCTTTAATTTGCCCGCCGTTTCAAATATCTGATCGTCTGTTTGTTAACATGTTGTCAAATGCAAGGATTGTCAAACTTTAGTAAGACATTTCCAACATCTCTGAAAATATGCAGTTAATAACTGATGCATGATTATTTTGGCTGGGATGGGGGATTCATTTATTAACTGCTACTTACAAGATTGGCTACATATTTAGAAAGCTGTATAATATATTGGTGGGTAGCTGTAAAAACTACCTGAAATCCTGGCAGTGAATTTCATTTCCCCATTGCAACGTTTATATTTCTATGGTCCATTTCTTCTGTATAAAGTTCTTCCAAGGACAACTTTTGACTAGGTGGTCTATGAATTATCCAAAGGAAAAATCCCATTCCTCTTTATATGTAATAAGGTGGCCAATAATCCAAAAAATACAGGTTAATGAAACCAAGAATATCCCCAAGGGTTAAGTCAATGCATTTGAAAGCATATTTCCTGATAATTGTGTGAAACTAGTCTTTAAAACGTTGTTTAATAACAGCAATTCGGAGCGGATGCAGCTGAGACACTACTGTAACACTTGAACAAATTACACGTAAAGGCGAGAAATCCGACACACGAGTACTTTCTCAGTGGCCTCCAGCCCCTATGGACACTCTGAGAACATTGTGGCACCCAGTCGCCACATACTGTCTCCTGACTCACCCTCATGTGGAAACTAGACACCTGGGTCTCACCTCCTGCATCTGAGAATGAATGGACTCGCATGCACACTCAGTGGATGGGTTTGTATGAATGCATCATTTCTAATACTCATGCAAAAAGACACTTTGAGGAATTCAGACAAACTAACTAGCAAAATATTAGAAAGTGCACAGTCTGTTTACAGCGCTATTACATATCTGTAAATGTAAAATCAAGATTTTAGCTTGAAGGCAGCAGCTCCCAGCTACATGTACTGCTACTAGCATAAACATTCTTCAAATCTCTTACTGATCATCCATAGAGTTGCATTGTGGGTAACACAAATAATGTTTGATTGCCTTTTTTGTTGATTTTGCAAACAATTAAGTTGGCCCTGAATCCAAAACAATGTGCTGAAAGATGCTAAAATGTTTCATAGAGCTAAAGGGACATGCAGAGTTATTTAAAATGAAATCAAGAACTTGTTAATTTAATCTATACCCATTCTAAAATAATTGTTATTAAGAAAGTAATCCAGAAAAGCTTTAGACTGAGGGGACTGACTCTATTAGAGCAGCAATAGAAAATGAAATGACCTTGACTATCAGAATATCAGCTTATGTCTTATTTCTCCTAAGGCCTCATGAAAGAATGAACAAAATACTCCTCACTCCATCTACGAGTCTGTGCAGAGTGCATAATGATTGCTTTCTGATTGACTCCTCTAAAGCACTGGATCATTAGCAAGGCCTCTTTTAATCCTACTCAATTTAAATTCCTCACAGATTCAGAGTGTGACTATTATTTCTTCTGAGGGAATGGAAATCATGGTGGCATACAGCAGTGAGAACACGAAAATAAAACACACGGGAGCAACAGGACCAGATAATGTCCAACAACTGAGATTACTCCAACCAAGATTCACTCACTGTTAAATTCAATTCAAGAGTGCTCCGTACTTTGGCATCATTTAAAACGGCTCAGCAAATGGCATTAGTCAGACTGAATGATGGAGCATAAAACAATGCTAACTCAGAAAGGGCGGTTCTGGAGAGAAAACAACGTCAGAGATATATCACTTTCATCAAAGAGTGATGAGTAGTCCTTTCAAATGAAGCAGAGAGCAGAAGAAGTTCATGCAATGACAGGAATATTTGATTCACGCTATGATGGATGGGCCTAAAACTTAAGAGAAGACATGTGAAGCATGTATCAAAGACGAAGCATTCGCGTTGATGACGAATTATCATCCGTTTGTGATTAGGGACTATGTCAACAAAACACAGAAAGATGCATTCCTGGTCTGTTTCAGGTTAAATCTCTATAAATCTGCAGCACTACAACAGGTTTGTTGAGGAAAGAGTGAAATAAATAAAAGTACATTTTGCAGGAAAGCAACGAGAAAATGAAGTATATGCTTGAGCATGAGCCTGGGCAGTGTTCTTGAGGCATTGCATTTTTTGACAGACACCGCTACCACGTTGTACAAAATAGGACTAAGCCTTGCTTTATCTTGTCTTTCCAAGATGCCAACCTACAATGAGTCAAGGCATTAACTGGATTGACTGTTTGTCTGCTTTCAATGGCAGCAGGGTGAAAAAATGGGGATAGTTGGTGAAATTGCAGGTATATCTGCAGGCGAGTGAAATTCAGTTCAAACTCATTCACATGCCAATATGCTCTGAGCCCTGCCTACAATACATGTCGGAATAGTAATTTCAGCTCGAGTAAGCTCATTGGAAAGCAGACCATTTAAGTAAGTACTGAAGCTTGGTTCTTCTGATGTTCTAACAATCACGTCAACCTTGTGATAATTACAAGTAGGATAAGGAGAGTGTTTTGACGTGGAAACAGGTAAGCATGCACTGTGGAGGCAGAACACATTTCTAACTTGTTAATGTTCAACTTTACAGTTACATTCCCACGCTACAAACAGAAAATCACGTGTCAGCTTTTTAGTAACCTGTTTAACTTTTACAGTTCATTTTAGTACCCAGACCAACTCTTTTAATGCTGCACCTAATGATTGTTTTTCTTTTCCGATAATTACATAACATGTTACTTGTTATTCCCTTAAATTGTTAAGAAAACAATGAAAGTTCCACACATATTCCCCACATACCACGGTGACATCTCAAAGTTGCTTGTTTTGTCTGATCAAAGTTCAAAGAACTCCAACATGTGCAGATTCCAATGAAATACAAAGAAACAAAACTGTAAACCCATCTCCTCAGTCAGTTATTTTCAGACATCATGAGGGCTAAATGGATGGTTTTGTTGCTCTTTAAGTTCACCACTTTGATGAGGCCTTAAATATCTCATCAAATACTGGACGGATTGTCATGATCACTGGTTCACTCTATCGCTCAGGTCCAAATATAATAACGTTGGGGAGCCCTTAACCTTTTAATCATTACAACAAAATTATCAAATTGTTCAAAAATGTGATTTATGACAAAATATTTGAATGAAAATGGTATCATGTTAGCATTCTACATGGTTAGCGTTGTCATTGTGAACAGATTAGCATGCTGACGTTAGCATTAAGCCTCACATGTTATTCTTGTTGCTTGTTTAGTGATTTGTGATTCGTTAATGCTTGGTAGCAGCAGAGAAAACTGGGCATTTAACCACGACTGTCAACTGGAGTGATAGGAGACGCTGGTGGTTAGAGTCTGCAGGATGGAAGAGATAATTCCTGGCATCTTCAGCAATCGATGAAGTTGATGTTGAAAGTTTGTATCTCTCAGGGAGTGACTTGTTTTTTAAGAGCGAGAACAGACGGGATGGAATGAGAGTGAGAAGTCAAAGAGTGACTGAGAGAAAGAGAGGCAGAAGTAGAGAGAGAGAGAGAGAGAGAGAGAGAGAGAGAGAGAGAGAGAGAGAGAGAGAGAGATAGAGAGAGAGCGAGAGAGAGAGAGAGAGCGAGAGAGAGATTATAAGAGCGTGCAGAGATTTATCTCAATTAGACTTGACTGGTTGCTGCAATGTTTACACAGCGCTGCAAAATGTGGCAGAGGCAATCATAGTATTAAAGTGAGGGCCACTACTAAGAACATAAATGCAACCCTGCTGCATCCACTGAGTTATCAGCATTAGAGGTGTTTGGAGTGTAATCTGCTTTAAAAAAAACAACCTGTCAGTGCTGCTCAAACAATATAAAGACATAACATACCCAAGGCACGCAACCATGAAACATTAACAACTTTGTATTTGAGGGTTCTTGTCACTCTTGAACTGGCACGTGTGCTAAATCCAAAAAGCATTCTTAGCTATGGATGGTATGTTGTAAATGTACAGGTGATCAGTGAAGGGGGTTCATTTCCTCTCACTAACACTCTAGGAATCAAAGGTCAATGGGGCGAAAACGTGACAGAATAACAAAGTCGAGATGTAACACCTTAGTTTCTGCCAAAGACTACTAGACTAGAGGGTGAAACATACCAAGCAACCTGCTCCACTACAGGAGGGCAAGGGGGCCCATTGTTGTTACAAAATACAAACATTTGTGGAAGATTCTCAAGAGAAATCAATTGCATTTTCGATTGCCTCGCCTCTCACTTGCACAAATATGAATCAGCTTTCGACAGCAGGCAAAAGATAAATAAAATAGAAAACTATTTCAAGTTGAAGCGACATTTAGTTTGAAATCAACATTCAACCCCTAACCCATTAAGTGGAAAAAGGGCTTTTGTCTCAAGCTGTGCTGCGCCCTCTCTGACCTTAGCGTGACTTTTCTCAACACCACCATGCCTGGCCCACTTCCTGTGTCTTCCCCTGCTCCATCTCACATACCAAACCAGACATTCACACACCCACGGCGACGACTGAGCGTGACCCGGTCATACTGTGAGGCTGAGAGGAGTTCCTGTTCATGAGAGTCACAGCTGCCTGTCTCACAGTCTGCTGCACCGCGCTGGGCTGATGGGGCTGCTGTTGGTGAACCAAAGGCAATAAGGGGGCGGGGTGCAAGGTGATGGCAGGGTGAGGGGAGAGCTCTCTAGTCTATTCATGTTCGCATGAGAGGCAATGAACTGGCACGTGTTGACCAACTCATACACACACAGATAGCGGAAGGGGAGGAGAATGCAGCGTTAAATACGCAGACAATCGCTGGCTTGTACAAATAGCCTAGTACCAGTGTTTTAAACTACCATAACCCTAGTGAAGACTTTAGTATGCATGGCTTGGAAACATCTGTAGCACCGTCCAATCAAAAGCAATCACTCTTTAAACAGAGAACTTCTGAAGTATCACCAACTGTTCCAATACTTTCTGCGCTGATCTTGCTGATGTTATTTAGTCGAAGGGATTGGAATACAATTTGAGGTACATCTTACGCTGCTATGGACAGTCTTGCACTAATGTACATTCTCAAAGATATTGAAGTGACTCTTATTTTGTATATATTGATTGTTGTGCTTGTATTTAGGTCTTAATGTGTGCATATGTATAAATGTGTCTTTTGATTGTGTATGTGTGTGTCTGTATGTATATATATATATATATATATATATATATATATAATCATTTATCATGATCAATATTGAATCAATATTTTTGTTATATTTATTATGTTTAGTTCAGAAAAGTCAGGCCAGATGTGTGTCTCTTCCTCTTAATGGGTCATATATATATATATTAGGGGTGCACCGAATGGGAAATTCTTGGCCGAAACCGATACCAAAAATAGGAAACAGTTGGCCCGAAAACCGAATGCCGAAAGGCCGAAAATGATTAAGAAATATATATATATAATGTATACATTTTTTACCAATGTTGTTCAGCTACCTGATTATGGAAATAGACATGATTATGGCAAAACTTAACTTAAATAATAATCACTATTATGGGTCCATAAAACATTTATTCAGCACTTTTGAATGCATACAGTACATTTATATATGTCATGTATTATTGCTAAAAAACATTATATCGCAGTCTTAGTGTCGCCAACTCGTTTCTAATATGCAAAGACAACAAATGCGTCTATGATGTATTTTCGATCAGACGAGATCTCTCTCCCCGTCTGTGTGCGAGGGGGCGGGGCAGTTTACACACACGCAGCTGCTTCATGCAGCGGAGCACACTGCGGAGATGGCGGAGAGAACGCGCTCCGAGGTGTGGTTAAACTTTACCCGTCTTGATGTGGAGAATACTTGTTACCATAAGTGCAATAAGAGTTTAGCATGTAAGCACGAGCAATTTGTCTAAACATTTAGCAAAAGTGCACCGCATGCAGACGGAGGAATGTACCGGGGTCGACCGTCTTTCTAGCAGCTCTGTAGCTCCATCCACGAGTAACGTTTCCACGTCAGGTGTTATGTATGCTAGCAGCAACACACGGAGTTAACTACATGATAGGTAACATGGGCTAATGATTAGAGAAACTGAGTTATTTAGTTTGTTAAAATTTCAGCTATTCTGTTTACAGTCTGTCATCAGATTATTTAATACGATTTGTTAAAGGCTCAGGGCAATCTCGATGACAAAGGTCAATGTTCCCCCCCCCTGTGAGCCAGCCGCGAGCATGGTCGCCGCGTCTTCATTACGTCATCACAACAACACGTTAGGTTACCAACGTAAGCCTGTTCTGACATTCGGTGATATTTTTTCGGTGACTTTTTAACCATTTTCGGCCGATAATTTTCGGTGGCCGAATATTCGGTGCATCCCTAATATATATATATATATATATATATCACGTGGGAGGTGTGTGGTGCAGTGGATAGAGCCTTGGTGTTGGGATCAGGGGGTCATAGGTTCAAACCCCACTGCAGTCAGCATGTCGTTGTGTCATAGGGCAAGACACTTCACCCCAAAATTGCTCCTGTGGGGATTGTCCACAGTATTGAGTATGTAAATTGCTTTGGATAACAGTAATATATAAGCACACTAACATTAGTTATGTCAGTTAGCGACACAA